>NC_045449.1:45762855-45796609 GCF_002776525.5 Piliocolobus tephrosceles | reverse complement strand
TTATTTTATTTTATTTTATTTTATTTTATTTTATTTTATTTTATTTTGACACAGGGTCTCATTCCCTCGCCTAGCTTAGAGTGCATTGGCGCGATCACCACTCACTGCAGCCTCGACCTCCCGGGCTCGAGCAATCCTCCCACTTCAGTCCCCTGAGTAGTTGGGACCACAGGTACTTACCACCACCCCAGCTAATTTTAAAATTTTTTATAGAGACGAGGTCTCGCCATGTTGCCCAGGCTGGTCTCAAACTCCTGAGCTTAAGCGACCCTTCCACCTCAGCCTCCCAAAGTGCTGGGATGACAGGCGTTAGCCACTGCACCCAGCCATGACAAATTTTAAAATGTAAATAAATTTCATCAAATCTTATTAGTATCTCAAACTAATATTAAAAACAGACCTAAGATATTTGGGAAATTATTAAAGGGAAAAGGGAAAAATTAAGGGATTTGGAAAAATCAAAACATGAACTCTAAAGGAAAGAAACCCGGCCGGGAGTGGTGGCTCATGCCTATAATCTCAGCATTTTGGGAGGCCAAAGCGGTTGATTACTTGAGGTCAGGAGTTCAAGACCAGTTGGCCAACATGGTAAAATCCTGTCTCTACTAAAAAAAAAAAAAAAAAATACAAAAAGTAGCCGTGCGTAGTGGCATGTTCCTGTAGTCCCAGCCACTCGGAAGGCTGAGGCAGGAGAATCACTTGAACCCAGGTGGCAGAGGTTGCAGTGAGCCAAGATCGAGCCACTGCACTCCAGCCTGAGTGACAGAGACTCTGTCTCAAAAAATAAAATAAAAATAAAAATAAAATTTAAAAAACTCTTTAATACACTGTCATCTTTTTTATCAGTGCCCCCCATGACTTCTAAAACTACAAAAGTGGAGACCAATTTCTGTCCTCTTCCTCCCACCCCATTCCTGCCACCCGGTTTCACTTTGGAGGCTGAGTCCGCATGAGTAACAAAGGAGCTATACCTGGCAAATGTTCACCTAGAGTTGAATTGTGGGAGGCTTAAACTCCTCTAATGGCTCTGTTACCCACACTGACAGCAGAAAGGGAAGCATGGTTGGGTCAACCTGGTGCCAAAACACCTTCCAAGCCTGTCCCTTCCATGGGGGAAAAAAATGGGTATTGGTGGGCACTGAGGATTCTGAATTTGATTTTATGGGTGGCTCTCAAAGTCTCACCCTTTATAATTGAGGGTAAACATTGGTGTACATGTGTGGTTTTTAAGGACATGAGCCCATTGCTTTATTGATTTTTCTTTTCTTTTCTTTTCTTTTTTCTTTTCTTTTCTTTCCCTTTCCCTTCCTTTCTGTTCTTTTCTTTTCCTTGAAGAGGGAGTCTCACTCTGTTGTCCAGGCTGGAGTGCAGTGGCCAGATCTCAGCTCACTGCAGACTCCGCCTCCCGGGTTCAAGCAATTCTCCTGCCTCAGTCTCCTGAGTAGCTGGGATTACAGGCACCCGCCACCATGCCTGGCTAATTTTTGTATTTTTAGTAGAGACGGGGTTTCACCATGTTGGTCAGGCTGGTCTTGAACCCCTGACCTTGTGATCTGCCCCCCACAGCCTCCCAAAGTGCTGGGATTACAGGTGTGAGCCACCACGCCCAGCTTAGTGATTTGTTTTCTAATGGCAAATTCTACAGATACAGAAAAGTAAACAAAAAAAGTGTAATTCAACTGCTCATACTTATCACCCAGCTTCAACAATAATCAACTCATAGCCCATTGTATTGCATTTCTTTCTGGAGGTGTTTTTTTTGGGTTTTTTTTTTTTTTTTTTTTTTTTTTGAGACGGAGTCTCACTCTGTGGCCCAGGCTGGAGCGCAGTAGCGAGATCTCAGCTCAGTGCAACCCCCGCTCGCCTCCCAGGTTCACGCCATTCAGCCTCCTGAGTAGCTGGGACTACAGGCGCCTGCCACCACGCCTGGCTAATTTTTTGCATTTTTAGATGGGGTTTCACTGTGTTAGCCAGGATGGTCTCAATCTCCTGACCTCGTGATCCGCCCACCTCGGCCTCCCAAAGTTAAGAGCACCGCGCTCAGCCTTCTTTCTGGAGTATTTTAAAGCAAATCCCAGACTTTTTTTTTTTTCTTCTCCAGAATACTTCAGTTTGAATCTTTAACACATTAAAAAACTTTTTTTGTTTGTTTTTAGAGACGGATCTTGCTCTGTCACCCAGGCTGCAGTGCAGCATCACTGAAGCCTTGAACTCCTGGGCTCAAGTGATCCCATGCCTAGGACTATAGGACTACATGCATGTGCTACCATGCCTGGGTACTTTTTTTTTTGGTAGAGACAGGGGTTCCCAGGTTGGTCTCAAACTCTCTTGCTCAAGCGATCTGCCGCTTTGGCTTCCCGAAGCGGTGGGATTATAGACAAGAGCCACTGCGCCCGGCCTATTTTTATTTTATTTTTTGTAGAGACAAGGTCTCCCTTGTTGCCCAGGCTGGTCTCTAAACTCCTGGCCTCAAGGGATCCTCCGATCTTGGCCTCTCCAAGTGTTGGGATTATGGGCGTAAGCCACTGTTCTTTTTCTTTTTTTATGTATAACCTTTATGTGATTATCACACAAGACAAAATTAAGAATAATTCCTTAATACTATCCATGTTTGAATTTCCTCAGTTGTCTCAAAAATGTCTTTTTACAATTAGTTTAAGTCAGGATCTAAACAAAATTCACACATTACATTTGCTTGATGTCTCTTAACTGTCTTATAACCTGTAACAATTGTTCCCAATCCTGTTTTTCATGCCATTACTTTATTTAAAAACCTGGACCAACCCAGTTCTCAAAAGGTATTGGACATCCTCAGAAAACATGACTGCTCTATGTTGAACCAAACAACTGATTCTTACAGGTTTCTTTCTTACTTGTCCTCTGGCTGTGGCAGCCAGGTATGGACAGGAGAGCTGCATCTTCCCCTCCGCACCCTGCCAAAGAAAGGAGAGCTGGAACAGGCAGTGCCCTCCCCTGCCTACCCACTAGGTCACTTTCTGACTCCTGTTGGTCCCCTCATTGCTCTTGGAGTGAGAGACCTCACTCCTTCTCTCACTGGAGGCAGCCAAGAATTGGATTCTCTGGTGGGTCTTTGGATTATGTAAGTTTCAAACACTGGATACATAGCTCCAGATCTAAAGCCATGATTGCTGCTCTAGGGGCAGGACTGTTCATTTCCTGCCTTGGGGATGCACCCAGAGGCCTGAATGCTTCCCAAGGGAACCAAAGAAAGAACATGGTCTGTTTCAGAGGTGGAGTGGCCAGTCTAGCTCTGCCATCTCTCACTCCTTCCTGCCCTTAGGGTACCACTGAGGTGGAAAGCCTGAACTGCTATCTCTGCTCTGGCTTGTGCTCAAGCTGTGTGTCCTTGGACTGGCCATCTCCTCTCTGCAGCCCTTGGTCTTCTCATTTATAAAATGGAAGTGATCCTCTCTGCCCATCCTTCCTTACAGGGCTACTTTGAGACAATCAATCAGGATGAGGGAAATTGAGATTCTACAAAGAGTGTTATGCCTATATAACAAAGTATTGTTTTTCTCATAGTTGGTGGTATTTGAGGAGAAGGTGAAGATTTTGGTTGGAAGAGGAACCAGCAGACAAACTTGTTCTCTTGTGTATAAAAAGAAGCCATAACACTCCCCACATCCCTCAAGCTAGGAAGATACCTGGACTGGATGTTGACCCACTGGAGAAGCTGTGACTTCCTAGCATGGGGAAGAGTACCAGGATGCCCACTCCTCTTCCCCAGGAACCACCAAGGAGTCTGGAGCCTGGCCTTATCTCAGCCCTGAGTCCCCCTCTCCCGGCGTGCACACCCCTAACTTTTTTTTTTTTTTTTAGATGGAGTCTTGCTCTGTCACCCAGGCTGGAGTGCAATGGCTCAATCTCAGCTCACTGCAACCTCTGCCTCCCGGGTTCAAGTGATTCTCCTGCCTTAGCCTCCCGAGTATCTGGGATTACAGGCACATGCCATCACGCCTGGCTAATTTTTGTATTTTTAGTAGAGGCAGGGTTTCACCAAGTTGACCAGAGTGGTCTGGAACTCCTGATCTCAGGTGATCTGCCCGCCTCCACCTCCCAAAGTGCTGGGATTACAGGTGTGAGCCACCAAGCCCGGCCTCCCCGACTTCCTTCTTTCTAGGTCTCCTAGCTTTGGTGCGCCAACTACTCAAAGCCCCAACTTCTCTCCAAGAGGAATTTCAAGAAACACTGACCAATCTGGTTCCAGAAGTTGAAGGGGCCCCAACCAGGCTGCAATAAACCTGCTTTACCCTCTAAGCTGAAGTCTCTCTTGTCCAAAACTTTGTTCACTGGGACCGGGTGAGAGGGTGACTCCGTGAGTGCAGAATGCAGCACAGACATTACTGAAGAGGCCTCACATTTTTCATTTCCAAACTACACCTAGCTCATAAAAAGCCAGGGAATGTAATAAATTCTCCCCTGCAGGACGTGGTTTTAATTAATTATTGGGTTATTCAAGGTGACTCATGTGTGAAATACAATTTGCACTCGTAAACTGAATCTCACATAATCCATTCTAAGTAACTGGCTGCGAGCTATCCTCTCCAGAGACTTACATGAAACATATTTATCCTTTGAGGGTATTGGGGCAAAATGTAAGGGTGACTTCAGTTTAAAGAGAGCTCACTTGGCTGGCTAGGAGTACTAAGAGACTGGGTCTTGTTTTCTCAACTGCTGATTTGATGAGGTTTATTTCTTAGAACATCTGGTATTTTTATATGTATAGTATATATATAACATATATGTATACATGTATACACACATATATATTTATATACTTTAATCATTTGTTTTGCAATATCTGCAAAGGATATGTGAAGCCATCTCATTGCAGAATAGACATTGATGCTGAGTTTTTCTATAGCTAACCTGGCTCCTCCTACTGCCAGGGCCTCTGAAATTTGGTCTTTATCACCCATGATCCATGTTCACCTCACATCTCAAGGTCTCTCCTGTGCAATATGGAATTGCTCTTGCCTGGGATTTATACTCCTTTCTGTGTAACTTTAAAAACTCCAGGTCCCACATCTACAAAACAGGCTTCTGTTCACAATGGGTGTGAGCCTCTCCCGTAGAACCATTAACACTGCAGAGCCTCTTGGTCTACAGCATTAGGGAGTCTACGTTTTTGAAACCTTTTTGGGAGGGTAGGGTTGGGGGGCTGAGTCTGTTCATGTGAACAGAATCTGGAAATGGGGAGGGAGTGCATCTGGCTACTCTATGTAGCTCCACCTATTTGCCAGGTGCCCTCTCCAGACCCAGGCAATGCAGAGGAGGGGGTTGGGTGGGGGAGGGGAAGGGATCCAAGGGAGACTGTGAGCCCCCTACCCAGATTTCAGCCAGAGAAGAAAGGGGAGACTCTGGCATTGCACCTGGGTTCCTGCCCCAGAAAAGAAGGTAAGATCTGATTTTTTTCGGGGAAGGAAGGAAGGAGAAACTGAAGGAAGAACGGGATGGCTTATTTTCTCTCAGTTTTTGTCTGACCCCTGAGTTAGAAGCAGAAGGCTCTGCTAGGGGACCTGCACTCAGCCAGTTCTAAGTAGAGGAAGCCTCCTTCAGCTTTGCTTCTTCCTGGCTTTCTTTTCCCTTTTGCCTCCTTTAATTCCCGTTCTTGACCTGGAAGCCAGACATTTTTTTTCCCCAAGTAAAAGAGAGGCTAGATTGCAAATACCCCCTCAGCTCCCTGCGGACCCTAGAACTCTGTCCTGACTGGTCTCTGAAGCTCCTCTGGGCCTTCCAAACAGTGGATAAAGTCTGTATTTCAGCTAGAGTCTCAGCCTGGAATTTCTTTTTCATGCATGGGCAGGCCTAGGGACTCTAAACTTTTGAAAAAAATAAAATTTTCTTCCTCTCTCTGACCTACTTGAACTTTCAGTTCCAGGAGGAAAGAAATAAATGTGATGTAGTTTCAAAGTTGTGGGAATTTAATAAATGCAGGCCGTGGAGGGTCACTCTCCCCATGAAGACAGCTTTGTCTGCCCCAAAAGGCATCTGAAACAGTGCCATCCAAAACCGTGCCCACAAGCACCCACCTGCAAAAAGATACAGTGCTGGAACAACAGCTGCTGCGTCCTCACACGCAGATGAGCTGATCCAGCCTTTGAAGGAGCCAATTAACCAGAGATGGGTTAAGTCCTTCGCCAGACCCGAGGTATTGAATCCAGAGAATCCTCACTCCAGAGAAATGGAAGCAGTCTGTGATAGACAGGCAGAGGGACAGAGGCACAGATGGGAGCTCACACAGGGAAAAGAAGAAGCATGAAAATTGGAGTTAAAGAAATCAGGGACTTTCAGGGCACGCAGATCAGAGCCGATGGGAAGTCCCAGAGAGCTGGATAGGACAGTAGTGGAGGCTGGGATTATCCAGAACTTGTTTTGACACAGGTAGACCTCGCTCAGCTCAGCACCCGCTAGGTTGGCTTTCTAGGATGACAAAATAACCAGCCAGCCCTGCCAATTCTGGGAGAAATCAGCCAGTGCCATTGTTTGGCTTTTCTTTGACCAAACAATAGTTGATTGGCTGGAATTTTCACTTTCCCTGAGTTGTTAGCTCCTGCGGGGAGCTAGTCAAGGTCCCTGCGCTTAGCCAAGAGTAGACCCCAGCGCCTTCTCTCCCAGCCAAGAGCTGATCGACCTGTCAGTGGGGGAAAATCTCTCAATCACTCACCTCTACTGACTGAATATTGAGAGGAAAGTGTTTTGGTTTGTTGCTTGTAAACAAAACGATCTAGAGTGATCCAGAAGTTTTATCAGCTCTAATCTCTTTCATCAAGTTATAGGCCCAAAAACAGTACTAGAGACCCACCCACATTTTTAAAGCCCCAGAAAGCCTACACGTGTGTGTGTGTGTGTGTGTGTGTGTGTGTGTGTGTGTGTGTGTTTGGTAGCCTGTATCAGGAAGTTTTTATTTTTATTTTCATTCTCATCATTAGTCTTATTCTTGGTTATCTCTACTTGTTTGATGTGACAGAGTCACAGCTATATTCACAAGAAAGAAAGCTGAAGCATTTGGGCAAATACTCAGATTCCAGTCTACTCCCCAATCCCCCACCCCTCCATTTAGCCCCATCAGTCAGAGGGCCCGGGAGGGGAATGGGAGTGGAATAGGGGATTGAGGAACAAGATTCGCTTGGCTGACAGTGGTCTTTCCTTCCTTTAGTAGTTTCTTTGGAGGGACTGATGAGGGAGAGCAGAATCCCCAGGAAGGGAGTGGAGGAGGTGGAATGCTGCCATCAGTGAAATGGAGAAAGAAGGAAAGAGGGGGTTGCTGGTTGGGGGTAAATCAGTCCCTTTATAATTCCACGATGTTTGCATCCTTTTGGCTTCTCAGAGGCTGCGTTTTGAGGAGACACCAGAAGCCTGGGAAGTTCGCTTGCTGGTTCTCAAGTCAGAGTCCCCCTTCCCAGGGCTCCTTCTGTGGACTCCGGGGGAGGGGGGTCTCTCTGTCCGTCCTGCAGCTCCTCTCCTGGCATAGATGCCCCGCACCCCCACCTTGGGCCATCTTTATCTGCCTGTTCTCCATCACGATTGATCCTCCAGGGTAGCCAAGGCTCCTGCTGACTACAAAAGCATCCCCAGGATTTCCTTCTTGACCCGGTTCAGGCATATCTCTTTATATTTCCATGCCTCGGTTTCCCTATATTTTTACTGCGGAGGACTCAGAAGACAGCTGAGGCTATTGTCCAGGGAGGAAAAGGGAGAATTCGGGCAAATCTGTGGGTAGGGGCCCAGACCCAAGACCCGTGTTTCTCCTGCGTGGGTTGGAGTCTGTCTCAGGTCGTTCCAGGGACATCGAGAGCCCGCACCGCCGAGAGCCCGCGCCGCCGTCCAGCGGGAAGCAGCGGACCCACAGGGGCCTCCAGCCGCCTCCCCGCTCCCGCCCCATGTTTTTCCTGGGCCTACAGCTCTGCGGAGAGAGCGTGAGAGTTCTCAGCCTGCGAGCTTCCTCACCAAATCCCCGAGAACTGACGCAGGCACAGAGGGCCGGCTGTGTAGCGCACCGGAGACAGGCCAATCCAACTAGATGGCCCGAAGCGGGGCCCAGCGGTCGGGGGTGTAGGTCTAGAGAAAGAGGGTCTCCCCGTTTCCTTCCTCTGGCTGCTCGGTCACCCATCGCCTACCTGAGCAGAAGCGGGGCGCAGAGGGGCGCAGAAGGAGGCAGTGTCCTCCTGGAGTATCTATTCCCATCGGGGTATGGTGAATGCCATCTCGGCCCACGCTCCACTCCCAGGGCCCCCTCGGTTCCTCCAAAGGCGTCCACCCAGAAGCAGCAGCCCCAGTGCTGCGCGTTGACTCCAAGTCCCGCCGAAACAGGATCTCCTAGAGCGGGCTCCACTGGGTCCCAGGGCGAAAAGGTCCGAAGATCTACGCTGCCAGAAAGAACTGGAGAACTCGGGAAGCCCAGCAACGACAAATAGGTTTCAATTTGGCTTAGTTTTTGGTGCGAATGGTGCAAATAATTTCTCCTCTTCACTCTTTAGTTGATCTCAGCTGCATAGAGCTGCTCTGCGAGCTAAAAGGAAATTAGTATCTATTCCCCGCCAACCCCACCAACAATTTTTTTTTAACCCGGGCTACCAGCTTAAGCAACTGCTTAGATATCGTTCTTGTTGAATTAAGCTCTGAAAGTTTGCCTCAGAAAAAAGTTTTTATTTTAAAAAATGAATTACTAGGTCAGCAGTCTGATTTTCATTGGTTTTAATTATCTGAGAAAATTCTGCCTTTTAGTTGTGATAAAGATTATGTAGACCAGACCCTAATAAGCAGAAATGTAATTAATTTAAAATTTTTCATATTTTCAAAATTGTCCATAGTAGTTTTATTACCTACATATATAAAAACAAGCACTACTAAAATAATTTCCCGATTTTGATCTATCTTTAAAAAATAGGGGCCAGTGTAGTGGCTCACATCTGTAATCCCAGCACTTTGGGAGGCTGAGACGGGAGAATCTCTTGAGCCCAGGAGTTCGAGACCAGCTTGGGCATTAGAGTGAGAACCGCCGTCTCTATTTTTTTTTAAATAAAATAGAGAAAAAGAAAAAATAGGTAATGTACACTAGAGGAAAGCATCAAAAGTTACATTGGGGACATACATTAAAAAGTAAAATAAGTCTTCCTCTCACCTCTTATCCCAACTTCCTTCTGAAAAGCAACTACTATTCCCATAGTATCCTTACAGAAATGTGTATAAATAAAAAATTTTAACACAAATAACAACATTCCATATATTGAGCTTTATCTTTTGCCTTGTATTTTGAAAACTTAGTGCATCTTAATGATGATTTTATACCTTTACTACGGTCTCTTCCTTTATAATGGTTCCATTTTGCATTCTGAATATATCTTAATTTATGTAACTAGATGAGATGACAATTGAGAAATATTTAGATTGTTTCCAATTTTATTTGCTTCTTTTTTCAGGTGGTGCACACTATTCTGTGTATATGGAAGTATAACTATATGATATATTCTTAGAAATGGGTGATCTCAAAGGACTTGTGCATTTTTAAGTTTTGAAGTCGTTGAACATATTTTCAGAATCACAAGCAATTTGTATGTTCTTTTCCAGAAAACTTTGTTCATGTTTTCCCATTTTCTGTTGTTTTTCATTGTTCTCATAATTTGTTTTTATGGTATTTTGCTAAAATGTGAGATTGTGTTTCGGTTTGGTTTTGTCAATAAAAGTTATGCTCGTGACTAATGCAAAGTCTATCCGTCTATACTTATTGGAATTTTCCCGACA
This sequence comes from Piliocolobus tephrosceles, assembly GCF_002776525.5. Taxonomy (NCBI): domain Eukaryota; kingdom Metazoa; phylum Chordata; class Mammalia; order Primates; family Cercopithecidae; genus Piliocolobus; species Piliocolobus tephrosceles. The sequence continues at coordinate 45,786,844 of NC_045449.1, read as the reverse complement.
ATTTTTCCCGGAGATGGAGGACAAAATAGAGGGGATGCCGAATGTGGACTATTGTCAGCTTAGATTTTTTTCTCTCATGGAATTCCGACCTTATTGAAAAAGATGGGGAGAGGTTTGCTTTGTTTCTTAATCATTTTTTCGCCATCTCTGACTCTCTTTAAGGTTAGAAGACACGGAAAAGATCCACTTTGGACCGGGATGGAAAAGGCTGGATCACTGCAGAACCCAGATCTCAGTCCTGGAGTCCCCATCCCCGCCCCAGCAGCCTCTTTCGTTCTAAGCCTCAGCCTAGAGCAAACTCCCCTCCGCAGGTCATCAGCCTCCCACGCCAGAGCCTCACGGAAAACCACTAGAAGGAAAATAGGTTAGGGTCTAAGTTGTAGCCCCTCCAGGCAGCTGGCTTGTTGACATTACCCCTTCTTCCCAGGCAGAGGGGTGTCGGTCAGGCAGAAGGGTGTCGATCGCCTTGGCCTCCAGTTCCCAGTGAACTGAGAGAAAGTAGCCGGTCCCCACTCCCAACTCCTGGGACCTGGTGATCTCCATGAGCTTATGTATGTTCCCTGGAGGACAGGCGGCTGCTTAGGCGTGGGACAATAAGGACTAAGCTGGGTAGGGCGGGCTGGCGGGGCAGGAGTTGGGGGCCAGGTAGGAAAGCCAGGGGTCGAAAGGATCGATCCTAGGGACCTCAGAGGCCACTCTCGCTCTTTTGAGAGGCACCACATCTTTCTCCGGACCCCGCGCTCAGCCAATCGCCCCAAAATCTCCAGGCGGGGGCTCGGCATTCCCCGTCTTGGTCGCAAAAGCAGCCCTTTCAACCGCATTGAATTTCCCCTGGTGTGAAAAGCCGCCATCGCCAGCATTTTGCCGGGGTTTATGCCTCAACCCCGCATTCCAGTCACTTTCATGAATTATTTGGAAGACAGAATGGTTTGTGCCCATGTACCCTACCTGGAGCACAGACAAGAAACGGCCAAAAAACGAAGGCAGATTTTTAGAGGAAAGGCAAAGAGAGAAGTCGGCTTTACAGAGTTCCATAGCTCAGAGCCTGGTCTACCTAATCCAGGAGAGGAAATCACTCACATTTCCTGAGCATGCTCTGTGTGTTAGGAACTTGCCAGCAGCTTCCAAGGTGGAAGGGACTTCAGTCAGCCTCAAACGCCTCACCGCAGCATTTAAAGTTTGAAATAGAGATAGACTTTCCCCCAAGGGTTTGTTAATAAGTTTTACCCCCTCAGAATTATTGGACGTGGAGTACAGGATTTGGTAAATTAAATTTTTAAGTTTTTATTTAAAAATCATTTTTGGCCTGGTGCGGTGGCTCAAGCCTGTAATCCTAGCACTTTGGGAGGCTGAGACTGAAGGATCACTTGAAGCCAGGAGTTAGAGACCAGCCTGGCCAACAAAGCAAAAATTATTAGCTGGGGTGGTGGCACATGCCTGTAGTCCCGGCTACTTGGGAGGCTGAGGTGTGAGGATTGATTAAACCCAGGAGGTGGAGGCTGCAGAGAGCTATGATCACACTTGTGAATAGCCACTGCACATACATCCAGGCTGTATGACAGAGGGAGACTGTCTCAAAAACAAACAAACAATTATTCAGATAATGATTTATTATAATTATTTTGCCAAAAGTCCTCTGCCACGTGTGGCCCGAGGGGCTTTCTTATCTGATTTCTAACCAAACAACATTTAACTTTTTGGTCACATTATCAGGTTATTTCAGGTGAAAAAAAGGTTTGTCCAAACAATTGCACGAGTTAGTGTAAACTGAACACTTGTGCTTAAGATGTCTGCTCCTGTCTAGAAAGGGAGGTGGTCCTTTCAGGAAGGAAAAGCTCCCATTCCTACAACACAGACATTTCTGCCCTCCGTTGCAGGTGCCAGTGCCCTCAGGTGTGCATGGATGCCATTCCCCACGCTTCCACTCTGCCTCTCTGTCCACAGCTTGTCTTCCAGAGTGTCAGGGAAAGAGCTGGGGAAGAATCTAAGGGTGGAGCTAGTGTTGCACGGTGGTGGCAGTGGGGGTGCCCGAAGCAAGGAGCTGCAGCAAGAAAGACCAGATTTATAATGGCAGCTCCCTCCACCCTGGACAGATAGTCTGCGAACTTAGGACCTTAACTCACACAGGCTTTGTCCACACTCCATGATACCAGGGGGAAGCCAAAATCATCCTGATGCTTCACATCAACTGGTTGTTTCAGTGAAGATGCTGTCTCCTATCAGTCTGATCCCATTTGTGGGCAAGATCTTTAAAAGCAAAGGGAAATAAGAAGCTGAGAATATGTTTTAATATTGACAGTCTGAGTAGACAACTCAATTCTTCCCTCTTCCCTTCATATTCAGGGTAGGGGGGGAAGGATTTTAAGTTTCAATGTCTGAAATCATGCTGACCTTCTGCCCTCCCTGGTGGGTGCCACTGCACCTGATGTCACTTTCCCCTTTCTTTCTCTTTAGTTTTACTGTTTCCTGGAACTCTTCTGAGGCAGTCACTGTCTAGGCAGGCAAGCGAGTCGTGTCGGAGTAGAGGGTGAGAGGACACTGTTAGACCACCTGGGTGTCACAGAAAGTTTGCTGCAGTCCAGAAGCCTGAAGGAGGGGTGGGGGCTGGGGTGGAGGAGTGTATGGCGAAAGACAACGGTGGCGTGGTGGGGTCCACTGCCTAGGAAAGCACAGACGCACCTCCAGGCGACCCTCCAGCCTGGGGTCGGGAAAAGGACAGGCTGAGAAGTCTAGAAAGGCAAAGAAGTTAACGATGTTTGGCTGTCTGAGGTCTTATCAGTGTGTCGGGGTCAGGTGGGGGCCGAGGCGACAAGCTCAGGCAGACGCCAGCGGGGGCTGGGATGGTGCAGATGAAGAGGGGCTGCTTGGGGGACAGCCCGCTCCACTGACCCAACCTGGGACAAGGTAGTGGCTGGATTAGGGACTGGGGGTGCATCTTGGAGCCCCCAGGTGAGACGAAAGGGAGGGAGTGACTGGTGAAACATTAACCCCCTCAGGGTTCTGAAGGGAAGGGGAACATCCTTAGAGGACACTGTGAGAAGACAAACGTCCCTTCATCCTGAGATTCCCTTGGAAATCCCCTGAACTCCTATTTCCTGGCTGGTGAAACAGAGCAAGTTGTCTCTGCCTCCAGCACCCGTCCCCAAGCCTGAAGGAGAGTCTCTCAGCCCGGTTTGGGGGTAAACCGGAAACCTCTAGTCATTCGTCAGGGAATGCCCCAGCCTGGTTCACGCGAGTCTTAAAATGACTCGGAGGTGAAATGGAGCGCATTACCCTCTCTTCCGCCCCGACCGTCAATCTTTGGCAGCCAGGGGCCGTGACGGCGCGAGGTGGAAGAGCGCCCCGGGCCCCCTCCGGGTTCTCCCACGGTTTCGCCCATCTGGACCTGGCGAGAGCCTTTGGGAGGAAGGGCCTGGGCGCGGTAGGGATGCCTGGGAGGCTGGGGAGTGGCGGGGGCGTTTCTTGGCCCGGCAGGGTGGGGTTTCCAAGCGTGATCTCCTCTCCCTGGCAGAGCCGGGGGCACGGAGTGGGGGCAGGCTAGGGGGGCTGCCCTGCGGTGAATCAGGCTTGTGACCTCAGGCCGTCCAGGCCTCGCTCCGCAGGGTAAACATCCTCTGCGCTTTGGAAACTGGTGGGACTAGAAAAGAGGGGGCGGCAGGGAGAGTGAGGGGGAGACGGACGGGGAAGGGAGGGATTCTGAGTGGAGGGATTCTGAGTGGAGAAGACGTTCTGAAATCCTCTCTCCTGCCAGAAAACCAGGGCGGCCTTCCGAGCCGGCAGCTAGGCTGCCTGCTTGAGACCAAAGCAGGAGCATCAATCACATGGGGCGTGGTTTCTCTCGGGCTAAAGAACGGCTCACGCGGGCCTGGGGAATGCGACTATGGAAATGACCAGGAAGCTGGAAGGGCTAGGTGGCGGGGGAAGCTGGAGGGCACAGCTTCCAGAATCCCGTTTGTTAAGAATCACCTGAAGGACGTTTCTCGGAAGGGAGAGCGGGCATCTGTGAAGGGTTAGGGGCACATGCTGTCAACTTTCCCTAGCACAAGAGTGGAAATCATACTCTTTGGAGAGGGACTTTGTCACTGAACTTTAAGAAAATGGTTACAGGGCTGAGCTCGGTTACTTATGCCTGTAATCCTGACGTTTTGGTAGATGGAAGTGGGAGCATCGATTGAGGCCAGGAGTTCTAGCCTAGGCAATATAGCGAGACTCTCGTCAAAAAGAAGAGAAGAAAGAATCTCGTGACTGTCATTTTTAATGTTGATGGTGTGGAGGGAGGCTGTTTTGACTCCTATTTCCATTCTTGGGCCACTGGCAAGGCACAGCAGGACAGGGCAAAGCTATGAGGTTACATAGACCCAGCTTAGACCCCAGTCGCATTCCCCAGGCCCGGGGAACGGTCTCCATCTCTCTGAGCACAGTCTCCTTATAGGTAAAATAACTGCAGAGTTGATGCTGGAATTAAATCAATGCAGTGGCGAGCCCAGCGCTGCAGAGCCCCGTGCTTAGTGACCAAAATAATGTCCCGCCTGCCTCATCTTCCTCTCGGATTTTTGCCAAGGCCAAACAGCGCCTGTCCCAGAGAAAAACCTTTGGACACTTGACCTCTGCCCCGTCTCAGCCGAGTGACCAGGATGACTGGGAATTGAATCAAAGGAAAATCACCCAAGCCCACTCTTCTCCACAGCCGGTGAGCAGAAGGAAGGAAGGAAAGAAGAAAGGGAGGAAGGGAAGAAGAGAGAGCTCAGTTCCCTTTCGTGGTTCACGTGGTGGTCCTCCACACCAGGAGACCTAAGGGCTCTGAGGAGGGACAGGCGCGGCGGCAGCAACACTCCTCAGGGCCTGTTTCAGCACCCCACTTACGTGGCACATGAAAAATTCAGGATGAACGCCCTGGCTGAAAGCTCTTCCTGGATTTGGGACATCAGAAGACCTTCCCGGGATGGGATCTTGTCTCTGGAGTAGCTATGACCTGGACATAGTAAACCTGTTTCCTACACTGTAAAATTGGCGTAACCTCCCAGTCTTCCTCTGGAGTCCTAAAGGGAATAGTGACGGAATGAAGGTGACCACGCTGGAACCCGAAGCGCTGTTCCCCTCCGTGGCTTCACACTGATCTCCACACTAGAGTTCCGTTTCTGCAGTTCAAGTTCAAACTACTGTGGTCGGGGAAGGGCTACAGAGGTCCCGCGTGGCCGTGGAGCCACCGGCCCCATCCAGTCTTGCTCGGGACACATACTGGGTTTACACTATCTGTCGGGTCCAGTTTCCTCATCTGTAAATGGGGCTCGTATCCCCCTCGGAAAGCCGTTTTGGGGATAATAAAGATTGTAAAAACGCTTTGCCTCAGTGCTTGGCACATCATATGCGCTACATTAACAATGTCGTGTACACGCAGGAACTGGAGGAATCCATTCCACGCTAATTCTGGAACCGAATTCACCTCTGAGGCTTTGGGGCTTCAGAGCTGGAGCCGCTTGGGCGAAGCGAGCAGAAGAGCGAGAAGGAACGGGCTGATCCGGCCCTGCCCTGAGCATTTCTACTGAGATCCCTGGTCCTGCTTCTTCCAGCCTCTGGTGGATTTCTCTCCGACCCAGCTGGGGCGAAGGCCCTTTGGCCCTGCGTTGCACGTAGCCGCGGTGCGGGTTCGGGCTCTGCGCTGGAGCCTGGATGCATGCGCCCCGCCTGCGAGGCTCAGCGTCTGGGAAGCACTTTTCTCGTCGACCCCGGGATCTTTTTCCGCCAAGGAGCGCGGGGCTGAAGGACTCGGGACTGGGCTGTGGGGGGCAAGGCTTTCCTCTCTGTGCGTCCTACTGCATGCAATTCCAGGCAAATTCGCTAGGAAGAACCTTCCCTAGCGCGCCTCCTCCAACAGGACCTCCAAGCCAGCCTCACGCATGCAGGCCTTGCTCTCTCCTGCGGAACCCCCATCTGCCGTATAACTACCCACTTCAGATAAGGGGGAATGGAGGAGATACTCCAATCGTGCCCTCCACCTACAGTTTCCACGGCCCCTTCTGTTGAACGGTATTTTCCTTTACGGTCCCTAAAAGCAGAACAAATGAAAAGACTAAGAAAAAAAAAGAACCGGTGAATTGGCTCTGAGTCCAATAAACGATTCCTCTTTCCTTCTCCGGTCCTTTCCCTTCCAGCAGAGCGACTGAGAACGTTTCAATGATCAGCAAATCTGCTGGGAAATAGAGAACCAGAAGGGAATGTCCTATCCAACAGTTGGCTTTTCTTCTCTCAATAGAAGCCCAGTCTTTCCTTTCGATATGAATATAGCTACTGTGCATTTCTCCATTAATACATATAAGTTTCTCAACTAGGTGGTGAGGGATATGAATTTTCATAGGTACATTGGGCCCTAGAGACACCAAGGAGCTTCAGGTCATAAGGGGGTCTATTCAGACTATGTTCAAGGACAACCAAGTTATGGCATCAGAAACAAGAGGTCTTGATTCAGATCTTTCACATTTTAATAAGGGAGGGGGATGCTGCTGATAAAGCAAAATGATTGAAAATATTTGTAAACATATACTTCTCACTGGACCTCCATTCATGTTGGTGGGTGTGGTAGACAGAATCAAGTATGTCAACTAGCTGTTTCCTGGTTTAGAAACAAAAAATACCCCCAGCCCCACCCCTACTCTGGAGTCTGCTTCTCAACTACGAAATGGAAAAAAAGAACTCAAGTCCCATTTAGACTGTGGGAGCTCAGCCCATGAAGGGACTGTGGGAATTGACATGGAGAGTTTGGGGTGGAGAGGTGGAAGGGTGGAGGAAATGAGATGGGTAGCAGACACTGAGTCAGAGGCCTGAGACTAAGGCCTGGCTCTGTGTCCTTGATATCCCCAAGCCTCAGTGTTCACATCTATAAGATGAGGATAATATTGATCTCACAGAACTGCTGTGAAGAATCAACAACATAATATATGTGACAATACTTTTTCATTATCAGCCTTTCCTTGGCCTGGATCAAATTGAAAGGAGACTGTGGGCCAGGCGAGATGGCTTGGATCGAGCCTGTAATCCTAGCAATTTAGGAGGCTGAGGCAGGAATATCCCTTGAGCCCAGGAGTTTGAGACCAGCCTCAGCAACATAGTGAGACTCTATATCTTAATAAATAAATAAATGAATAGCCAGGCATGGTGGTGCATGCCTGCAGTCCCAGCTCCTCAGCAAGGAGAGTTGGGAGGATCACTGAGCCCAGGAGGTCAATGCTGCAGTGAACCATGATCTAGACACTGCTCTCCAGCCTGGGTGACAAAGCAAGACACTGAACAAAAAAAAAGAAAAGAAAAGAAAGAGAGAAAGAGAATGAGGAAGAAAGGAAGAAAGGAAAAGAGAAAAAAAAGAAAAGAGTCCATGGCAAAGAAGGCAAGGGTCCAGCTTGGGCCCCAGCTCGGGGATGGGTGTGAGCATCTCCATGGCTGCTTGATGCCCTGTCACGTGGGCTCAGCTGGCTTAATCTCACCCTCTGCCAGATCCAGGGGAAAGTGAGAATCCATTACAGTGGGCCTGTCTCAGCTCCTGTTTGCTTTGGCTGCAGTGTGATAGTGTCTTGCTGGCTTTGCCAACAGGATTTAGGTGTTTGCTCTCCCGCCTGGCATGGCTGCTAAGGCAGCTGGAATTCTGCTACTACTTATCATGCTGGCTGAGACTTCCTGCTGCTGCTGTTTCCCCTTTCTCAGATGGATGGGGTCCTATTTTGTTACCATTGTCACAAGACTCCTATGCTTGAGAAAGCAGGGTGGTAAAAAGAGACCACAGACTTTCCCTTTCAAATGGCTCCCCAAGAAGTACATACTCAAGGACTAAGATGAATCAGGAAGTATGCCAGGAAAAGAAATGAGACAGCCAGCCAGAAAAAAAAAACAGGCACAAACCCTAGATCTTTAAAGCACTTGCTTTGCTTTCCACACTTCTTTCCTCTTGCTTTCTGGGGACAATAGTAGATAGTGGGGAGTAAAGGAGAAGGGAGCCCCTTGCTGAAGGTCACCCCAGACCAGCCAGAGCCCATGGTTGGAGAGTCTTGGAGGAAGCATGATTATCATGTACCTGATGGGAAGAGCATGTGCTCAGAATAATCACATCCCCTCCCATACCCAAAGCAACTCCCAGAGCCTCCAGCCACCTCCCCAGCACACAGTGGGCATTCAGGAGACATGAAATACCCTCCATATGATACACTACCTGCTTGGCTCTAGGCTGCTAGTGAATAACTTAGTCATGGCTGGAGAATGCAAAATAATTGAAAGCAATGCTTAGTAAATTGCAGTTTCAAGGTCTTCATTGCCTTCCTAACAATTTGCAAAACTCTTTTTATTGCTTTTTTAGATTCCTCCAGTTGAAATACCACTGCATGCTGTAATTAAGCTAAGTGACATGCCAGCTGTAAAGGCAAGGGTTATGAATGATTCATTCAGTTCATGTAATCATCCAGGATGAGTGTGGGGAGGGAGCCTGCAACAGCTGCCAGTCTGCCTTGCTTACACTCTCTGCCAGGATGGAAGGAAAGCTGGAATCTAAACTCACTTTTTTTTAAACAGGGTCACCCTCTTGTCACCCAGGCTAGAGTATAGTGGCACGATCATAGCTCACTGTAGCCTCGACCTCCTGAGCTCAAGCAATCCTCCCACCTCAGTCTCCTGAGTAGCTGGGACTACAGGTGTGCCTCACCATGCCTGGCAAATTTTGTTGCTGTTGTTGTTTAGTACAGACGGGGTTGCTATGTTGCCTAAACTGGCCTCAAACTCCTAGGCTCAAGTGATCCTCCCACCTCAGCCTCCCAAAGTGCTGGAATTATAGGTGTGAGCCACACACCCAGCCTGAAGGCACTCTTTTAAGGCTAGTAAGAGTTACCCATGCTGTCTAACACAGCCTAACCCAGTGTGGGGTAAGCCAGACAAGTGGTTCCCAAACCTGGCTAAGCATCACAACTCCCTGGCAGACCTTTTCTTTTTTTTTAATTTTATTAATTTTATTTATTTATTTATTTAGAGACAGAGTTTCGCTCTTGCCCAGGCTAGAGTGCAATGGCATGATCTTGGCTCACTACAACCTCCACCTCCCAGATTCAAGTGATTCTCCTGCATCAGCCTCCTGAATAGCTGGGATTACAGGTGCCTGCCACTCCGCCCGGCTAATTTTGTATTTTCAGTAGAGACGGGGTTTCTCCATGTTGGTCAGGCTGGTCTCAAACTCCCAACCTCAGGTGATCTGCCTGCCTCGACCTCCCAAAGTGCTGGGATTACAGGTGTGAGCCACCGTGCCTCGGCCAGGCAGAGTTTTTTAAATCCAAGTTGACCTCACCCTTGCTCCAAAGTGACTAATAAAGTCTAGGGAGAACCACGGGTCCTTACAACTGCCCGGATATCTCTGAGCTTGGAGATGAGAGAACTTGCCCCATCCAAGATGGCTATTTTTAACAACTTGGTCTTCAGGAACGTCACTTTTGCACTTGGAAACTTTTCCTTCAGTGTTGCTTTCGTAAATCTGTCTGGGGACAGGAGTTCATCCAACTGCTTTATGAACAGATACCTTGATCTCTATCCTCCCAAAGCTCCTTCTCCTAATGTTCCCAATTTCTTTCAGGGGACTCAGTTCCTCTGAAACCTTCTATATTTTTCCTTTATCCTCTGCCACACAGTCAGCTGCTAAGTCCCAGCTCTATGATATTTTTCTCACTTACCTCTTTTTTTTCTTCCAGCTTATCGAGGTATATCTGCCTCCTTTTCTTTCCCCCAGCCAGCCATCCTGATAGAGGCTGCAAGGGCTCGAATCCTGGACCACTGTATGAGACTCCCAAGCCCTCTCCCACCTTTAGGTCCCTCCCCTTGCCAAGCCATTCTACCATCTACTACCAGATTCATCTTCCTAACACTAAATAAAATTTCCCACTCAAAAACCTTCAGCAGTTTCTCACTGCCTGCTGAATAAGGTAAACACTACCCAGGATAACAGTTTAGATCCTCTGCAATATTTATTCATTCAGTAAATATTTACTGAATTCCTATTATGTCCTAGGTACTAAACTAAAAGTAGAGAATATAAAGATGTAGAGACATGGTACATTCCAGTGGACAGACAGTTGCACAAATTCATTATCATGAGGAGTGCAATAACGGTAATACAAACAAAGGGTCCCTGGGTTTCCATTATGGTCTCTTAATCTATCTTTCCACCTTCATCTCCCAGTTTCCTTTCTGATCCAGCCAAAATGGACTAGACCTTACTTTTTTGTTTTGTTTGTTTGTTTGTTTGTTTGTTTGTTTGTTTTGAGACGGAGTTTTGCTCTTGTTGCCCTGGCTAGAGTGCAGTGGCATGATCTCAGATGACTGCAACCTCCGTCTCCCCGGTTCAAGCAATTTTCCTGCCTCAGCCTCCCGAGTAGCTGGGATTACAGGCACCCGCCACCACACTTGGCTAATTTTTGTATTTTTAGTAGAGACGAGGTTTTGCCATGTTGGCCAAGCTGGTCTCAAACTCCTGATCTCAGGTGATTCACATGCCTCGGCCTCCCAAAGTGCTGGGATTACAAGCGTGAGCCACCATGTCCAGCCTAGACACTGCCTCTTGATCATGTGCAAGGTTTTTAGTTTCTTCCAGGCCTCTATACCTCAGTCCATATCTTACTTCCACCTTTTAAATCCTATTTATCAGCCAGATACGGTGGCTCACGCCTGTAATCCCAGCACTTTGGGAGGTTGAGGCGGGCGGATCACCAGGTCAAAAAATCGAGACCATCCTGGCCAACATAGTGAAATCCTGTCTGTACTAAAAATACAAAAATTAGCCAGGTGTGTTGGTGCACACCTGTAATCCCAGCTACTCGGGAGGCTGAGGCAGGAGAATAACTTGAACCCGGGAGGGGGAGGCTGCAGTGAGCTGAAATCACACCACTGCACTCCAGCCTGGTGACAGAGCGAGACTCCATCTCAAAAAATAAAATAAAGTCCTCTTTATCTTTTTCTGCCACCTCAAATATCGCCTCCTCCAATGAAGTGGACTTAGTCCTCCCAACTAGGTGTGAGGGTGTTTCCTTCTCATCTACTCACACTCTTTTTTAGTGGCACTTAACTCAGGCTAGTTATCAGCACACCCACCTTCCTCCACTGCACACTCTTTGGGAGCAGGAACTGCCACAGCATTTTTCTGTCTGGCAGAAGCACTCAGTAGACAGTTGCTCTCCACAGCCCTATAAGTGAACAGGCAGGAGGTGGGTGGGGCTGGGAAGGCAGCCTGACATTGTGCCTTCTCATTGGATAACCCTGAGCTGTTAAAGCCTCTAGACAAGCTGTGCTACACAATTTGGCAGGCCTACTGCAAAATGAAAACACAGAGTTCCGTGTTCAAAAATGATTCAGAATTTCAAGATGGTGGCAATAAGGCATTAAGCCAAACACAGGTCTCTTCTAAGTGCAGGACCCTGTGCGACTGCACAGATTGCATGCCCTGTCTCTAGGAGCAAAGGTGCTGGCACCACAGTGTCCCATAGAAAGCCAAATAATTCTGGCATCATCTTATTAAGAGACTTCCTTTTTATCAGCTCAGGAACCTTGACTGGCTGGAACTGGTGACCAGGGAGAAAAGGGGAGAGATGTAGAGATTCCAGGAAGCCCCTTTTCAGCAAGTCTTACATCTTTTGCTTGGGCCAGGCTATGATCTCTGACAACCTGATGAGAACAATGGGAAAAGTGGCCTCACATCAGTTTGTTTTGAGCCTTCTGAATGGCGTCAGGAATGGGCTTGTGGAGGCTGGGATGGCAATTAAGTTTTTACTCGTCTGCTGGGATAACCAGGCCTTGGCTTCTTTTGCCATCCAGGTGGGTCTTGACTATTTACTAAAAAGAACACTATCCCGGAATCCTTGAAAACCAGGCCCACATGGGGATGATGTGTACACATGTGTGTTTCAGAGCTGGACACAAATGACTTGAGTCTAACGTCTCCATTCAATATCTTGGATAATTAAGGTCATTTGCCTGAAGGGTACTGTGGGTTTCAAGCATCCCAGGTTTCCCTGACATTCTTGAGGCCAGAAATTCATTCTATTGGAAATCCTTAAGGCAAAGCCGGGTCAACACTGTGAAGCAGGTGCCTGTGTTCAGAAGTTACTTCTTCCACCTCTGCCCCACACACCCCAAAGGTCTCACCAGGGAACGGACTCAGGAAGAGCAAGTGAAGCAAAATGGATCACATTCCTGGAAAGGGCAGAGAGTGAGCTGGCAGATAAGGAAAGATGTTATGCCTGGGGTCTAGCCAGGCCCTGTTGGGCACAGTTGGAGGAGTCAGTGCCCCAGAGAGGGCAACAGCAGGCCCTGGGCTCCTAGTAAAGAGGGCAGGGTTTACTGTAGATCCTTTGTCCCAAGAAAGTCTTCAAAGGTTCCTGACATATTTTCAATTTATTCGGAGCTCTTTTTTTTTTAAACGGAGTCTCACTCTGTTGCCCAGGCTAGAGTGCAATGGTGCGATCTCAGCTCACTGCAACCTCTGCCTTCCAGGTTCAAGTGATTCTCCTGCCTCAGCTTCCTGAGTAGCTAGGACTACAGGTGCCTGCCACCACACCTGGCTAATTTTTATATTTTTAGTAGAGATGGGGTTTCACCATGTGTGCCAAGCTGGTCTTGAACTCCTGACCTCAGGTGATCTGCCTGCCTCAACCTCCCAAAGTGCTGGGATTACAGGCATGAACCACTGTGCCTGGCCTGGAGCTTTCTTAGTGAGGGGTACTCAGGATAACTGTCTCCCCACAACCTTCCCTTCCCATTCTCCCTCCAGATCAGGCTCCTCCTCCTGGCATTAAGCATGGCAATTTCTTTTATTAATGGATGCCTAAAGGGAAAGTGTAACATTTCTGCAGGTTGATAGAAGAAGCATCTTCAGGCTGGGTACTCTCGCCTCACCTCTGTTTTCACTGGTGAGATTAAGTTGGGCTGCTGAGGGAGGTCGCCAGAAGATGCTCAGGCACTGAGGTGGCAAGTCTTTGGGCAGGTGGGGATGGGCAGAGGTCGGGCCTTGACCTTGTGAAGTTGCAGCTGCCTCAGTTCTCTCACTCAGGGCTCAGAGTTATGCACCATGCCCATCCCTGACCTCATCTTTTATCCTGGAGATGAAGACCAACTGGCATAGTTCTGTTGGTGGACTGAGGGCTTTTGACTCCTGGAAATCATGAGTCCTTCTCTGAAACACTACACCCCAAGTTGCTTTATCTGGGGGAGTATTCTGGATGATGGTAACATATGAGGAACCCAGAGAAGTGCCACTGGTAGGGCAACTGGGGTATGTCCTGGGGCAGCACCAATCCAACCCCAGAAATCGTGGTCCTGTAAGCTAACTGGGAGGGCACAAAGGCAGGGCTGTTGGCCACAGTACTGCTAATAGGAGCTAATGGAAGACAAGGATATCTAGATGAGGAAACAAAACTTCAGTTGAGTCTGTGAACACTGGAGACACTGTCGGAAGAGACAAACCTTTTCCTGCAAGTTGAGAGGTAGGAAGAGAAAAGTGGCAGAGATCCAGTTGGATTCTGGAAAAAAAAAAAAAAATATATATATATATATATTTAGATTTTCCTTTAAAATGGCCTCCAGAATATTAAAGTCAATTAATTCATCATCACCATTCGTATCTAGTGGATCAAGAGATGCTTAGGTGACTCATATCCGTCATCACCAGAAACTCATTCCACCTACACAACATTCATCTTCCTGCAGCCTTCTTGCCTGAAACATTGGATATGGATCATTTAAGAGCAGCCAAGATGGCTGGCTGGAGAGAATGTCACAATGGTTAAGAAGCTGTATGCCCTTGGACAAGTTACTTAACCTCTCTCAGCCTTGGTTTCCCCATTTGGAAAAAGACAACAACAATGCCTTGAGGACTGAGACAATATATGCAAAACTTTTAGTACACCAATGGGAAGTGTGTCTTGGGCCAGTTCACGCTGGGCTCATCACCATCAGCACAATATCATCCTCATCAGCAACAGCATCACCATCACTGCAGGTACCATTGATTCAGTAAGATGCCAGGCATCCCACTTTACCAAGCCATGAGTCATCCTTAAAATCCTACAAAATGAGGCCAGGCACAATGGCTCATGCCTGTAATCCCAGTTCTTTGGGAGGCTGAGGCAGGTGGATCACTTGTGGTCAAGAATTTGAGACCAGCCTGGCCAACATGGAGAAACTCCATTTCTACTAAAGCTACATCCAAAAATTAGCCAGGAATGGTGGCACACCTGCAGTCTCAGCTACTCAGGCAGCTGAGGCAGGAAAATCACCTGAACCTGGGAGGTGAAAGTTGCAGTGAACCAACATCACACCACTGTATTCCAGCCTGAGTGACAGAGCAAGACTCTGTCTCAAAAAACAAACAAACACACAAAAAACAAAAAAACAAACAAACAACAGCAACAACAACAACAAAAACAGAAAGAAAAAGTTAGCCAACGGGAGCAGGAGAATCACTTGAACCTGGGAAGCAGAGGTTGCAGTGAGCTGAGATCGAGATCACACCACTGAACTCCAGCCTGGGCAACAGAGGGAGACTCCATCTCAAAAAAAAAGAAAGAAAGAAAGAAAAGAAAAAGTTAGCCAGGCACGGTGACAAGCACCTGTCACCCCAGCTACTCGGGAGGCAGAAGTGGGAGAATCAGCAGAGCCTGGGAAGTCGAGGTTGAAGTGAGCCGTGATAGTGCCACTGCACTCCAGCCTGGATGACACAGTAAGACCCTGTCTCAAAAAAAAAAAAAAAAAGAAAGAAAGAAAGAAAGAAAGAAAGAAAATCCTACAAAATAGGTTGTTTATCCCCTAGAATTCAACTGTTATACAGATCTGCACCCTGGACTCAGTGACCAACCCCCTGTGAAAGTGGATCCAGAGGAAGAAGAATGAGATTCTAGCCACTAAAGCAGAAAAATGGAGGAGTTTGTCAGGGCTCCATTACTCACATGGGTCAGGATGGGTGCCAAGTTCGTGACCAGGTGGTATAGAGGAAGAAATATAGAGCTGTTTGTCCAGTCCATCACTTGTGTGAGGTTGAGCAAGTCATTTAACACCCTCAACCTTGAATTTCTTCACTTGCAAACTGGGCATAAGGTAATAACGTCTGCCTTGCCAACTTCACATTGTCAATGTGAGGATTCCATGAAATATGGTCTGTAAACCTGATGTGTGGAAGGTGTTATTACTATTACACTTTCCAAAGAAACCCTTGATCCTCAACTGGGGCCTCTGCTTGCTCTTCCTTCTTTCCTTCAACCATTATTTCTTGTGCAGAAGACCTCTTTTCACACCACATTCTGCTCCATCTGTAAATCAGTGCATTAATATCATGCACTCCAGTGGACATTCTGCTATATATAATTAGTCTTTTGTGAGTTTGCGTTTTTATATGTAAGTCCTTTATGGTCTGATAAGTTTGGAGAGAAGTTTTAGAAGCCATTATTTGGCCTAAAAGCAGGGGGCCAGCTCTGAGATCTGATGACCCCATATGTTATTCTAGGAGGCTCTGCTTGGTCTTTGTCATATCTGCTACCTGCAGAAATGCCTCCACTGAAGAGCCACTTATTGTCACCTCAGCTCGAACTAAAGACTAATATGAAAAGTATAATTTAACAGACAGATAATATGGCTTCAAGAGCTTGGGACTTGAGAATCAGAAGCATCTGACTCAAATCCTTGCTGTGCCAATTAAAAACTGGGAGACCTGCTGAATGTTTGAGCATCAGTTGTTGTTTTTTTTTTTTTTTTTGGTTTTTGTTTTTTTTGTTTTTTTTTTTCTTTTCCTTTCTAAATTTCAAGGCTAAGTGCAATGGCTCACACCTGTAATCCCAGAGTTTTGAGAAGCCGAAGCAAGAGGATTGTTTGAGGTCAGGAGTTCAAGACCAGCCTGGGCAACATGGGAGACCCTGTGCTACAAAAATAATTTTTAAATTAGCTGGACATCATAATGCGCACCTGTAGGCCTAGCTACATGGGAGGCTGAGGCAGGAGGATGGCTTGAGCCCTGGAGTTTGAGATTATGGTGATCCATGATCCTACCACTGCACTCCAGCCTGGACAACAGAATAAGACTGTCTCCAAAGAAAATAAAAATAAAGTGTGCAACTGTGATTGAAATTCAATTAGATAAAATATTTATCTAGAAGAGTGCTGGCGCTTTTATAGTCACCTAGCAAAAAAGGGCAACTATCACCATCTATCATCCCGATTTTTTCTTTTTTTAGAGACGGGGTCTCGCTATGTTGCCTAGGCTGGAGTGCAGTGGATATTCAGCAGCATGATCCCACTACTGATGAGCATGGGAGTTTTGACCTGCTCCATTTCCATCTTGGTTTACCCTTCCTTAGGCAACCTGGTGGTCCCCAGCTCCTGGGAGGTCACCATACTGATGCCAAACTTAGTGCTGATACCCAATCAGGATAGCGCATTACAGCCCGGAACTCCTGGACTCAAGCAATCCTTCTGCCTCAGCCTCCTGAGTAGCTGGGACCACAGGCACTTGCCACCATGCCCAGCACCATGACTAATACTAACACATGACAGTGCCCTCAGCCATTGTTTATCATGGCAGTAAAGACCTATGAGACTCCACATGATAAACTGCTGTTTCAGGGAAAGAAGTCTTCCCTAAAGAACTACTCAACTTATTTTTACTCACCTACGAGAAAATATTGAAACCATCTCTGCCTACAATATACCAGAGCTTCGTAGGGAATCTCAGCTCACGTTGCTAAAAAGTGACATGAAGAATCAGCATCTGATGTCAGAGGCATTCACCAAGGTTCGCTGTTTCTCAGCTCGCTACAACTCCAAGCAGGTGAGGGCCAGTGTATACAGGGATGTACGTGGAGCTTGCGCGTGGGGAGAGAAACCAACAGAACCAGTCCCAATCTTTGAGAAGCCCCCAATCTTGAGGGGGAGGAATAAAGTTCCTGTCCTCAGGGAGACCTCCATCTGATGGCAGAGACATAGTCCATGCCACTAGGGACTCTCTAGTATGATTGGACAGACAAAAAGGACCAAAACAGGATGCTATGTCTGGCCTTTTCTGCTAAGAGGTTCAGAGCCAAATTCAACGGTCAACGCAGGAAGCACCTTATCACACCCTCTTCGTATAATGATCTCTTCCCTTTCTTTGTGTGGCTTCTGATCATTATTATTTCATTTAACAGTCCTATTGAATACAAGTTTTCATTGTAATCTGTACATCATCCTTTCTTTTTTAAATAGTAGAAACAGGGTGGGTGCGGTGGCTCGTATCTGTAATCCCAGCACTTTGGGAGGCTGAGGTGGGTGAATCGCTTGAGGCCAGGAGTTTGAGACCAACCTGTCCAACATGGCAAAACCCCATATCTACTAGAAATACAGAAATTGGCTGGGCATGAAGGCACATGCCTGTAGCCCCAGCTACTAAAGAGGCTGAGGCACAAGAATTGAAGATAGTGGTAGTGGGTTGGAGCTCCTCAAGGATCAGAGAGTTTTGCTCCAATAACAGGTCCACAGGTCAGGGCTGGCTATAACAGGCTTCTACCTAGGCCTGGGTCCACATGTAAGACAAGTACCTACTACCCATATGTTTCTGTTGTTGTTGCTGTTGTTGTTTTGTTTTGTTTTGTTTTTTGGAGATGGAGTCTCACTGTGTCGCCCAGGTTGGAGCGCAGTGGTGCAATCTCAGCTCACTGTAACTGTAGCTGGGACTACAGGCACGTGCCATCATGCCCGGCTTTTTGGGGTTTTTTTGTTTTTGTTTTTTTGAGACAGAGTCTCACTCTGTCACCCAGGCTGGAGTGCAGTGGTGCGATCTTGGTTCACTGCAAGCTTCACCTCCTGGGTTCATGCCATTCTCCTGCCTCAACCTCCCGAGTAGCTGGGACTACAGGCACCCGCTACCATGCCCGGCTAATTTTTGTATTTTTAGTAGAGATTTCACCATCTTGGCCAGGCTGGTCTTGAACTCCTGACCTTGTGACCCACCCGCCTCGGCCTCCCAAAGTGCTGAGATTACAGGCATGAGCCACCACACCCAGCCTACTTTTTGTATTTTTAGTAGAGATGGGGTTTCACCATATTGGCTAGGCTGGTCTCGAACTCCTGACCTAGTGATGTGACCGCCTTGGCCTCCCAAAGTGCTGGGATTACAGGCATGAGCCACCGCGCCTGGCCTATTACCCATATTTAAAAGACTTGTTCAAAAGACAAATTCCCAGGGCCCCTTCTCAGCCCTCTTATGCCAGAATTCCCAGGGGGTTTGCCCTGAGAAACTATAGGCTTAAACAAGGGCCCTCATATGATTCCTATCATCAGGGAAATGGGGAAACATCAGGCCCAGCTCTTCTCTGAGCATGGTGACAGGACTATCAGAATCACCCAGAGGAGCTTCATAAAATGCAGATTCCTGGGCTCTCCACCCAGGAGCTACTGAATCAGAATTTCTGGGAGGAGGCCCTGGAATATGCATTTTTACAGGCACCCAAGGTGATCTCTATGGGTTGGATGTTTCCTTGCAGGCCCTCCTGCAGTGTGAGCTACTGGTCACAAGGGGCCAGGTCAGAGTATCTGCTCACAGTAAAGCTTTGGGTGGCAGGGTGGAGGGAGATGATTCAAATCTCTAGCCTCCTTCTTTAGACAGTCAAGCAGCACAGATCCCTTAATTCCACAGCTCTATGTTGTAGGGTTCTCCCAAGTTTTTAAATATGACCTTCCCTCAGAAGCACTGAAGTTAAGATGGAGGGCATCCTACCATCTCCTGGGGCCTTTTGCACGGTGGAACCAAAGCTTCTCAAAGGCCTTTGGTTCCACATCTCAGTCTCTGCTGCCCTGTTGCTCTGTCCCCTCAGCACATTCCATTACAGGGCCAGCCTTTGGGGCAAGTGATCTAGGCCTAGACCAGGCAGCATAGCTTGAAGGGTGTGAAAATCAACCCATCATGGTTGACATGCTTCTACTTCTGGGATCTCCATATATGACTATCTCAATTTTAGCCATAAGTGGAAGACAAGGCAAAGTGCCTAGTAGGGACAGATCAGTTCTATCAGAAATATATTAATACATAGCAAGGGGGTCACTTTCTTTTTGTTTGTTTGTTTTTTGGAGACAGAGCATTGCTCTGTCACCCAGGCTGGAGTGCAGTGGTATAATCCCTGCTCACTGCAACCTTGAGCTCTGGGTTCAATGAATCCTCCTACCTTGGCCTCCCAAGCAGCTGGGACCACAGGCATGCTCCACCACACCCAGCTAATTTTAAAATTATTATTATTACTATTATTTGAGATGGAGTCACTCTGTCACCCAGGCTGGAGTGCAGTGGCACGATCTCAGCTCATTGCAACCTCTCCTTCCCAACCCCTCCCTCCCTCTCCCTCCCTCAGGAGGCAAGCCTCAGCCTCCTGAGTGGCTGGGACTACAGGCCTGTGATACCACACCCAGCTAATTTTTTGTATTTTTAGTAGAAACAGGGTTCCACTATGTTGGCCAGAATGGTCTCAGTTTCCTGACTGCATGATCCGTGCACCTCCGCCTCCCAAAGTCTGGGATTACAGGCGTGAGCCACTGCACCCAGCCTAATTTTTAAATTTTTTGTAGAGACAGGGTCTTGCTATGTTGCCCAGGCTGGTCTTGAACCCCTTGCATCAACATCAAGGGGTCTTCTCGCCTCAGCTTCTCAAGTAGCTGGGACCATAGGCATATGCCACCACATCCAGCTAATTTTTACATTTTTTGTAGAGATTCAGTCTCCCTTATGTTGCCCAGGCTGGTCTCAAACTCATTGGCTCAAGGGATTCTCCTGCCTTGGCCTCCCAAAGTACTGGGATTATAGGCATGAGCCATTGCGGCCAGCCAGGGTCACATTTTGACTAAGTCTTCATTGTCTACTTACCTGTATGTCTGTATCAACCCATCCATCCTTCTACCTATCCAACATTCCACAAAAGCACAGAGCATCTGCCAACGCACCAAATGCATTAAGGGAATATGTGTGGGCCTACCTAGCTCCTCTAACATCCTTTTTGGCCAGAGATCAGGCAATGGCTGTATGCTTCTTGATCCTGCATACACGGGTCCCTCAGAGCATTTGTGTGGCTTTTGCAAGGCCTTGGATCCAGTCGGGCTGGAGTGGCAATCACCAGCAGGTCCCTCAGAGTAACATTATAGCTCTGAGGACCCTGCAAGAGGAGGGAGGGCACATCCAGCTGCCTCTTCTCGCCAGAGCTGTCACTGCAGGAGTGGCACTCCCCAGGCAGGGAGGGGTTTTCTGGAAAGGCAAAGTCATAAGCATCAGCGATTTGTGCTGCTGGATTCAGCACAAATTCCTGGTGAAGACCACCTCCCAGTAGGGTTCCATGGCCTATAACTGGCTGAAGCTCTTTGAGCCAGAATCAGCCATTGCTCCTTTTCTCCAAATAGTTTTTCTTCCCCATTTTTTCATACTTAACATCAATAACTGGTGCAGCCTCAGCTGAATGAGCCTCATGTGAATGGGAACTAGGAAATGTTGAAGAAGGGACTTGGACAGCATTCTGTTTTTATCTTCTTTGTCTTCCCAATCAGACTAGAGGCCTCCTAATGGTAGGGACTGTGTCTCCACCCTCAGACTAGGGTTTCCCTGAGGACAAGGGCTGTCCCCCTCCAAAGACTGGGAGCTCCCCACAGATTAGGACTGGTTCTATCGGTCCGTCTGCCCTTTAATCTCCTGGCACATCCCTGAATACACTGGCACTCACGTGATAGGCTATTCATTCCCAGCTTGGGGTCGTAGTGAGCTGGGAAGAAGGAGAGCTTTCCCCTCAGTTGAAGCTTGGTCAGTAGCTCGGATAGCAAATGTGGCTTCTTCATGTCACTCTTCAGCAAACTCCAGTTTGTGTTCGGACTCCCCCAGAAGCTCTTGGATTTTGTGGGCAGAAAAGGTTTTAACATTTCCTTCTGGATTAACTGTGGAGGGGTCTGCTGCTTCTTGCATTTAAAGGATACCACCCTATCCATCTCTGGGCCACTGTACTCAGAGCTGGTGGTCACGGCCAGGGTTGGTGGAGACTTTGGGGAGATTGAGACTTGGGTGGTGGATTCAGGGGCGGTTTCTACTGAGGTTAAGTGCTGGAAGAAAAGACAGTTCAAAATGAGACTGCGGAAAGCTAAGGGTTCCTTCCTATGCTATTCTTTTTTCATTTTTATTTTTTGAGACAAGGTCTTGCTATGCTGCCCAGGCTGGTCTCGAATTGGGCTCAAGTGATCGTCCCGCCTCAGCCTCCCGAGTAGCTGGGACTACATGTGAGTGCCACCATGCCCAGCTCCCATGCTACTCTTGATTAAAATAAACAGATTAAGAGCTGATTCATTAGCAGCAAGAAAGATTAGGTTAGAATAGTTTCCTCACCATGAATTGGTTAAATAGTAGGGCAGAAGATGGTAGAAGACTCTACAACCTCCTCTCTACACATGAGAGAGATTATAAACAACAAAGACTGGCCATCAGAACAATAGGTATTATTATTGTTATTGTTATTATTTGAGACAGGATCTCGCCCTGTCACCCTGGCTGGAGCGCAGTGGTGCAATCTTGGCTCACTCTAACCTCCACCTCCTGGGCTCAAGCAATCCTCCCACCTCTGTCTCCCAAGTAGTTGGGACCACAGGCATGCACCATCACGTCCAGCTTTTGTATTTTTTGTAGAGATGGGGTTTTGCCATGTTGCTCAGGCTGGTCTCAAACTCCTGGGTTCAAGCGATCAGCCCACCTCAGCCTCCCAAAGTGCTGGGCACGGTGGCGGGCGCCTGTAGTCCCGGCTACTCCGGAGTCTGAGGTAGGAGAATGGCCTGAACCCGGGAGGCGGAGCTTGTAGTGAGCCGAGATGGCGCCACTGCACTCCCGCCTGGGCGACACAGCGAGACTCCACCTCAAAAAATAAAAATAAAATAAAATAAGTGATTTGGATAGTCTTATGTCTACTTTTTTAAATTGAATTTTTAGTTTAAAATACTCTAAAAAAGAAATGTCCAGGCCCAGATAGTTTCTCTGGAGAATTCTATCCAAATATTTAGATAAGAAATAATGACAAATCACCAGGCACCATGGCTCATGCCTGTAATCCCATCACTTTGGAAAGCTGAGGCGGGTGGATGACTTGAGGTCAGGAGTTTGAGACCAGCCTGGCCAATATGGTGAAACCCTGTCTCTACTAAAAATACAAAAATTAGGTGGGCATAGTGGCGGGCACCTATGAATCCCAGCTACTCAGGAGGCTGGGGCAGGAGAATTGATTGAACCCAGGAGACTGAGCAAAGATCATGCCACTGCACGCTACCCTGGGTGACAGAGTGAGACTCCATCTTTTTTTTTTTTTTTTTTTTTTTGAGACGGAGTCTTGCTCTGTCTTTATTTGAAAATGACATATGATGAAAATCCTAAAGAATCAACAAAAAAACTAACTAGAATTCATAAGAAATTTAAGTCTCAAAATTCAGGATAGTATACATTAATCATTATTTCTATATGCTAAGAACAAACAGCTGGAAATTAAAATCTAAATAAATAATTCCATTTACAATATTGTCAAAAAACAAATAGGAATAAATTTAACAAAAGATGTGCAGAATGTCTACATTAAAAACTATAAAACGCTGTTGAGGAAATGAGAGAATATCTAAATAAATGGAAAGATAAATCATGTTGGAAGATTGGAAGATTCACTATTTTGTTTTGTTTTATTTTGATTTCTTGCTGCATAATACCAAAGATTCACTTTTGTTAAAGAAATTGTTTCTCCTCAAAATTTTCTGCAGATTCAGCACAATGCCAATCAGAATCCCAGCGTGTTTCTTTGCAAAAATTGATGAATTTATTCTAAAATTTAAGTGGAAATGCAAAGGACCTAGAAGACCCAAAACAGTCTTGAAAAAAAACAGCAAAAGTGGAGGACTTATACTATCTGATTCCAAGATTTTCTTTATAGGGTTCAGTAATCAAGACAATGTGGTATTGGCATAAGGATAGACACACACACACACACACACACACCTAAAAAATCAAAGGAACAGATTAGAGTACAAAAATAGATCTACATTTACATAGTCAATCACTTTTCAGTCAAGTTACCAAAGCAATTCAATGATAAAGGAAAGTCTTTACAATAAATAGTTTTGGTACAACTGAACATATATATGGCAAAAATAAACCTTGGATCTCATCATCTAACATACTTAAAAATTAATTTGATGTGAATCATGAACCTGAAACACAAAGCTAAAGTTATAAAACTTCTAGAAAAAACATAGGAGTGGCCGAGTGCAGTGGTTCAGGCCTGTAATCCCAGCACTTTGGGAGATCGAGGCAGGAGGATCACCTGAGGTCAGGAGTTCGAGACCAGCCTAACCAGTATGGTGAAACCTCATCTCTACTAAAAATACAAAAATTAGCCAGGCATGGTGGTGGGCGCCTGTAGTCCCAGCTACTCAGGAGGCTGAGACAGAAGAATTGCTTGAACCTGGGAGGCAGAGGTTGCAGTGAGCCGAGACTGTGCTACCGCACACCAGCCTGGAAACAGAGTGAGACTGTCTCAAAAAAGAAAAAACATAGGAGAATATATTTGTGACCTGAGGTACATAAAAATCTCTTAGATAGGATATAGAAAGCAACAGCCACGCTGGGTGCGGTGGCTCATGCCTTTAATCCCAACACTTTGGGAGGCCCAGGCGGGCGAGTCACTTGAGGTCAGGGGTTCAAGACCAGCCTGATCAACATGACGAAACTACGTCTCTATTAAACATACAAAAAGTAGCCGGGTGTGGTGGTGTGTACCTGTAGTCCCAGCTACTTGGGAGGCTGAGGCAGGAAAATCACTTGAACCCGGGAGGCAGAGGTTGCAGTGAGCCAAGATCATGCCATTGCACTCCAGCCTGGGCTACAGAGCGAGACTCCATCTCAAAAAAAAAAAAAAAAGACAAGAAAGAAATAAAGAAGCAGGGAGGGAGGGAGGGAGGGAGC
>NC_045449.1:45759312-45762755 GCF_002776525.5 Piliocolobus tephrosceles | reverse complement strand
GAAAGAAATAAAGAAGCAGGGAGGGAGGGAGGGAGGGAGCAAGGGAGGAAGGAAGGAAGGAAGGAAGGAAGGAAGGAAGGAAGGAAGGAAGGAAGGAAGGAAGGAAGGAAGATGTATACAAGAAAAATTGATAAACTTTATCAAAATTAAAATTTTTCACTAATCAAAAAACACTACTAGGAAAAAAACAGGCAAATTTCCAGAATATATAAATTGAGTAATTCCCATAATGGAATAGTCAAAAGACAAACAATCCTACCCAAAAAGGGGGCCAGGCACAGTGGCCCGTGCCTGTAATCCCAGCACATTGGGAGGCTGAGGTGGGAGGACTGCTTGAGCCCAGGAATTTGAAACCAGCCTGAGCAACAAAGCAAGACTCGGTCTCTTAAAATAAAAAAAAAAAATTGCCAGACGTAGTGGCTCACACCTGTAATCCCAGCACTTTGGGAGGCTGAGGCAGGCTGATCACAAAGTCAGGAGTTTGAGACCAGCCTGACCAACATAGCGAAACCCCGTCTCTACTAAAAATACAAAAATTAGCTGGGCATGGTGGTGTTCATCTGTAATCCTGTCTACTCAGGAGGCTGAGGCAGGAGAATCGCTTGAACCTGGGAGGTGGAGGGTGCAGTGAGCTGAGACCACACCATTGCACTCCAGCCTGGGTAACAGAGTGAGACTCCATCTCAACAACAACAACAACAAAAAGATTAGCCAGGAACAGTGGTGAGGGCCTACACTCTCAGCTACTCAGGAGGCTGAGGTGAAAGGGAGGATCCCTTGAGCTCAGGAATTTGAGGTTGCAGTGAGCTATGATGGTGCCACTGCATTCCAACCTGGGTGACAGAATGAGGCTCTGTCTCAGAGGTGGGGGAAAAAAGAGAGGGGATGAAAACTTGAACATACTTGACAAAGAAAGATAAATAACCAGTAAACAGCAGGGAAATACAAAGTAAAACTACAATGAGATATCAAAACATAGCCATTAGAGTGGTTCAAATTTAAAAGCTGAGGCATGAGAACTGCTTGAACCCTGGAGGCTGAGGTTGCAGTGAGCCAAGACTATGCCACTGCACTCTAGCCTGGGCAACAGAGCGAGACTCTATCTCAAAAAAAAAAAAAGACAGATAACACCAAAACGATAACAAAGATATGGAGCTATGGAGCAACTGGAACTCTCATAAATTGCTAGTTAAAATGTACAATAATACAGTCACTTTGGAGTTTCTTATAAAGTTACATATAGATTTACCTTTTGATCCAATGATCTTTCTCCTAGGTAGTTATACAAGGAAATGAAAACAGTTGTCCACAAAAAGCTGTTTACAAAAATGTTCACAGGAGCTTTAACGACCATAAAATAAACAACCAAACAAACAAAAAACTGGGAACAATCCAAAAGTCTGTCAATAGGTGAATGGATAAACAAACTGTAGCATGTCTGTAGAGTGAAATACAACTTAGCAAACTACTGATTAGCTCAACAACATGGATTTATCTCAGAGATATGGTACTGAGCCAAAGAAGCCATACACAAAAGAATATATACTATATTACTCCATGTACGTAAAATTCGAGAACAGGCAAAACTAAGGTGAAAAAGTCAAAGAAGTCAGAGTCAGGGTAGCAGATGCCTTGAGGAGGGATGAAGGGAGGGAGATTGCTTGGGAAGAAACAGGAGAAAACTTTCTAGAGATATCAAAATGTTCTGTATCATGATATATCATGATAGCGTGTAGGTTATAGGGTATATTTATTTGCCAAAATTGTACAGTTAAGATTTGAGTAAATTTAATCTTAGGAAAAAAACAGGGCTCAGGAAAAAAAAAAGAGGACATAGAATGAGATGTATAATCAAATTATATTTAAATACATTTTATTTATTTATTTTGAGATGGAGTTTGGTTCTTGTCACCCAGGCTGGAGTGCGATGGCGCAATCTCAGCTCACTGCAATCTCTGCCTCCTGGGTCCAAGCGATTCTCCTGCCTCAGCGAACTCCTGACCTCAAATGATCTGCCCACCTCAGCCTCCCAAAATGCTGGCATTACAGATGTGAGCCACTGCGCCCAGACTCTATTTTTTAAAATCCAGTCTTTAAATGGGAACACCAAGGCTTAGGGAATTTAAAGTGACTAAAAGGAAGTTCTATATCTACTAATAGGAGACTCCAGGATCCAATCAAATGTCGCCAGATCTCCAAAGCATAAACTCTATTTCAAATTGTGGTTAAAATAAATAAATAAATAAAAAACATAAAATCTACCATCTTAATCATTTTAAAGTGTTCTATATGTAGTAGTGTTAACTATATGCACATTTGTTGTGCAAGAGATCTCCAGAACTTCTGCACCTTGTGAAACTTAACTTCTATATTTATTAGACAATTCCCCTTTCTCTCCCTCCTCCCAGTCCCTGGCAACCATAATTCCACTTTGTAAGAGTGGCTACTCTAGATACTTCACAGAAATGGAATCATAACAGTATTTCTCTTTCTGTGACTAGCTTCTTTCACTTAGCATAAACATCCTCAAGGTTAAGTCCTGTTGCAGCATTTGACAGGATTACTCTCTTTTTAAAGGCTGAATAATATTTCATTATATGTATATACCACATTTTCTTTATTCATTTATCTGCGGTTGATGGACATTTTAGGTTGCTTCTACCTCTTGGCTATTATGAAAAATGCTGCAATGAACATGGGTGTGCAAATATCTTTTTGAGATCCTGTTTTCAATTATTTTGGATATATACACAGGAGTGGGATGGTTAGTGGGATGGTAATTCTATTTTTAATTTTTTTTTTTTTAGACAAGAGTCTCACTGTGTTGCCCAGGCTAGAGTGCAGTGGTGTGATCTTGGCTCACTGTAAACCCGCCTCCCAGGTTCAAGCAATTCTCCTGCCTCAGCCTCCTGAGGAGCTGGCATTACATGTGTGTGCCACCACACCTGGCTAATTTTTGTATTTTTAGTAGAGATGGGGTTTCACGATGTTGGCCAGGCTGCTCTTGAACTCTTGGCCTTAAATGATCTGCCTGCCTCAGCTTCCCAAAGTGCTGGGATTCCAGCCATGAGCCACCACACCTGGCCCTATTTTTAATTTTTTGAGGAAGCCCCGCATTGTTTTCTTAGAGGCTGCAGCATTTTACATTCCCATCAACAGTGCAGAAAGATTCCAATTTCTCCACATCCTCACCAAGGCTTATTTTCTGGTTTGTTGTTGTTGTTGTTGTTGTTGTTTTTGAGGCAGAGTCTCGCTCTGTTGCCCAGGCTAGAATGCAGTGGCGCAATCTTGGCTCACTGCAAGCTCCACCTCCCGGGTTCACGCCATTCTCCTGCCTTAGCCTCCCGAGTAGCTGGGACTACAGGCACCTGCCACCATGCCCAGCTAATTTTTTGTATTTTTAGTAGAGATGGGGTTTCACCGTGTTAGCCAGGATGGTCTCA
>NC_045449.1:45744309-45759302 GCF_002776525.5 Piliocolobus tephrosceles | reverse complement strand
AGGATGGTCTCAATCTCCTGACCTCGTGATTCATCCACCTCAGCCTCCCAAAGTGCTGGGATTACAGGCGTGAGGCACCGCGCCCAGCCCCTCTGTTTTTCATTTTTTTAAAAGTAATGACTATCCTAACAGCTATGAGGTGATATTTCATGGTTTTGATGTGCATTTCCCTGATGACTAGTGATGTTGAGCATCTTTTCATGCTATTGGCCATTTGTTTATCTTCTTTAGAAAAATGTTTGTTCAAGTCCTTTGTCTATTTTTAAATTGTATTTTTGTTGCTGTTGAGATGTAGGAATTCTTCATATATGCTGGATATTAAGCCTGCTATGGTGTGAATGTTGATATTCCCCCAAAATTCATGTTGAAGTCCTAACCCCCAAGGGGATGGTAGTAAAAGGTGTGGCCTTTGGGAGATGACTAGGTGATAAGGGCAGAACCCTCATGAATGGAATTGGTACCCTTATAAAACAGGCCTCAGAGAGTTAGCTAGCTCCTTCCACCATGTGAGGACACAGCAAGAAACTGCCATCTATGAGGGATAGGCCCTCACCAGACATCAAACTTGCCAGCGCCTTGATCTTGGACTTACCAGCCTCCAGAACTGTAAGAAATAAATTTCTGTTGTTTATAAGTTACCCAGCCTAAGGCATTTTGTTATAGCAGCCTGAACAGACTAAGGTAAATCCCTTATCAGACACATGGTTTGTAAATATATATACTTTTTCTTTCTTTCTTTCTTTCTTTCTTTCTTGTTTGTTTTGTTTGTTTGTTTGTTTGTTTTTGAGACAGAGTCTCACTCTATCACCCAGGCTCGATCTCGGCTCACTGCAACCTCTGCCTCCCAGGTTCAAGCAATTCTCCTGCCTCAGCCCCCCGAGTAGCTAGGATTACAGACACGCACCACCATTGCTGGCTAGGTTTTGTATTTTTATAGAAATGGGGTTTCACCATGTTGACCAGGCTGGTTTTGAACTCCTGACCTGAGGTGATCCTCCCGCCTCGGCCTCCCAAAGTGCTGGGATTACAGGCATGAGTCACTGCACCTGGCCCCGGTTTGCAAATATTTTCTCCCATTGCCCAAGTTGCCTTTTCACTCGGTTGGTTGTTGCCTTTACTGTGCAAAAGTTTTCAGTTTGACATGGTCCCATTTGCCTATTTTTGCTTCTGTTCACTGTGCTTTTGGTGTCATATGCCCAAGAAATTATGAAATTGCAAAGCTTACTCTCTTAAAGGTGCTTTTCAAACCATGGGGTTGTAAACCTATGAAATCATGAATTAATCTGGTAGGTTGTAACTGATATTTTTGTTTGTTTGTTTTTGTTTTGTTTTGTTTTCTTTTTTTGAGAAAGAGTCTCACTCTGTTGCCCAGGCCGAAGTGCAATGGCATGATCTTGGCTCACTGCAACCTCCACCTCCTGGGTTCAAGTGATTCTTCCACCTCAGCCTCCCAAGTAGATGGGATTGTAGGCACCCGTCATCATGCCCGGCTAATTTTTGTATTTTTGTAGAGACGGGGTTTCACCATGTTGCCAAAGCTGGTCTTGAACTCCTGACCTCAGGTGATCCACCCACCTCGGCCTCCTAAAGTGCTGAGATTACAGGAGTGAGTCACTGTGCCCAGCCTTAACTGGTACTTTTTCAAAGAATAGAACAGACAGAATAACACAGGATATAAAATGTTAATTGAGGTATCATATGTAGTATGCCTAAGCACTGTTTTAGAAACTTTTTTCCAGGTGTGTGGGTGGGAGGTGGGGCAGGGTGATGGATTGTGAAATAAAGTGGATTTCTTACTGTGGGCTATGGCTAAAATTTTGAAAAACATTGCCCTACTCTCTACTGCACTTGGTCCAAATGAAGGCCCAAGAATGCTGAAGATTTTCCAGTAATTACAGCAGAGTCAGCCTTTGGTGGGCTTCAGTGGGAGGAACACAAAGAGATCTGTGCTAGGGCACTTTGTACCATATTCATGTGGCAACTTCGTTTCTGCAAAAATAGAAAGTCAACTGTCACCTTAAGGGAATATTTTTTATTTGATCTTTCTTTTTTTTTTTTTTTTTTTTTGAGATAAGAGTCTCACTCTGTTGCCCGGACTGGAGTGCAGTGGCATGATCTGGGCTCATTGCAACCTCTGCCTCCTGGGCAAGCAATTCTCTTGTCTCAGGCTCCCAAGTAGCTGAAATTACAGGCATGCATCACCACACCTGGCTAATTTTTGTATTTTAGTAGAGACGGGGTTTCACCATGTTGGCCAAGCTGGTCTCAAACTCCTGACCTCCAGTGATCCACCTGCTTCAGCCTCCCAAAGTGCTGGGATAACAGGCATGAGCCACTGTGCCCAGCTTTTATTTGAATTTTATTGGTGCTATTTGTTTTGGTTTGGTTCTATGGTTGTCTAAGTGCTCTAAGTATAAATATTTTATATCTGGTTCTATGCTTGTATATATTCATAAAAATAATTTAAGTCTACCATGGGGGTCTGAGAGAGTTTTCTTTCCTTCAAAACAAGGTGTCCATATATCAACAGAGTTTGAGAAATACTGTTAAGCCTGTGCTGAGTTCAAAGGTGTACTACCAAAACCTTATTTGGAGAGAGGGTCTTCGCAGGTATGATTAGTCAAGTTAAGATGAGATCACACTGGATTAAGGTAGGTCCTAAATCCAATGACTGGTGTCCTTATAAGAAGGCCATGTAAAGATACACAGAGGAAGGCCAGGCGTCGTGGCTCACATCTGTAATCTCAACACTTTGGGAGGCTTGAGCTCATGAGTTCAAGACCAGCATGGGCAACATGGTGAAACCTTCTCGACAAAAAATACAAAAATTAGCCAGGCGTGGTGGTGTGTGCCTGTAGTCCCAGCTACTTGGGAGGCTGAGGTAGGAGGATGGCTTGAGCGTGGGAAGCAGAAGTTGCAGTGAGCAGAGATTGCACCACTGCACTCCAGCCTGGGTAACAGAGCCAGACCTTGTCTCAAAAAAAAAAAAGAAAAAAGAAAAGATACACAGAGGAGAAGCACAGAGAAGAAAGTCACGTGACACCAGAGGTAGAGATTGGAGTTATGCTGCCACAAACCAAGGACTGCCAAGCACTCAGCAGCCACCAGACAGAATCCAGCAAGAAGCAAAGAAGGAAGAAAGGATCTTCCCCCTAGAGCCCTGAGATGGAGCATGGTCCTGCCAACACCTTGGTTTCAGACTTCCAGCCTCAAGAACCGTGAGAGAATAAATGATGTTGCCTCCACCAAGTTGGAGGCAATTTGCCACAGCAGCTCTAGGAACCACTCCAGGGGATAACCTGCTTCCCAAGAGAGGACTCACAAAAGCGCCTTCCTAAATGCCGATCCTCCCAGCAGCTATGCCATTCCACAGTGTGGGCTTCTCAAGGGGAGACACCAAGGCCCAGGGAGGCTCAGTGGCCTACTCAAAGGGTCACAGCAAGTCGGGGGTAGAAAAAGGACCAGTAAGCAAGACTCCCACCACTCCTCCCAGAGCTCGGCTCACTACTTACCACAGTGCCAGCGAAAACGTTCACTGCAGAGGCAGACTTGGCCTCCTTTATGCTGAAGTTTGGTTTACTGGGCTCCAACTCGGAGCTGCTGAGACTGATATTCCTCAGGTCTGGTACAGAACTGGAGGGCCTCGCAGATGTCAGCTTGGGGGAAACAGGGCCGGCCTCCTTCATGGGGGCTTCCTCGTGGAAGCTGTTTTCTGTTTCATTTTTCCTTTCATCTTGGACACTCAAGAGCAAGTCAGGTGTGTAGGACGCTAATGTCAATGGCTGGATGTACTGGGGAGGAGGAAACCACAACACACAGCCCATGGGAACCCAGCTCTATCCACTTCCAGATTCATCTGCACCCAGGGGTAGGTACAAAGGAGATGAGGAGAAGGAAAGCAGTGGATAGCAAAATTTCTCTAACATGGGGCTCTCAACCTGGAATTCTGGGACCCTTACAGGACTTGTGGATAGCTTCACAGGGTCTGAACCACTTGAAATTGCAGTTTAAAAACTGTGCATTTTGTACTTTCTGGCAAGAGGTTCCATAGCTTTTATCAAATTCTTAAAGGGTTTGTGACCCTAACAAAGTTAAATAATATGAAACAAAAATCTCTGCTCTAATCCAGGTGAGTCTTTGAGACAAAGGAGATGGATTGAAAACTCAGCTGAATCTTCCCACTGAGCTAGAAGAGAGTGGTAAGCAGAGAAGGCAAAGACAGACCACAGGCCAACTGGACAGCTGACCCACAACCAGGACTGGTCCACGCTTTGCACAGAGGAGGATAGACCTAGCCATGATCAGCATCCCATGTAATGTTCTGAGAGTCCTGCTCCCAGAAGCTCTTCCCAGTAGCCTGCTCTCTCCACTGTGCCCTGGCCTACTAGAGGGGAGCATTCCAACCCAAGCTGCAGTTGAGGACCAGGAGTATATGCACTCCTGAAGCCCTAAATAAGGTTCCCTAAATAAGGTTCATTCTCAGCCTCCCAGCATGGCCTGGCTGCTCTTACTCCTACTGGAGGAGGCAAGCAGGACAGACCGGTGAGAGTCCTCTGTTGCCTAGATGGAGGGATTCTCTAAAAGATGCCAGCTCCTGTGTGCCTTCAGGGCTCCCTGCACTACCCCGTCGTTGCCAAGCCCTCTGTGCAGCCCTTCAGTGTGTCTGGGCTCTGAGCAGTGGTCTCCTCAGCACCCCCCCACGGATCAGGCACAGGTGGGGAAGGGTGCCGGCTACATGTGTTCCCCATGATCCAGGTTTACCTGTTTGGAGGCTTGGGTGGCAGCCTTGTCTTTCTGCTGCTGTTTCTGTTGCCAGCCCCTCACGCCCTTCTTTCTCACTTGCTCGCTTGCCGATTCCCCCTGCATCTCTACCTTCTTCTTCATTTGGAAGGGCTTTTTCTCCCGTTTTAGTCTCAGCTCCTGGATCAGCTGCCTGCCCATGAAGAACAAGTGAATGTCACGGGGGTTAGGGATGCGCTGCGCAGGCAAGCATTCTCCTTGAGAGATGGACATGACTGGGCGAAGAGGTAGCAAGTTCCACGTTCCCTTCTCCAACATATCCAGTCTGCACAAGTGATTGAAGGTTAAGGAGCAGGGTGTGGAGGAAAGCATCATTCTGCCAAGCATACCATCCCCCGTGTGGGAACAGCATCCAAGGAGAGATGCACAGTAAGAGGGCTATTCCCTAGTCCACCACACCCCTATCTATTCCCCACTTCCCAGCAGGCCAGTTCCCATCCATGGCAGGTGCCGGGAAGAGGGTCTGGGTAGAAGGCTAAAGCCAAAGGATCTCATATTGGGCCATTTCATGTGCTAGGCCTCTGTAGCCAATGGATGCTGAGAGTGGACAAAAGGTGACATAATATAGCAGAAATAACTCAGTCTCATGAGTCAGGACACAGGGGAGTTCTGGTCCCTCTTCTGTCATCATCTTTATATGTGATCACTCCTCTGCTCTGCCCTCTCTTTCCATAAAATGAGCTGGTAGGAGAAGACTGGACTCAGTGGATGAGTCCCTCCAGCTCCTGGAGTTTACGCCTGTGTGAAT
Source organism: Piliocolobus tephrosceles (assembly GCF_002776525.5). Taxonomy (NCBI): domain Eukaryota; kingdom Metazoa; phylum Chordata; class Mammalia; order Primates; family Cercopithecidae; genus Piliocolobus; species Piliocolobus tephrosceles. The sequence continues at coordinate 45,753,754 of NC_045449.1, read as the reverse complement.
CTATGAGGCAGCTTTGAGGGGGTAGCTATCCTCGGGAGTCAGTTTCTAGAAAGAGTTACCTCTCTCCACTTCACACAGGGAATCTTCCAATTCCTTGTCCTTGTGAGACCAGGGCAGATGTTCATCTGGCAACTTTCTGTTTTTGCTTTTCTTTGAGACAAGGTCTGACTCTGACACCCAGGCTGGAGTGCAGGGGTGCAGTCACAACTCACTGCAGCCTCCACCCCTCCGCCCTGGGCTCAGGTGATTCTCCTACCTCAGCCTCCTGAGTAGCTGGGAGTATAGGCACAGGCAACCACGCCTGGCTAATTTTCCTTTTTGTTTTTTTGTAGAGATGGGGTTTCGCCATGTTGTCCAGGCTGGTCTTGAACTCCTGGGTTCATGCCATCCACCTGCTTTGGCCTCCTAAAGTGCTAGGACTACAGGCATGAGCCACGGTGCCTGGCTGCTCTGGCAACTTTCATGGTTGGGGACTCTCCCTGCCACTCCAGGCCAGTCAGCCAACAGATCACAAACAATCCCCAGAACCCCCCACCAACCCCATCCCGGATGTCTTCCTACCGGGCATACTCCTCCCGAGCCCTGGAAGCAACAGTATTTTGGAAGAGGGAGTTGTTGTCCTGGAAAAACTTCTCATACTTCTCCGAATTCAGACTGGGATAAATCAGTCGGAACCCTCCACAGTTTTCCTTCTCATATGTTTCAGTTTTCTTTAACTGCATGGCCTGGAAACCCCTGACTTCCTCAATCCTGTTGGGAAGCAGAACATGGGGCTGCTGTCAAGTTTTCTTGGGACAAAGCCTGGAAGGGATATGCCCAAGCTGGAGGTCGTCTAGGGCCCGATGGAGGCCTTGCACTTAATGGTGGCCAATCAGGGTTTGCTAAATAAATGCATGACTGTTTCCCTGAAAGGAGATTCTAGCCCTCCTGGGACAGCCCACGTCATAATACACTAAGAGCTGGTTAGCACAGTCTTTTTGACAACTCACCAAATTCTGTCCTGTTCCAAGTAAAACCCATTTTCCACTCGGCTTAGCTCTGACTAGGCAGACTGTCACCACCTTCCCATTCACGGTCCTGATTACCCTTCTCTACAGAATAGCCGCTGTACTTTTGCTGAATTTGAGGGCTTCCTGGATGACCTTGATGACCGTTTATGAGCTGCAATGATCTCATTCTTCCTCACAGCCCCCTGGGGAAGTGGGGGTCAGGTAGGGAGAAATGATAAGCCCCCTTTTACAGCAGGGAAACCCAGAGCCACAGAAATATCCAAGGCCAAATAATGAGGAGACTGATTCAGAGAAGGCCTTTAACCTGACAGCTGCTCCTCAACAGGACACTGCCTCCTTCTCAGGGAGTTTAGAGATGGCAGGACATGGCGAAAGGCATCCTGGAATCCCAGGCAGCAGACCCACTGGGCTCTGGGTCCAGAGCTGTCATTTACCAGCAGGGTGACCTTGTACAAGTCAGTTCCCTTTCTGGAGTCTTGGTTTCCTTGGCTTCCAGAACAAGGCCACACAGCACTCCACCCTACCTAGCTGCCCACTCCTTACAGGGAAGACAGTGCAAGTGCCTGAGAAACATGGTGCCATCCAAACATAAATGCTATTTACGGCATCAGTTCCAGAAACTCAACCCCAAAGGATTAGACTGGCTCTGCCCATGAGGAGTGCAGGGGGCTGTAGTGGGGTCTGAAAAGCAACAAAGGATCCCCTTGACTAGGCTCAGAGTCTCCTGACACTACAATCTCTCTACAGAATGGAAGCCCCAGTTACAAAGCAAGTGCTGCCCAGCAGGAAGCAGGGGATGTTAGCTCCTGGCAACATGGGAACATGGAGAAGGACAGACACATCTTTCTTAACAGTAGAAATAAAGGAATGGTCTTATTTTTATACTGGTAATTCCTAAAGCTTCACATAATATTAATTAATTTCTATCCATTATATATAGCTATATATCTGTAACTTAATCTCCTATTTCTAGGAACAAAGGAATATTCCAAGTAAAACTATTCAAACTGCTACATTCTGCCAGTATAAACTCATTTTCCAAATGGGATTATCATTTGTTAAAATGACCCCCCTCCCAACTCCAGGCAAGATTATAATAGCCTTCGATATGTATTATAGTGCCAAGTGCTTTGCTAAGCCTTTTATATGCATTATTTCATTTCATTCACCCAACAACCTTATGTATCATAGCTCCATTTCATAGAAAGATCACTGAGGCTCGGAGAAGTGACAGAAAGGCCACATAACTAGTAGGCTGTCAAGTCATAATTTGGACCAAAATAGACCGTTATTTTATTTATTTATTTATCTGAGACGGAGTTTCGCTCTGTCGCCCAGGCTGGAGTGCAGTGGTGTGATCTCGGCTCACTGCAACCTCCGTCTCCCAGGTTCAAGCAATTCTCCTGCCTCAGCCTCCTGAGTAGCTGGGATTACAGGCGTGCGCCACCACACCCAGCTAATTTTTTTGTATTTTTAGTAGAGACGGAGTTTCACCAGGCCAGGCTGGTCTCGAACTCCTGACCTCAGGTGATCCTCCTGCCTCAGCCTCCCAAAGTGCTGGGATTACAGGCATGAACACTGCACCCGGCCCGGGACAGACCATTCTTACTGGGAGCAGGGGAGTCAGAGAGAGAGAGCCCCCCAAGGCTGGGGAGTGCTACTGTACCTCATCTCTCGAGAACAACACTGCTGCAGGAACTGCCCCCGTTGTCTCTCCTCCTCCAAGACTTTCTTCTTGTCACAACTTTCCAGGTTGATCAGGACCAAAGTGTCATACAACAGACCATCTTTCACCTCTTTATCCAACCGAGAGTCGGTGGAGAAGCTTGGAGAGTGGTTGACCTGTGAGGGCAAGATGGGCAACTGGTGACAAAGCCATCCAAAGTGAAAGCAGAGAGTGTGGCCGAGATGCCACCTCCAGGGTGCTACCAAAGCCCACCTCAGGGCCTGACTACCAAGATGAGAGGAAGGGAGGGGAGAGCATCTGGACTGGAGTCGCGGTGAAAAAAGGAGGAAGCATAACTCCCTCTAGTTAAACCAGTTTTTATCTCAGGCCTTTCTTCTTTGGGAGCATCAGGGCTACCCTCTCTTTGGTGTGTGTGTTCCACTCCATCTGGGGTGCATGTGTTCCCTCATGTGCACTGGGCATCCAGAGAGCAGAATGGAAGTGGTACTATCCAAAGGGACAGGCTCGGACACAGGAGGTAGAGAGGAGTGGCATTCAGGAGCCTGGCCAGGGTGGAGGGGAGACAGGTAGGAGGAGGGAAGGACTTATTCCTGCACACTGAAAAGTCTGTATTGTTTGGAGGCACCATGTGACATTTGCAGATTTCTAGAAGTTTCTGAAGGGCTTGCTCCTGGTGGCTCATTCTGCTCTTTGGGTGAGAGCTGCAAACAGGCACATCCCTCTTCTTCCCACCATACCTGGAAATAAGGACTGGGAATGGAAGAAGGGCAAAGCTGCAGGAATCTGACCTGTAGTCTCGGGTTCTCCACCCCAAAGTCTGACCTGTGTCACTGAACCTGGCACTAGCACCCTTTGCTCCTCACGATGCTCCCTGAAGGGCCACGTGAGAGGGCTCCTGGGGACAATTCTTTCAGGAAGAGAGGCAGCTGCCAGGAAAGCTTCTCCTCCTCCTCTCACCACCCATGGGTCTCGGGGAGGCAGGAAACTCACTACACGGCCCCCTACCCGTTTCAGTGGCAGTAGGCCCCAGGACACTCTCTGCTGGTGTGTGTGAACTGAGTAGTCCAGGCCCCTAAGAATGGGGCACAGTCACTCCTGTCTGATACTGAACGTTGCCAACCCAGCTTTGACGAAGAATGCCCCTTTCTGGGAGACAGCTCTGTTACAAAAGGTCGAGCTGTCTTTAGAATCACTCTGTGCCTGAGATCAGCACTTCCTTGTCTGAGAGGACCTCAAGAAGGCAAAGGAATTATCTAATTCCCAGCTGTCTACCCCCCTCTGGTGGCCACTTCTCAGCTAAGAGAGAAGCCCCAGGCAGCAGGCACCATGGGAGGAAGTGGCCTGGGAAGTTAAAACAATTCAGGTAAGCCAGGAGGGCGGAATCCTCGAAGCGGGCTGGCCCCAATAACAAGAGTCCGTTTTCGCCCCTCGCCCAAACTTCCCTACCTCCAGCAGCCAGGGTTTGAGTCTGTGGTCCAACAAAATGTCGAAGCCCAGGACCTCAAAGCAGGCGCTGCTGAGTGTGTGGCTGGGGAAGCAGGTGTGGTAGTTATGCCTGATGATGGGGTGCGCCGAGATGAGGGTCTTGATGATGACGTCCTCAATATCCCTCCATATCTGCTCCACATTGTAGCTGTGGTCCTCCATGTATGCATTGAAGGAGGAGAGCTTCCTGGAAGGGAACCACAGGCCAGGAGGCAGTGTAGCTGACCTCTGGTCACCCGAGGCCATGGCATGCTGGAAACCAGAAACTCCTGGTGGAGACAAGCTCCAGAGCCAGCAGGGACGAACACCCAGGAGCCAGGGTGACACCTGGGCTCTGTCAGAGCCAGAGGAGGTCCCAGGAATCCCAGGACTACTCCCTCCAAGTCTTCAGAGTCCTGTGGTGGGTGCGGATGCAGTCACATAAGACATGGTCAGGACACTCTCACTGTGACCCACAAAACATCTATCAGCAGGGGAAGGGATGAGTCAAGAAAACCCCCCCGACACCATGGTTTTACTTTGGCAGCAATGATTCCTCAGCCTCTGGTGTTTATTAGAAGCATGTGGGCAGCCTTTTAAGAACGCTGATGCCTGGGTGCCACCTCAGCCATCTGAGGGGATTCTGGGGATATTAATGGCACAGAAGTCTTGTTTTAGGGCTGCCCACAAGGAAAAGGCACCCCAGGGCATGTCCACAGATAAGGTTACCAACTGTGCCAGGCAAACTGGACTGTCCCAGTTTTAGAACTGCAAGTTCTGAATTCCAGGAAACCCCTCAGTCATGGGCAAACAGAGACAGCTGGGGGTCGCCTGATCACAGAGGAACTCAGAGATGTCTACCTCACGTGGAACAGTTCATGAAGAAATACCTGAGTGGGTGCTCAGCCAGCTCTGAGCTGGACATTACCAAGAGAGGACAGATCTCACAAATCCAAGAGGCAGTGGTGGGGATACACATTTGCCCCCTCACATGCACATACATGTGCACAGAGAGCCAAAGTGGAAGTGGCAATGTGGAAGGAGGAGGTGCAGGGGAGTGAACAGCAGAAATAATGAAAAAGACAAGAGACACAGCTCATCCAAGCAGTTTCAAAAGCTCACTAGACCCCAGCCCAAGGGGTCAAGAAGGAGGAAGCAGGGTCGGCCAGACAATGTGCATTTGGTAAGGGCCTTTGGTGCATGCAAAGCCTCATGCAAGGAAGGGACACTAGAAACTGTCACCTCTGTCCTGGGAAGCCTCAGGACCATTCAGGGAGTCAACACACATGTGAAACAACCAAGGATGCATTTATATAAAGACATATATAAAGATATATAAAAAGACATATATAAAGATATATAAAGATAAGCCAAGGCTACTCAATATAGAGGCCACCTCCTCCACCTGCCATTGTCAGAAAACAGTGTTGCACGTAAATGGATTTTCCAGATCGCTTTAAGCCAATTTTTTTCAGGTGGAAAAAACGTATTTAATTTGCCTAATTGGGAAATAAATTTTCCTGAAATAGATTATATAATTCCCCGACAACATATAACATAACATTTTCTTGATGACTCAGGACTCATCACAATGAATATACTTTATTGTATAATTTCATAATGCCCAGTGGTGAGTCAATTCCATTTAATACCAGCCATGTGCTGAGCACACTGAAAGATGAAGATGGCTTGGTATCTGCCAGAGAATCCTGCCAGGTTTTCAGGTTTCCTGTCTTCTCATTCACTGTGACTGCAGCACTACTCCTGAGTTTGTGCCCCAGTGGGGTATTGACAGGGAGGGCAGTTGACCTCAACTGCCAGCTTTGGGACAGATGAGATAGTCAGTATGAGAAGCAGATTGTCTCAAAAGATGGAGAGGAGGAAGAGGAAAGGAGAAACAAAATGGGAGGGAAAGGAGGAAATAAGAACTCTGCCCAGCACTATGGGAAGAACCCCAAAGCCAGGGCACCATTGTAACCCTCAAGGAGCAAAGTACAACCAGGGACAAAAGACAAATGTGCCCTGGGTAAAGAACAGCTGTGGGCAATGGCTGATATTGACCGTGAGGGTTGTAAAAATACAAAAAAAAAAAAAAAAAAATTAGCCAGGCGTGGTGGCAGGAGCCTGTAATCCCAGCTACTCAGGAGGCTGAGGCAAGAGAATCGCTTGAATCTAGGAGTCAAAGGTTGCAGTGAGCCGGGATCGCACCATTGCACTCCAGTCTGGGTGACAAGAGCAAGACTCTGTCTCAAGAAAAAAAAAAAAAAAAGACAGTGCCCTGCCCATGGAGTGGATGGTACGGGCAGCATGGCTTAGTGGGTAAGGGCACCAAGTCGGGGGTTAGGCAGCCCTGGTTTCAATCCCAGCTTCCTAGCTGTGCCACCCAAGGTAAGTTACTTAAATTTTTCACACCTCAGTTTCCTAATATGCAGAATAGGGACGATAATAATGCCGACTTCATAGTGTTGTTTTGAGGAGGATTAAGTGGTTTCAAGTATGTAAATTATCACTAGGAAAAGAAATGTCTAAGCTCTCCAGCTCTGGAGATGAGAAGGTAGAGATGGGGAAGTTGGCCAGGGAGACCAATTTGGAGTGCTGGGGTGGAGGCAAGGAGAGAGAATACAGCCACACTGGGAAATGCTGAGTTGAAGACGTCCAGGTGGAACTGAGGAGAGATGGACCTGGAGCCCAAGGGAGACAGGCTGAGCCCAGCAAGGGCAGGCGGAGGCCACGGGGGCAGGCGGCTGCTCCAGGAGAGAGTGGATGGAGAAGCACCATGGGGTGAGAGGGAGATGAACAGAGGAAGAGGAAGAAGGAAATGGAAGAGGCAGAACAACACTTGAAGCCTTTGCAACCTCACCTTAGTTCTGCTACCCCAAGACACTCCTCCATCACAGCCGAGGGCCCAGAGCCTGCTGTTGGGGTGCCAGTTCTCACTGGAGGAGGGAAATGAGAACCTTTCCATTCCGTGCCCTTAGGCTAACAAAAAATGACAGTAACCATGCACACTGTCTATGTTGCCATCACAAGTCATTTGAACCTCACAGAGACCCTGTGAGGTGTCAGGGCATGGCAGGGAGTCTCATCACATTCATCCTTCAGACCAAGAAGTGCAGGCTCAGAGAGATGAAGTAACTTGTCCAAGCTTAGTTGGCAAGTGTCAGAGCCGGGACTACAAGCTAGACCTCCCAAAGTGCCGATGCTCAGAACGCAGCAATGCAAGAGGCCCAGCTGGTGCCCACAGCCCAGGTGGGGAGGAGAGGAGGAAGTGGCAGAGCTTCAGGCAGCACAGGTGGCTGACATCTTCTGGAAAAGGGGGAGACTGCCTCCCACCAGTCTTCCACATCCCCTTTAAGCAGCCTTAACTTAGTGATTTTCCGTGTGTTTTTGGAATGCTGCCACTGAAGGCGTCATGAAATGTCACACGTCTCTCTGATGGTCTGAAGCCAAACTGATAGCCTGTTCAGTGGTCCTTTGAAGCTTGGTGCGTTAGAAAAGAGAATGAGCTCTGGGGTCTAACAGACCTTGCTTCTCCACCCAGTCTAGCAGTCACAGCTGTGGGACCTGGGGTAACTCACGCAACCTCTAAGACTTAGTTTCCTTATCTGTAAGATGGAGATGGCACCTAACTCACAGTTCTCCACCTACAGAGAGCAGATAGCAATGCCTTTACCATAGTGTTGCTGTGAAAAATTCAAAAATAGGCCAGGCGTGGTGGCTCACGTCTGTAATCCCAGCACTTTGGGAGGCCGAGGAGGGCAGATCACGAGGTCAAGAGCTCAAGACAATCCTGGCCAACATGTTGAAACCCCGTCTCTACTAAAAATACAAAACTTAGCTGGGTGTGATGGCACATGCCTATAGTCTCAGCTACTTGGGAGGCTGAGGCAGGAGAATCGCTGGAACCCAGGAGGTGGAGGTTGCAGTGAGCCAAGATCGCGCCACTGCATTCCAGCCTGGGTGACAGACCGAGACTCCGTCTAAAAAAAAAAAAAAAAAAAAGAAAAGAAAAGAAAAATTCAGCAATAAAAAATGCACAGAAAGCACCAAACAGACCCCAACACACATGAAGCCTCAGAAATACTTGCTCCTTTTCCCTTTCCCCCTTCACCTGATCAAGTTCACATTCTTCAGTCTCCCATTTTCTTAAAACTCAAATGAGACCTGATTAGACAATAACAGGAATGGAAAAGCCTGTCGTGAAGATACTGTCGTGAACCGCTCTCAATCTCCCCCCTTCTGAGGAATCTTCAAGCCAGCTAGCCACATGTCAGGGCACTGTGACACATCATTTGGGAATCTCTAATGGAGCAACACCCGGGGGAACACAGGCCAAGCAATGACTGCCTGGCAAGTCCTTCTCACGTGGCAGATCAGTAAATATCTGTTGCTTTGGAAATATCAGAAGGGCCAACTGTAATAAGGGTATGTTTTGGTGTGTGTATATATTCTGCTGGGGAAACAGCTCATGTTTATCTCTCCTCCTCCCAGCCTCCCAGGGTTTACGATGGGGCCTTCTTTTAATGATTAACAGCCAAGAGGGCAGAGACGAAGGAATTTGTTCTGGGTTGCGAAGCAAAGAAGTACTTTCTCAGACCATGTGACCCAAGATGGAAACACTGATGGGGACTGATAGGGTTTGGGTAGAATCCCAGAAAGCAGTTCTGAGGTTGGTAGGGAAATGAAAGAAAAATGAAGCCTCTTCCTTACCTCTTACTGCCACAGTGAGCGTCTCGACTGAAATTTGAACTGTGCTTATTAATGGAATAATTAGTCAGGTGCATGCAGATATCGTCCTGGGGAAAGATACACATATCTGTGGGATCAGCTTAGAACGGCAGGCCCCCTGCTCCCTCTCTGTGCCCTCCCATGGCCCCTGGAGCTTGAAGGGATGGAAAGAAAAGGAAGTTTTAGGGCTTATTTAGTGTGGCAAAATAGAGGAAGTAAGAAGGTGTGTCCTGCAGCCTCAAGCCTAAGAAACTCCAATTCTGCTGGGCGCGGTGGCTCCTGCTTGTAATCCCAGCACTTTGGGAGACTGAGGTGGGCAGATCACGAGGTCGAGGGTTCAAGAACAGCCTGATTAACACGGTGAAACCCCATCTCTACTAAAAATACAGTAATTAGCCCAGCCTGGTGGTGCGCACCTGTAATCCCAGCTACTCAGGAGGCTGAGGCGGGAGAATGGCGTGAACCCGGGAGGCAGAGCTTGCAGCGAGCTGAGCTTGCGCCACTGCACTCCCGCCTAGGCGACAGAATGAGACGCCATCTCAAAAAAACAAACAAA
>NC_045449.1:45690579-45743909 GCF_002776525.5 Piliocolobus tephrosceles | reverse complement strand
GTCACCCAGGCTGGAGTGCAGTGGCCGGATCTCAGCTCACTGCAAGTTCCGCCTCCGGGGTTTATGCCATTCTCCTGCCTCAGCCTCCGGAGTAGCTGGGACTACAGGCGCCCGCCACCTCGCCCAGCTAGTTTTTTGTATTTTTTAGTAGAGACGGGATTTCACCGTGTTAGCCAGGATGGTCTCGATCTCCTGACCTCGTGATCCGCCCGTCTCGGCCTCCCAAAGTGCTGGGATTACAGGCTTGAGCCACCGCGCCCGGCCGAAAACTCCAATTCTTTATGAGATTGGGTTGTGCGCAGCCTGAGAAAAACTTCAGGAGTCCTGGGGATCCAGGAAAGGCGGGGATGGCAGGGTTGCTCACCCATGGCCTTTTCTCCTTGAGTACCCCTGAACTGTGGTTCTGGCTTTGGAGTCAGGCAGACCTGGCCACAAGCCCCAGACTCACCTCTTCCTATCTATGTGACCTTGGACAAGCCCCTTATGCTCTGGGTTTTAATCTCGTCATTCGTAAAATGGGGATAATCCTCCCTCTCTCTGAGGGCTCCTGGGAGGGCTGAATGAAACCTGGCACATAGGAAGCGCTCAACAAATGACCCTCACAATGTCTTGAGAACGTGGATTTAACTAGGATTTTTTTTTTTAATTATGCTATGGGGATAGGGTGAGGTAGTGTGTCCCCTTAGCTCACCAGGTTGTCTGTGCAAGGGCGGGAGTAAGAGGTCGTCGCAAAGCGGGCCAGTCCTTCATTGTATACAAAAATCCTGAGAGGGTCACAGGATGTCACCAGTACATAAATCCGTAGGTCAAACTTAAACCCATCAATGATAAAGGGCTGGAAGGAGAGAACAGAAGTCAGACATGCATTAGGGGAGAAATTTACACTTGAAAATCACTAGCTCCTGCCTTGTTTCCATGGAGTTGGCTCCAACATTGCCTAGTGTTGTGGAGGGAAGGCTTGTCCAGGGTCAGAGAGAAGAACAAGGAGACTTGGGCTCTGGGTCCCAACATGTGACCCTGTGGAGGTCACTAAACCACACTGTGCCTTGGTTTCCTCATCTGTCAAGTGACACCAGTAACCACCTCTAAGAGGTATCTTGGCAATTAAACAGAGAAACATTAAACAGTCCTCTGAGGCCGGGCTATAATCCTAGCATTTTGGGAGGCTGAGGCAGATGGATCATCTGAGGTCAGGAGTTTGAGACCAGCCTGGCCAACATGGTGAAACCCCGTCTCTACTAAAAATACAAAAATTCACCAGGCGTGTTGGTGGGTAAAAAAAATTAGCCAAGTGTGGTGGTGCAAGCCTGTAGTCTTAGCTACTCAGAAGGCTGAGGTGGAAGGATTGCTCCAGCCTAGGAGGTCGAGGCTGCAGTGAGCCCTGATCACACCACTGCACTCTAGCATGGGTGACAGAGTGAGACCCTGTCTCAAAATAAATAAATAAATAAAAATTCTTTGATAAGCCAGGCACAGTGGCTCACACTGGGAAGCCCAGCACATTGTGAGGCCGAGGCAGGAGGATCTCTTGAGCCTAGGAGTTTAAGACCAGCCTCAGCAACATAGAGACCCTATCTCTACAAATAAATTTTTTTTTAAATAAAAAATTAGTCTGGGCACAGTGGTTCACACCTGTAATCCCAGCACTTTGGGAGGCTAAGTCAGGCAGATTACTTGAGGTCAGGAGTTTGAGACCAGCTTGGTCAACATGGTGTAACCCCGTCTCAACTAAAAATACAAAAATTAGCTGGCTATGCTGGTGGGTGCCAGCTACTTGGGAGGCTAAGGCAAGAGAATCACTTGAACCTGAGAGGCAGAGATTGCAACAAGCCGAGACTGCACCACTGCACTCCAGCCTAGCAGCAGAGTGAGGATCTGTCTCAAAAAAATAACAATTACAAATTAACCAGATGTGGTGGCGTGTGCCTGTAAGCCTAGCTCTACTGGGGAGGCTGAGGTGGGAGGATTGCATGAACTCAGGAGTTTGAGGTTACAATGAGCTATGATTGTGCCACTGCACTCCAGTCAGAGTGACAGAGCAATACCCTATCTCTAAAGAAATAAAAATAAAATACAGTCTTTTGATGCATGGACATATTGTCACCATTCAGGGCTACATATAGTTACGGTTCTTTTTTTTCTTTTATTTTGTTTTTTTGTTTTGTTTTGTTTTGTTTTTTGAGACAGGGTCTCCAGCATCTCACCCTGTTGCCCAGGCTGGAGTGCAGTGGCACAATCTTGGCTCACTGCAACCTCTGCTTCCCGGGCTCAAGTGATTCTCCAGCCTTAGCCTCTGGAGTAGCTGGAACTACAGGCATGTGCCACCACACCTGGCTAATTTTTGTTGAGAAAGGGTTTCGTCATGTTTCCCAGGCTGGTCTGAAACTCCTAAGCTCAAAGCAATCCACCCACCTTGGCATCCCAAAATGCTGGGATTACAGGCGTGAGCCACTTTATGCAGCCAACGCACAGTGGCAGTTCTACAAGAGTCCTCCCTGCAATGTCATCTCCTGGCCATTTCTTCCCAGAGAGATCAGTGTGTCCCACTCTGTCCACACTCCTAGAGGGCTCCCTCCCCACAGTGGGCTATGACCTACGACCTCCAGTCAAAGAGAAAAGCTGATTGCTCTCTAGCACCATGCCCCTTTCCCACATGAGGGCTGTCCCAAACCAAAGGTGCTCCCCTAGCCCTAATGTGTTAGAGGAAAAGGGCCAGCCTGGTAAGGCCAGACCAATTGACAAGGGTAAAAGGATAAGAGACACTCTGGCCCAGGCATGTGCCAGCACCCCTGGTCAGAACGTTTGGTCTGACAAAGTGCAAGGCAGAAGCCAGGTCAGCTCCACCTCCGTCTTCACCCTCCATTCCCTCATTTCGCATTCTGTCCAGTGGAGCTAAAGCCCGCGGTTGCAGTGGGTGATAAATAAATAATCACAATGAGGAAATACCTTTGAAATATAGAGCTGACAGATCATATCCTCCCCTGGTTTGATTTCTTTCACTGTCCGGGTGATGAATATACCTTTCCCTTGGCAGCCTGAATCCGGCTTACAAATGTATGTCTTCTTTTTTCTTGACCTGCTGTAGGTCTGCAAATCTCCCCAGCTACCAGAGCAGGGAGGGAACAAGATACATCTTTAGCTGGGGAACAATGAAAAGGAAGGCTAGCTCTTTATGAAGAAAAGAAAGAAAAGCTATCTAATGTGACAAAGCCCTGGCATTGACAGATGCCCAGAGGTCCAGCAATGGGAGGCAGTAGAGCACACACAGCAGGGAGTGTGGGCTTCAGAGGGAATTCAGGCCTGGGTTGAAGCCCAAGCAACACCACTTACCAGCGGTGCAACCCTTTGCAAGGACTTGACCTCTCTAAACCTCAACTTCATCATCTATACAGTAAAGTTAATAACGACACCTATCTGCTGTGGTGCTTAGCTGCATGACATAATGTGGGCACAGTGCTGCATGCCCCATCAAGGTGACCATGGCACAGGTAGTTTGGTCTTCTGGGCTTGCAGGTAGGAGCTTTGGAGTCCTGGACCTGGCTCAAACCCTGACAAGTGATGTGACTTTGGATCCACCAGTCTCTCACCCGGCACTGGGCTTCAGTGTCTCATATGTGACGCCTCCATTTCAGTCAGAGTATGGGAGAGCAAATCATATATTTGAACATATTTTGATGAAGTATATTCAGAAGAAAGAAAGAAACTAAACGAGTGGATTCTGTCTCTCAGTCTCGCTATACTTCTGTGTTTTAACTCAAAGGAACCTTGTAACCATTGGAAAAAATCACCTAACTGCAATGTTCCTCAGTAACCATGAAATCTGGAGCTCCTGTTGACCTGATGGCAAATACATTTCCTTCTAATTTGCTGCTAAGCCCTGAAACTTGTTCCAGACAAGCGAAGGAAAGTCTGAGAACCCTGGAGCTCTTGGTTTTGGAAAGCACTGAGTGGAGAGGGAAGGATGGAATTCCTCTGAAGCCCTTGCCATGTGAGTATAATCTGATAGTGGCACTGTTCACTGTCTCAGCCCTGTCTCAGCCACCAGATTGCACCCCAGGTCACGTATGTCATCTCACATTTCTCCTGTTCCTCGGTGGTGTGGTCCAGAGCATTTTACATACCAGGAACTGCTGTCGTTTTGAAATGGATATAAAGAGAGCAGAGAAGGGGAAGTGCTGACTGCTATCCATAGCACCGCATGGAACAGAGGTCAGGCATCCCTCCCTGCTCCTAACCTGGGTGCTAACCACTACCACACTCTCTCCAGAGGTGCTCATGGTCCTTAAAGATTCAGAAACTGCACAGTTACGTGGTTGGAATGAGTTCAAAATCAACAGCTTTCAGCGTCAGAACAAACTCTAACCCCAACTGCAGGTACAGGTTCCAGGGCACCCAGCCCCTAAATGTCATCTAATTTTACAGGCAGAGCCTTGTGTTTTCTCAACCTTGGACACACCCTTTATCCCTTCTCTTCCTGAACAGTAGCCAGAGAGATGGGAGATCATATGGGCAGGGAAAGTGGCAACCAGGGAATCAGGGGCAACAGGAAACATAAATGGGGAGAGGACTGGAGAAGGAAGCACAGGGCAGGGGGCACTCACTCAGCAGGAAGACACCAGGTCCTAGGGAAAAAGTGGAAATCTTTAGGGAACATCTTTAACATGCGGCTCATATTCCTGGCCAGCAAGTCCTTCCGGCAGATTTCACTCATCCCGGGAAAGTGATTGATCTTCTGCAAGGGAAGCCAGAATTCATGAGCAATCGAGGGACATGGGAGTACCACAAAATCTCCTTGGGACACAGGTGTAAAAATGGGGCCCCACTGGGTAAGATGCTGCACTTAAACCAAGGACCATCACTAACCCAAATACCTGGTAACTTTTCATTTCCATCACCCGCTCCAGTGATACTGAGTAATCTGTCCAATAGAGAGTCCAGTCATCGTTTTCCCCTCCCTCTCTAAGGCCGTACTGTTGGGCGGCCCTGCGCACTATTGAAGAAAGAAAGGCCTATTAGCCCGGGAAGTGGGGGAGGAGCATGGGGTGGGGAGGTTCCATTACTAGGTGCTCCCAGATCAAGTACTGAAGCGAGAGAACTCAGCTCCTTGAGACTGGAAGCCATCTTGCCCTGTCTCCATTAATGCAAGAATGGAGAGTCAAACACTGCCACTGCATCACTTGAGCCCAGGAGTTCAAGACCAGCCTGGCCAACATGGCAAAACCCCGTCTCTACTAAAAATACAAAAATTTAGCTGGGTGTGATGGGGCATGACTGTAATCCCAGCTACTCAGGAGGCTGAGAGGGAGAATAACCTGAGCCCTGTAAATCAAGGCGGCAGTGAGCCGTGATCATGCCACTGCACTTCAGCCTGAGCAACAGAAGACCCTGTGATAGAAAGAAAAGAAGGAAGGAAAAGAAAGAAAGAGAGAGAGAGAGAGAAAGAAAGAAAGAAAAGAAAAGAAAGAAAGAAAGAAAAAAACAAAGAATGAAGAAAGAAAGAAAGAGAAAGAAAGAAAGAGAGAGAGAGAGAGAATAAATAAAGGAACACAGAGAGTTGAAAACTACTGAAAAATCCAGCCTGTACTCAATAATCCCCATAGAAGATTATCTGGGGTGAATGATTTGCCTGTTCTGGCTTCCCTTTGCCAGAAAGCAAGCTTCTGGCTTTCCTCCAAACACCGAGCTCTGAATGCTCAGGGAATATAAACTAATCCTTAACATTAGTCAGAGCCAATCTTAATCAGTATATGGTATATTAAGCATACTTTTTTTTAAAGTACACACTGGATTTCAAAACTACATCTCTGATGTCATATCCTTTCTGTCCCTGTTAGGATTAATAAGTAGGAGCTGACTCCAACACCAACTCAAATGCCTTCAAGGGCCTAGAATGGGAAAAGTGCCTGCAGTAACTGGGACAGTACAAGACTACCCTAAAGCATTCATATTTGAATTTAAAATACAGCAACAGTCTGGGCACAGTGGCTCATGCCTGTAATCCCAGCACTTTAGGACACCAAGGTGGGCAGATCACCCGAGGTCAGGAGTTCGAGACCAGCCTGGTCAACATGGCGAAACCTTGTCTCTAATAAACATACAAAAATTTTATTTTGGGGCATGGTGGCGTGCACCTGTACTCCCAGCTACTTGAGAAGCTGAGGCAGGAGAATCACTTGAACCTGGGAGGCGAAGGTTGCAGTGAGCCAAGATCATGCCACTGCACTCCAGCCTAGGCGACAGAATGAGACTCCATCTCAAAAAAAAAAATAAATAAATGGCCGGGCACAGTGGCTCATGCCTGTAATCCCAGCACTCTGGGAGGCCAAGGCAGGTAGATCACCTGAGGTCGGGAGTTCGAGACCCTCCTGACCAACATGGAGAAACCCCCATCTCTACTAAAACTACAAAATTAGCCGGGCAAGGTGGTGCATGCCTGTAATCCCAGCTACTCAGGGGGCTGAGGCAGGAGAATCGCTTGAATCCAGGAGGCAGAGGTTGCAGTGAGCTGAGATCATGCCATTGCACTCCAGCCTGGGCAATAAGAGTGAAACTCAGTCTCAAAAAAAAATAAATAAAATGAATAAATAAATACAATACAGCAACAGCCGGGCACAGTGGCTTACACTCATAATCCCAGCACTTTGGGAGGCTGAGGTGGGTGGATCACTTGAGGTCAGGAGTTTGAGACCAGCATGGCCAACATTGTGAAACCCTATCTCTACTAAAAATACAAAAAATTAGCCAGGCATGGTGGCACTTGTCTGTAATCCCACCTACTTGGGAGGCTGAGGCAGGAGAATCACCTGAACCTGAGAGGTGGAGGTTGCAACGAGCTGAGATCATGCCACTGCACTCCAGAGCAAGACGCCGTCTCAGAAAAAGAAAAAAAAAAAAAAAAAAAGCAACAGCAACACTGTGCTCTGAAGTACAAAATAAGTCTGTAGACCAGGTTCAGTTCACGAACTGCAAGTTTGTAACTTGTCCTCTAAAACAGAGCCACTGGCTGCAGCAACAGCTGTCTCTTACAATTAGATCCCCGAATCACTATATATAAGAATTACAGATAGTTGAAGTACACACCATTCTGGTGAAAACCCATGACTCTTGGAATAAGATTCCCAACTTCCTTAATTAAGTAGTTCATTGAGCTAGGAGAACTGAAGGACAGGATTTGGAGACACACCCTTCCATCCTCACAAATACACAAAAGTGACTCTTCCCAATCCTTTGGGAGAATCCGGTGGGTCCCCATTATAGATCCCCTGAATGTAGATGCTCACCACTCTCATACCGGCAGCTGGATAGATTGATCACCAATCATCTGGAAAAGAGAAAAAGGAAAGCAGCAAGACAGAAACACATTTGCCAGAACAAGTGACTGTGCCCAGAAACATCCTGTCCCAGGTGGAGCTCTCTAAAATCTAGCCTGCCATGCTAAGCCTGGTTTGACCATCCCTGTTGCTGAAGACACGAGTCCAAAGGGGTACAGCATGGTGGAAAATATGGCATCAGGGTACTATTACTCTGCCCGGAAGGTAGAAATTCTGTGTTGCCATTACAGCTAATCTTGCTTGCATCTTCTCACTAACATATTGCCTCAAGCCTTTTACTCCACTGGCTCTTCAGGGACAGGAATTGAACATCTTTTTGGCCAAAATACTTGTCTCCTTCCTCTTCCCCCATTAAGGGAAGCTATGAATAAGAAAGTGGACAAGCTTTTCTTCATCAATCAGTCTGAATGGAGCAAGGCATGGTGAAATATTAAACAAGAACCGGAATGCACAAGCTGCAGTTGGATCCTGATAAGTCAGTATGGTGCTATCATATTGAAGGTGTACTAAATTTCCAGGACAAATAAGTGCCTTCTTAAAACAAGGAAATCTTCTCTTCCTGCTATTTTTTTAAAGGCATCCTAAACACAAATAGAATGAAAATTAGGACAAGGTGTGGTTTTTTAGATTACACACACGATCATTTGATTCTATAAAACAGATCATCAAAAGTAGATTATTTTTATATGAACCAAAAGTGGTGAGATATTGACAGTCTCCGCACACAGCTTCTCCTTTACCTTCTCATCATCAGCCAAGACCCCCTTCCCTCCAGGTCCTTCCTGTTCTTACCAACATGGCTCCCCATTCCCCAGCTTTCAATCCTAACCTCTTTTTCTTCCTCTTCTTCTTGCCTTGCTGCTGGGCATTCTGAAGTCTGTTTTGTGACCCTGGGTTCACTCTCACAAAAGCCAGTGCGATGGTTTCTTTTGGATCTTCTATGGAACTGTCCCCCTTCTCTTCGGAGTTTGCCCCTTGCTGGCTTTCCAAAGTCCGGCACCGTGGCATCTCCCTGGCCTGGGAGGAGGCTCTGGGGAAATACCAGGCCCCTAGAGAGAGGGCAGAGGGAGCCGCAGTTACAGGGATCCACCTGCAGGGGGACCCCCTCCCTCGCTCATGTGGGTGGTGACCCAGGGTTCTAATTCAAGGCAACAGGTTGCAGTTTATACAATGCTACCCGGCCTCCGTGGTTTGATGCAAACTCTGGGAGGGAGCTGATTCCACCTTTTGCCATTGGCTGTGACCTTGGAGACGCACTCAGCCAACCCTAGCCTTGGTTTTTCCCTCCTGGGATTTTCAGGAGAAGCCAGAGATGCTATGCATGGCACCACCTGGTAAACAATATTAAAGTGAGTGAGTGTCTGGAGACAGTGAAGCCCCAGCCTTCCTAGCTAAGAGAGTTAGTCCCAGAGGGTGCAGGTAGAGGTGCTCTGAGGAGGTCTGTTAACTGTTTCAGCACTGCAGTGAACCTCCCTCACAACAATATATGCTGGCCTAAAAATGAATGCAATTGCTGCTCGTGGAGTACAGGACTAATGTGTAGCTGACTGAACAATAAGATTCAGGGCCAGATGCAGACCTTCAGAGACACCAACCACAGAGAAGGCTATGTCTCCCCCACCATCCATTCCAAAATAAAAACAAGATCAAATTATAAAATACATATAAGGAAGTTCAGCAGAGACCTCATCCTCCCTGGCCCCATGAGATTTCTTTCATGTTTGCTCAAAATGGCAAATATTGCTGGGCACAGTGGCTCATGCCTGTAATCCCAACACTCTGGGAGGCCGAGGCGGGCAGATCATTTGAGGTCAGGAGTTTGAGACCAGGCTGGCCAACATGGTGAAACCCGGTCTCCATTAAAAAAAAAAAAAAAAAAAAAAAAGGCCAGGCACGGTGGCTCACGCCTGTAATCCCAGCACTTTCGGAGGCCAAGGCAGGCAGATCACCTGAGGTCGGGAGATTGAGACCAGCCTTACCCACATGGAGAAACCCCGTCTCTACTAAAAATACAAAAATTAGCCCGGCATGGTGGCGCATGCCTGTAATCCCAGCTACTCAGGAGGATGAGGCAGGAGAATCGACTTGAACCTGGGAGGCGGAGGTTGTGGTGAGCCAAGATCGTTACACTCCAGCCTGGGCAACAAGAGAGAAACTCCGTCTCAAAAACAAACAAAAAAAAAATACGAAAAATAAATTAGCTATACGTGGTGGCAGGTACCTGTAATCCCAGTTACTCAGGAGACTGAGGCAGGAAAATTGCTTGAACTGGAAGGCAGAGGTTGCAGTGAGCCGAGATCACACCACTGCACTCCAGCCTGGGCCATAGAGCGAGACTCCGTCTCAAAAAAAAAAAAAACAAGAAGTGTCAAATGTCAACTTTTTTTAACGGATTTGAATGCCCCTGCTTCACTCTTCCTTAAGAACATGCTTAGTTTGCCTTTGGGTAACCCAGAACAGCCAGGCCCAATTAGCGGATTCATATTCCCTCATATCCAAGGTTCCTATGACCACAGAGCCAATTTTCTGGGGCTTTCCCTTCCTCTCCTCACCTCCGAAAATCCTGCAAACCTCCTCACATTTCAACCCTTCCCCTCCGATGTCCACAGTCCCCTTGCTACTTACTACCTGTTCCTCCCTCACAAATTCTTTGGATTTAAAAAAAAGATAATAATATCTTTATTATAATGTATTATCGTTGAAATTATATAAAATTAAAGGAGGCTTAGAAAATGAGGTAGGATGAGAAATCACCTGTAGCTTTCCTACTCTATCATAGCCACTTTAAACTGTCTGTGGATTCACTTTTATTCTTAATTTCTAAGCATAAGGCCAGGCATGGTGGTTCATGTCTGTAATCCGAGCACTTTGGGAGACTGAGGCAGGCAGATCACTTGAGGTCAGGAGTCTGAGACTAGCCTGGCCAACATGGCAAAACCCCATCTCTACTAAAAATACAAAATTAGCCAGGCATAGTGGTACACACCCATAATCCCAGCTACTCAGCAGGCTGAGGCAGAAGAATCGCTTGAATCCAGGAGGTGGAGGTTGTAGTGAGCCAAGATTGCACCATTGCACTCCAGCCTGGGCGACAACAGCAAGACTCCGTTTCAAAAAAATTATTAATTAATTAATTAATTTAAAAATAAAAAATAATAATTTCTTTTTTGTTGTTGTAGTTTTTTTGTTTTTTGAGAGGGAGTTTCACTCTTCTTGTCCAGGCTGGAGTGCAATGGTGCGATCTTGGCTCACTACAACCTCTGCCTCCCAGGTTCAAAAGATTCTCCTGCCTCAGCCTCCTGAGGAGCTGGGATTATAGGCATGCACCACCATGCCTGGCTAATTTTGTATTTTTAGTAGAGATGGGGGTTTCTCCATGTTGGTCAGGCTGGTCTCAAACTCCCAACCTCAGGTGATCCACCTGCCTCGGCCTCCCAAAGTGCTGGGATTAGAGGTGTGAGCCACCTCGCCCTGCCAAATAATAATTTCTAAGCATACTTATTCTAATATAATTGTAATCAATTTTGTATTTGCTTTTCGCCCACTTAGTAGATCATAAACAGCCTTTTCATTGTGGCAAAGTGTACATGTTTCTGAGTTTTTTCGTTTGTTTGTTTGTTTGTTTTGAGACAGAGTCTTGCTTTGTCTCCCAGGCTATAGTGGGTGCAATCTCAGCTCACTGCAACCTCTGCCTCCTGGGTTCAAGCAATTCTTGTACTTCAGTCCCCCAAAAAGCTGGGATTACAGGCATGCACCACCACACCTAGCTAACTTTTATATTTTTAGTAGAGACAGCGTTGCACCAAGTTAGCCAAGCTGGTCTTGAACTCCTGACCTCAAGCAATCTGCCTGCCTCTGCCTCTCACAGTGTTGGGATTACAAGCATGAGCCACCACGCCTGACCATTTCTAGTTTTTAAAGGCTGTATGTATTCCATTGAAAGAATGCACCTGAATGTAACCAATCATTGTCCTATTGTTGGAAATGTAAGTCGCTGCCAATTTTGATATTCTATAAATAGCTCTAAAATGCACTCTTGCATGTGCAGAAGGCCTTTTACTTACTTAGGGTTATTTTCTTAATATCCTGATATTACAGGGTTAATGAATATGCAAATACATAGCTTCTCATATGTATATATATAAAATACCATGTTGCTTCCCAGAGGGATTGCAATAATTTGGAATACTACCAGCAATATGCAACAAGAGTAGGCTCACCAGAGCCCCACAATATCTTGGGAATCACCTCCCCTCTATACACAAATTTGCTATTCCTGTTTTGGTTTTGTTTTGTTTTGTTTTGAGATGCTGTCTTGTTTTGTCACTCAGGCTGGAGTGCAGTGGTGCAATCTCAGCTCACTGCAACCTCCGTCTCCCGAATTCAAATGATTCTCCTGCCTCAGCCTCCTGAGTAGCTGGGATTACAGGCACCCGCCACCATGTCAGGCTAATTTTTTTGTATTTTTAGTACAGACAGGGTTTCACCATATTGGCCAGCCTGGTCTCAAACTCTTGACCTCAAATGATCCGCCAGCCTCAGCCTCCCAAAGTGCTGGGATTACAGGTGTGAGCCACCGCACCTGGCCCAAACTTGTTAATTCTAGACAACTTTTATACCCTATGGCCAATGTCTTTAATATGACTGCACCCTTCCACCTCTCTCTATTCCTTCCTAAAACCAAATTTGGTGGTGTTCCCTTTAACTATGGAAGTTACCTATAAATAATATAATAATAAGCTTTTATGTGGGGATAGTTCTCTGGGATTTTCAAAGATTTTCATATACATGCTCCCACTGAATGCTTACAATGAGAGGGAGGGCAGAATTGTTAAGTCAGCCAAGAATTGCCACTTGTTTCTTTCTCTTTCTGAAGAGGGCTGCCACTTACAGGCAAGACCCTTTATGGTGACACCAGAGCAGGAGAAAGAAGAGATGTGCTCAGGACAGATAAACCCTGGGTCTTGTAAGTCAATTGTTCCCAGTGAACAGGCACATTCTTGGCAAAGTTCAGGGGAACTAAGGTACATGAAATCTTGACCTTGGGCTGCTCCCTTCCTTGCAGGTAAACGGCCAGCTCCACTCCCCTGGCCCTCCACAACGGCTCCTATGTACCAAGCCCTCAAGGAGGAGTGGCTCTGTTTACCTAAAGGTTAATGTTAACTTGGGGAGAGAAAACTGACCCTGAATTTGACCTCTGGAGGTGCGAATTCTCTTTGCCCATTTTTGAGTCCTTGCCTGAGTGATAAGAACGAGTCATGGCTCCTTTTATGTGTCTGCCTCAAAGAGTAGGCCAGGTGCAGTGGCTCATGCCTATAATCCCAACATTTTGGGAGGCCAAGGTGAGAGGATTGCTTGAGCCTGCGAGTTCAAAACCAGCCTGGGCAACAAAGTGAGACCCCCCATCTCTATTAAAAAAAAAAAAATTAGCTGGGTACAGCGCCACATGCCTGTAGTCCCAGCTACTCAGGAGGCTGAGGTAGGAGGATTGCTTGAGCCTAGGAGTTTAAGGCAGCAGTGAGCCACAGTTGCACCACTGCACTCCAGCCTGGATGACAGAGACCCTGTCTCAAAAAAAGAAAAGAAAGGCCAGGCGCGGCGGCTCATGCCTGCAATCCCAACACTTTGGGAGGACGAGGCGGGTGGATCAACTGAGGTCGGGAGTTCGAGACCCGCCTGACCAACATATAGAAACCCCGTCTCTACTAAAAATACAGAAAATTAACCAGGCATGGTGGCGCAGGCCTGTAATCCCAGCTCCTCAGGAGGCTGAGGCAGGAGAATTGCTTGAACCTGGGAGGCAGAGGTTGTGGTGAGCTGAGATCGTGCCATTGTACTCCAGCCTGGACAACAAGAGCAAAATCCTGTCTCGAAATGAAAAAGGAAAAGAAAATTTAAAAAGGTCAAATTATGTTTGCTCTTGCATGAGAGGGCCTCAAGCACGTAGAGTAAAAAACTGAGCCCATGCACTTTTAGATGAACTGGGTCACCATGGAATTATTGCCTGCATTCCCTTGTATTCTAGGCTGCCTATGACATAAGAGCCATCTTGGATGGTACCCGAGACAGGTGCAAGATGGCAAACAGTACTTGCCATGTGACTATTTTTGCTTTGTCTTTAGCCTCCTTGCTTTCGTTTCCCCCAAGCTTCTCTCCCTGTTTAATCTCCAAGGCTGAATCCTGTCTCTCCGAAGATCCTGAAAGAGAGTATCTCCTTCAAAGTTTGCCTACTGGGGACATGCATGCTGAATCTAGCTTGCAGAAATGTCTACTTCTGGGGCACAGTAGCTCATGCCTATAATCCTAACACTTCAGAAGGCCGAGATAAGGGAATCACCTGAGCCCAGGAGATTGAGGCTGCAGTGAGCTGTGATCATGCCACTGAACTCCAGCTGGGTGATGGCGAGACCCTGTGTCAAAAAACAATCAAACAAATAAAAAAACTACGTGTATATATAGTATATGTATATGTATATAGAGAGAGTACATATATACACATATATAGTATGTGTATATATAGTGTGTATCTATGTGTGCGTGTGTATATATATATATAGTCGCCAACTACTAGAAAATGCAGATTTCCGTTTCTTTTGGAGAAGTAGATCTCTATTCCTTCATGTCAGCAATCAACCAGAGCTCAGTAATGCCTCCTGTAGACATTTTCCAGTCTGCCCCAATGTCCAACATTCCTTTTTGTCTCCCTGACACAGGAGCCAAGCAACAGTTATCCTTGTGCTATTATTTTTCCTTTTTTTTTTTTTTGAGACAGAATCTCACTCCATCACCCAGGCTGGAGTGCAGGAACGTGATCTTGGCTCACTGCAACCACTGCCTCCTGGGTTCAAGTGATTCTCTTGTCTCAGCCTCCTGAGTAGCTGGGATTACAAGTGCCTGCCACCATGCCTGGCTAACTTTTGTATTTTTAGTAGAGAACAGAGTTTTATCATACTGGTCAGGCTAGTCTAGAACTCTTGACCTCAGGTGATCCACCTACCTTGGCCACCCAAAGTGCTGAGATTACAGGTGTGAGCCACCACACCCAGCCTATTTTTCTTATAGCAGCATTGAGACATCTCTTTTTTAGAGACATGGTCTTGCGGTGTTGCCCAGGCTGGTCTCAAACTCCTGTCCTCAAGAGATCCTCCTGCCTCAGCCTTGGAAGCAGCTGGGATTACGGCCATAAACCACTGTACCCCGCTCAAGAGAGGTGACATTTTCTTAAACCCAGCCCACTTCTTTCATTTAAGCTACATGCCTAACCCTATAGACACCTGAATTTATATCGGTTCTGCTCTAGTATCTCTGGCCTCCAAGCAGTTTCAAGTGAAAACAAAAGCTACTTCCACCAGGGCTGATCAGAAAGCTTTTTTTTTTTTTTTTTTAGACAGAGTCTTGCTCTGTCACCCAGGCTGGAGTACAGTGGCACAATCCTGGCTCACTGCAACCTCCACCTCTCAGGTTCCAGTTACTCTCCTGCCTCAGCCTCCCAAATAGCTGGGATTACAGGCACCTGTCACCATGCCGGCCTAATTATTTTTGGATTTTTAGTAGAGACGGGGTTTTGCTGTGTTGGCCAGGCTGGTCTCGAATTCCTGAAATCAGGTGATCCGCCCACCTTGGCCTCCCAAAGTGTTGGGATTACAGGCATGAGCCACCACGCCCAGCCAGAAAGCATTTTAATTCCCTGGTTTTCAGAACAAGAATTAAATCTGACTCAGGTGAAACTGGGACCCCTCTCAGACTTTTCAGATGTGGACTTTATTTGGTTCTACAGGACTTATCTTACCCGTCTTAGCAACCACTCCCTGCTCACCTGGTAGTTCCCACCTACTGCCCTGCTTACCAATTTTGTTGGTGCCAACACCAAAAGCAGTCTTATAGCCTTGAGGAATAAAAGGAGGAAAGGCAAAAGACATGGCCTAAGGAGAATACAAAGGAGTGAGAGGAGCTGCTGGTGGCATCCTGAAATATACATACATCATGGTGTAAGGGCCTCTGATGTCAGCTATAGGTGACTAAGTCACTTATTAAGAGGCAGCTGCAGTGTAGTGGCTAAGAACTCAGATTTCAAAGTCTGTCTGTCCGGACTTAAATCCCAGCTCTGCCACATCCTAGTTGTCTGACCTCAGGCAGTTTATTTAACCTCCTGCCTTAGTTTCCTCGTCTGTAAAGTGGCTTCTTCCAGTTATGGAGATTAAATGAGTTTACTCATTTGACTTAATGCAACATAAAGTTCTTAGAACAGTGCCTGGCACATAGTAGGTACTCACAAAGTGCTCTCTACCACTATCAGCTATGTAACCCTGGACTGTGAACTTCCTGGTGGAAGAGGCTGTGTCTCTGCATTCTCAGCTCCTAGCAGTGTCTAGAAAAGATACTGAAAATGAGATGTCCATATGTTCCTTGAATTAATGGGCTGGAAGAATGAATAAATGCATGAACTGATTAAGCTTCTCCAAGGTTCATTTTCCTTAGCTATATAATAGAAGTGTTGTTGTGAGCATTAGGTAAATAACATTTGTTATTTACACTGTTAAAGCATCAACCTTGGGTCCTTCTCATGTAGCTGGCACTTAAAATGCTTGTTTCATTCACTTGCAATAGACTACTGACAACCCACTTACCAAGTAGCAGGCATTACACTAAAGCATTTATACACATAATGTCTCATCCTCATAATATCCTATCACAGATACTCTTTCCTCTATTACAGATGAGAAGACTGAGACAGAGAGGTTAAGGTAAGAGGCACAGCTGGGGTTGGAAGACACATCCATCTGACCCCACAGCCTATCTCTCCATGCTCCCGTCACTGCCTTTTCCTCTCTGCTGGCCATCCATAAACGGTGTGACCATAAAGTAAAGTAACTGATCTTTTAACTCCCAAAAGCAATCTTAGTGACTTTAGTCCCTTAAGAATTAGTTAGGGACAGGCACGGTGGCTCATGCCTGTAATCTCAGCACTTTGGGAGGCCAAGGTGGGCAGAGCACTTGAGCCCAAGGGTTTGACACCAGCCTGGACAACAGGGTGAAACCCAATCTCTACCAATAAATAAATAAATAAATAAATAAGCCAGGTGTGGTGGTGTGTGCCTGTAGTCCCAGCTACTTCGGAGGCTGAGGTGGGAGGATCACTTCAGCCCAGGAGGCTGAGGTTGCAGCGAGTACAGATCACACCACTGCACTCCAGCCTGGGAGACAGAACTAGACCTTGTCTCAAAAAAAAAAAAAAAAAAAAAAAAAAAAAACATCAGTTGGTTCCACATCGTTTTCCTTAAAGCCAACTGCTTCTAAATTCCCATCTCCAACAAGGGCTTGGATCTCTCCAGATTTGCCATGACCTGGTAACAGCTGTATTGTTTCTACTTGTATTTATTTTCACTCTCTTTCCCTTCTTTTCACCAATGTCCACATTGTACCAGGACTCTTATTAAGGGTGTAATTAGAATATTTTCTAAACTTCTATGGAATTCCTGAATGTTAGAGCTGGAAGGAATCTTTTTAGAAGAGGTTTTGAACTCCCTGCCCTCTACCAGTCTGTGCTAGGGGAGGGGAATTGTACATAGCCGGAGAGCAAGTAATCAGAAGCACCACCAAAACCCCAGCTTCCTGGTCCCAAAGTCACCTTCCCATTATGCCGGGTTAGTGGACATGCAAAGTGGACTAAGTGCCTTAGAGAGTTTAATAAAGACTAAGGCCAGGTGCGGTGGCTCACACCTGTAATTCCAGCACTTTGGGAGGCTGAGGTCCCTTGAGGTCAGGAGTTGGAGACCAAGCTGGCAAACATGGTGAAACCCCGTTTCTACTAACAATACAAAAATTAGCTGGGCATGGTGGCAGGCGCCTGTAATCCCAGCTATTCAGTAGGCTGAGGCAGGAGAATCACTTGAACCTGGGAGGCGGACGTTGCAGTGAGCCGAGATCGCACCACTGCACTCCAGCCTGGGCGACAGAGGGAGACACTGTCTCAAAACAAAAAAAAAAAAAAGAAAGAAAAAAAGAAAAGAAAAAAAAAGACTAAGAGCTGTACTACCAATGTTAACAAACACCGTAAATAGCAAAATAGCATCTTCAGTTTTTCTTTCTTTTTCTTTTTTTCTTTTTTCTTTTTTTTTTTTTTTTTTTTGCGACGGGAGTCTCACTCTGTCACCCAGGCTGGAGTGCTGTGGCGCCATCTCTGCTCACTGCAAGCTCCGCCTCCCGGGTTCATGCCATTCTCCTGCCTCAGCCTCCCGAGTAGCTGGGACTATAGGCGCCCGCCACCGGGCCCGGCTAATTTCTCTTTGTATTTTTAGTAGAGACGGGGTTTCACTGTGTTAGCCAGGATGGTCTCGATCTCCTGACCTCGTGATTCGCCCGCCTCGGCCTCCCAAAGTCTTCGGATTACAGGCGTGAGCCACCGCGCCCTGCTCATCTTCAGTTTTTCTTAATGACACAAGAAAGGGCATTGTGTCCTTAAGGAAGGGTATCAGTTCACCTTTCCAAGTAGGATAGTGAAGACACTGAAAAAACTCTGTTTCCTTCCATTTTAGTATAGAGTTCGATCTTGACATCTTCCAAGCCAGAGGCTGACAACCAGATCCTGGTTAGACAGCATGAAAATGCCCTACATTGACCACCAGGGGGAGAGAATGAGCAGTGGGACGGGTTCATTGGGACGGGTCCATTGCTGGTTATTTGGAAAAAACTCAGAGGAGGGTCCCTGTCTCATTTCCACTTCCGAAGGACTATATTTGTTGACTACTCTCCTTTCCCCTGGAGGTGTTGCAGAGGGTGGAAAATGTTTAGTGCTTTCTTTTTTCTTTCTTTCTTTCTTTCTTTCTTTCTTTCTTTCTTTCTTTCTTTCTTTCTTTCTTTCTTTTTTTTTTTTTTTTTTCTTTTTTGAGACGGAGTTTCAAAAAAACTCCGGCCTATTGTCTAGGCTGGAGTGCAGTGGTGCAATCTCGGCTCACCGCAACTTCTGCCTCCCGGATTCAAGTGATTCTCCTGCCTCAGCCTCCCAAGTAGCTGGGACTACAGGCATGCGCCACTACGCCCAACTAATTTTGTATTTTTAGTAGAAACGGGGTTTCTCCATGTTGGTCAGGCTGGTCTCAAACTCCTGACCTCAGGTGATCGGCCCACCTCGGCCTCCCAAAGTGCTGGGATTACCAGCCTGAGCCACCGCACCTGGTGGTTTAGTGCTTTCTTTTGCAAAACTGAATGAACACGGGCATCCTATAAATGATACAAAACAATAATTTGGTGGTTAAGAGAACCATGGGAGAACATATTTCAAGTTGTAGCCAAGTGTTTTCATCTCTGACCTTCACCACCTGGACTTTTTTTCTAGTCTATAGGAATATACAGAGCACTGCAGGGTTCGCCTATTGTGTCTGTGTGTGAAGTCCCTCTCTTTCCCCAGATAATAGGTTTTCCTTCACGTACCTCCTTTTCATCTTTTGGTCCTCATTTCCCTACTGGAAGCATCCCTCTGAAGGCCTCCAGTGGCTAGCTCTTGGAAAATGTCAAAGTGGACGGGGGAAGAAAAGATGTGGAGGTAAGACCTCTGGATCTTGCTTTCAGCTTTGCCCCTCCAATTCAGTATGTCATAAAAATCCAAGCAATTATTTCCTCTCCCATTCCCTATCTTCTCTATAATTACAGGACCACTAGGAGGATAAAAGCTTCACATCTAGAAAAGCACTTTGGACTTTGATTCAGACAGGATAAAATAAGATGTTTTTTGTGGTCTTTTGACTTTTCATTTTAGTCACCCTTTGAATTTCAGGCCAGGGCCTGAACGGGTCCTAAGCAAAATACGGACTAACAAGGGAGGGATGGGGCACCCAGTTGCTCAAGGGCTTTGCCAATAAGAAGTGTTGAGAATGACAGGTCACATGCAGTGGGAACAATAAGAATCTTGCTGACTTATATGCTATCTTTTATTCTGCTAGAAACTGAGAAATTCTGCAAGATTGGAAGATGCAATATTCAGATCAGGCTCATGCCCAGTAATTTTCTCCACAATATTCAGGGCATTGCTAGCAAAGACAGACGGATCTGGATCCAAATTCCAGCTCTACCAGTTTCTAGAATGCGTGACCATGGGTGAGTAACTTAGCCTCTCTGTACCTCAGCTTCTGTATAAGTAAAATAGCGATAATAATATTCATTTTATGGAGTTGTTTTAAAGATTAAATGAGTTAATATTTCTAATACCCTTAAAGCAGTGCTTGGTTCAAAATAAAGGCTATATTGTAAAATGAAAATATAAGCCAGGCATGGTGGCTCATGCCTGTAATTCTAGCACTTTGGGAAGCCAAAGTGGGAGGATCACTTGAGCTTAGGAGTTCAAGACCAGACTGGGCAATAAAGTGAGACCCCCCCCCCCCCCCCGCCAATCTCTTAAAACAAATAAACAAAAAAGAAAATACAGTAATAAGATTGGCATAAATATTAAATATTTTTTGGAGTGCCTCACACATACTGGTGCTTTAAAAACATTAGCTCCCTTCCCACTTCATCCCCCATGTGATATTTTTCCTAGAGTTCAAATCCCGAAGAAGAACCTTCTGCAAAACCAGAAGAGTACTCTTTCAGGAGGGGTGAGAAATAACAACTGGAAATGAAAGAACACCAGGCCGGAAGGGAGTAGGGGCATCAGCGGAGGACTATGCCAGCCATGAAAAATGGAAAGTGTCTTTCTGGAAGGTTTCTCCAGACAAAGGAAGAACAGTGATGAAGAAAATGACCCAATGATGGGGATGAAGGGGGTGAAGAGAGTTGTGTGAGTCCCAGGGATCGCTGGTGTCTAAGAGACAGCTCCTTGGTGGATTGTGGCTTAGGAAATTGGGGGAGGGCAGGAAATGAACGTTAGTAAGAGGGACTGAAAAGGAGGGAGCCCCGGAGCCGAGGAACCGTGAGGGTGAGTGCCTGGCGCCGTAGGGAGGGCAGCGGGGTACCCTGGGGACCTGGGTCCCATGTAGGTTTAAGGAGACGTGCCTAGCCAGGTTTTCAGGGGACAGGCACCAGGGGGCTGCGGTCTGGAGCCAGCACCGGGCTTTGGGGCTCTCTTACCAGCGATTCCTACTCCCCCGTCTCGCCCCGCTGGGCTGCTAGTCCAGCTTGCAACCACACCTGCCGGCCCCCTCCTCGAAGGATGAAGGAGTAACGCTCCCATTGGCTGCCCGACAGCCCCAACCCCAACCCTCGCTTGCCCTAACTTTGGGTCTACCCGACCCTCATATTTGCATACGGGGCCTTCTAGGCCTTCGATTGGCCCCTGCAGTAGCTGCCATGCCCCCTCCCTCCCGAATCCAATTAACCGCCCCGGCTGTAGGGGAGGGGCGCGCCGACGGTTGTCCCAGGAGACGCGCAGGACGCGCGCACAGCGCACGCGTGAGCCAGCGGCTGGACCGCCGCTAGCCCCCGCCGTCCTACCAGTGCCCAGCGAGCGGAGCCGCAGCCCCAGCCCACCCGCGCCAGTGCTGTCGGGCGTCTTGCGCGGGCGCGGCCGGAACGTCTGGCTCCAGAGGTCCTGCTGCGCTGGGCTGCGCTGAGGGAGGGGGGCACCTTGAATTTAGGCCTTCAGGAGAGGGCAAACCTGAAGCAGGAGGCACTGTGGGAAAACATTGGTTGGAGACTTAAATCAGCATCTCAGACAAATTAGTGCCAGTGTGACCTTGGGCAGGCCACATTACCTCTGTGAGACTTAGCTTCTTCAACAGGAAAATGCGCATTGCAAACCTGTAATGACCGCTCAGGTGTATTGAATCCTGACCTCACCTCCAGAGTGTGGGGGGTCATGGCCTCCAGTGAACTGATCAGTAGGAAAAGGCCGCCTAGCCTGACTGAAGAGTCAGTGAGACTTAAGGGGTCAGGGGTCTGGGCTTCTCAGAGCAACCATTTGGTCCTCAGGTGGAGAATCTGTAGTAGTGACTGGATTCAAATCATTGTAGACGGCCGGGCGCGGTGGCTCACGCCTGTAATCCCAGCACTTTGGGAGGCCTACTGGTGGATCGCTTGGGCTCAGGAGTTCAAGACCAGCTAGCGACATGGCGAAATCCCTCTCTACTGAAAATACAAAAATTAACCGGGCGCGGTGCGCGCGCCTGTGGTCCCAGCTATCGGGAGGCTGAGGCGGGAGAATAGTTTGAACACGGAAGGCAGAGGTTGCATTAAGCTGAGATCGTGCCACTGCACTCCAGCCTGGGCAACAGAGGGAAACTCTGTCTCAAATAAATAAGTAAACATTGTTCATTTGGGCCTGAGGTGGTAACCTAAATTCCTCCCAACACAGATCCCCTTCATCTGCTGATGTGCACAGGCAGAACACCAGAGGCAAGGGTGTAGCTTAGCCCCAAACCGACCCTGGAAGCCTACTACGTGGTGCTTACAGTCACCCCGGAGTGAAGAGAGGGCCCAAGGTGGAACCAGTGGCCCATCTGCTGCTCTTTCAGAAACCCCTCTGCCATTCAGTCAGCCCTCTTCTCTTTTCCCTCCGCAGGTGGGCCCCGTGCTGTGGTGCCCCTCCCTCCGGGGCCCTAAGGGGCCAGGTGACCATCATCAACTGGTCACCCAGCAGATGCTTCCCTAAGACCAACTGTCCCAGCCCTGTTCCCCTCCCCCATCCCACTGTTTTCTTTCCCCAGCGTCCTACCAATCTGTTCTGCCTAGCTTCTGTTTGGTCTCCGGTCCCTCAGGAGTGATATTGTGATGGAAATGAGGGAGAGGATGCAGGAGAGAGCAGCAAAGATTTACGGCTTTCAGAAGGTTTCCATTAAAATCCCTGACAACCGGTTATTTATGAGAGGATGCAACGGGAGCTCATAGGTCAGAGCCTGGCACTACTGTCCTTTCGGGGCTGATGATAGGAGCAAACAGGGTGAACAGTGGAGCTGCCCTCACTGTACAGCAAAGCAAGCTTCAACCCAGTGACAGCCAGGAAAGCAGAGAATATCAGTGATTTGTGCCTGGCAAACCCTAAACAGACAAATCCACAGGGTAAATACTGAGGGACTTACTGGGCCTGGGCATGAAAAACTGAACCAGAATGATGGAGGCTCCTAATTGTCAAAAATTTGGACCATGTCCTAGGAGCTCTCGGAGGCAAGAGTGTGTGGAAAAATCCAGGTGCAGCCCTGTTGTTTTCACTGTTGTTTTGTTCCTAAGGCACCCACCTGACTAAATAAATAGTAAAACAACAGTAAAACCCCCGTAAGGTTGTTTGCTCTGCACTTCACACACAGCCTTTTCTCAGTTTGGGGTTCTTCCTTCAAGTCGTTAATGAAACAAAGACAGATCCTGCTTCTGCTCACTGAACCAAGGTCCCTCCTAGAAGCCTTTTCTTCCTATGCCAGTCAAAATTATTATTATTATTATTTTTTTTTTTTTTTTTTGAGATGGAGTCTTGCTCTGTCGCCCAGGCTGGAGTTCAGTGGTGCAATCTTGGCTCACTGCAACCTCTGCATCCTGGGTTCAAGCAATTCTCCTGCCTCAGCCTCCCGAGTAGGTGGAATTACAGACACCTGCCACCATGCCCGGCTAATTTTTGTATTTTTAGTAGAGACGGGGTTTCACCATGTTGGCCAGGCTGGTCTCAAACTCCTGACCTTGTGATCCGCCCTCCTCAGCCTCCCAAAGTGGTGGGATTACAGGCGTGAGCCACTGCACCCGGCCAAAATAATTTTATTTTATTTATTTATTTATTTATTTTTTTTTGAGATGAAAAAAACTTGCTCTGTCGCCCAGGCTAGAGTACAGTGGCATGGTCATGACTCATTGAAGCCTCAAACTCCTGGGCTCAAGCAATCCTCCTGAGTAGCTAGGATTACAGGCTCCTACCACCATGCCTGGCTAATTTTTTGAAAAATAATTTTGCAGAGACAGGATCTTCTTTTGTTGCCTCTCAAAATGTTGTCCAGCCAAAATGAAGTCTTGATATGTGTACCAGGAATGAGATAAGGAGTGGGAATAAGGCAAGGATGCTTAGGTAAAATTTTGCATACCCCAGATTTGTTTTGCTTTAAGTCTGCAGTGCATGATAGAATGTTGTAGAAGTGTGTATAATCACAGAATCGGGCTTCTTTTAAATCAGAAGAGTTATTGGAGACCTCCATAGCATTTGTCCTGTTTTCAGATGAGGAAGCTGAGGCCCAGGAAAGTGAGATGGCTTTCTTAAGGCTTGCAGTGGGGTCATAGAGTCCACTACCCCATCCTCCATACACTCCATTATTAGTGAAATAGAAATAGTAATAGAAACTGCTGCCAAGCACCTCTTCTGAATCCTCTCCATTTTGATTTGTAACTGTATCTGATAGGGCTGAAAGAGCCCCTGGACAGGGGACTGCCCACCCATGAGCAATGGAGCTTCCAGGTTTCTGGGTTTTTTTTGTTTTTGCTTTTGTTTTTTTGAGATGGAGTCTTGCCCTGTCACCCAGGCTGGAGTGCAGTGGCACAATCTCAGCTCTCTGCAACCTCCACCTCCCAGGTTCAAACGATTCTCCTACCTCAGCCTCCTGAGCCTCCCAAGTAGCTGGAACTACAGGAACCCGCCATCACGCCTGGCTAATTTTTGTATTTTTGGTAGAGACGGGGTATCGCCATGTAGGTGCCTCAGCCTCCCAAATGCTAGAGTTATAGGCCTGAGCCACCGCATCCAGCCAATTTTTTTGTGTTTTTAGCAGAGATGGGGGTTTCGCCATGTAGGCCAGGCTGGTCTCTAACTCCTGACCTCAGGTGATCTGCCCGCCTCAGCCTGCCAAAGTGCTGGGATTACAGGCAGCTTTCTGTTTTTATTTTGCCTTTCTTCTTCATCCTCCGCCACCTTCTGGGAAAACAAACTTCCCTGTTCATAGATTTTTTTTTTCTTTTTGCCCTGTAAGGAAACAACATGGCTGTTTTTAAAGCATCCTTGTCTTGGTATAGATGGCCTTCAGACAAGTTCCATAGAAAGTGCCCTGATTAGCTGGGCGCAGTGGCTGTGCCTGCAATCCCAGCACTTTGGGAGGCCGAGGGGGTCGGATTACTTGAGGTCAGGAGTTTGAGACCAGCTTGGCCAACATGGTGAAACCTCATCTCTACTAAAAATACAAAATTTAGCCTGGCATGGTGGCAGGTGCCTGTTAATCCCAGGTACTCAGGAGGCTGAGGCAGGAGAATCGCTTGAACCTGGGAGGCAGAGGTTGGCAGTGAGCCGAGATCTTGCCACTGTACTCCAGGCTGAACGACAGAGCAAGACTCCGTCTCAAAAAAAAAAAAAATTTGTTTGGGCACCGTGGCTCATACCTGTAATTCCCAGCACTTTGGGAGGTCAAGGCGAGCAGATTGCTTGTGTCCAGGAGTTCAAGACCAGCCTGGACAATATGGAGGAACCCCATCTGTGCTAAAAATACAAAAATCAGCTGGGTGTGGTGGTGCACACCTAGAGCCCCAGCTACTTGGAGGCTGAGCAAGGAGGATCACTTGAGTCTGGGAAGTAGAGGCTGCAGTGAGCCGAGATCACGCCACTGCACTCCAGCCTGGGTGACAGAGTGAGATCCCAGATCAAAAAATAAAATTGGGCCCGGTGCGGTGGCTCACACCTATAATCCCAGCACTTTGGGAAGCCGAGGCAGGCGGATCACTTGAGGTCAGGAGTTTAAGACCAGCCTGGCCAACATGTTGAAACCCATCTCTAGTAAATATGCAAAAATTAGCTGGGTGTGATGTCGGGCACCTGTAATCCTAGCTACTCGAGAGGCTGAGGCAAGAGGATTACCTGAACCCAGGAGATAGAGGTTGCAATGAGCCAAGATGGTGCCATTGCACTCCAACGTGGGCAAAAAAAACAAAATTCCCTCTCAAAAAAATATTTTTTTTAAATAAACAGCTTAAATATTCAATTGTTAGAAAATGGTGAAGTAAATTACAGTAGAATCACTTATTATAGAAAGAAAGTAACATATATGAAGTTCTTTACTTTCTCGGTGCAATGAAACTTCATATGTGTTAAAAAATATAAAGGCTATGACTATGTCTAACATGTTAAAAAATGTTTAAAAAAACTGAAAAAAATGAGAATTTTCTTAATAAATTTTCTTAATAAAGATAAAACCGAACTCTCATGTAGATATAAAAATGAATACATGTTAAGGATTTTACAGTTGACCCTTGAACCATGCAGGGGTTAGGAGCATCAACCCTCTATGCAGTTGAAAATCTGCAGATAACTTTTTTCTTTTTTTGGCAAACCTGGTGAACCAGAAGTTTTGGGTTTTTTTTTTGTTTGTGTGTTTGTTTTGTTTTTTGTTTTGCTTTTTATTTTTGTTTTTGAGATGAGGTCTTACTATGATGCCCAGGGTAGTCTCTAACTCATGGGTTTAAGCGATCCTCCCACCTCAGCCTCCTAAGTAGCTGGGATTAAAAGTGTGCACCACAGCACCCAGCTCTCCCAGTACTACTTTTGTTTGTTTTGTTTTTTGTTTTTATTTTTTGAGATGGAGCCTCACTCTATCGCCCAGGTTGGAGTGCAGTGGTGTGACCTCAGCTCACTACAACCTCCACTCCCCAGGTTCAAACCATTCTCCTGCCTCAGCCTCCAGAGTAGCTGGGATTATAGGCATGCGCCACCTTGCCCAGCTAATTTTGAATTTTTAGTAGAGATGGGGGTTTCTCTATGTTGGTCAGGCTGGTCTTGAACTCCCAACCTCAGGTGATCCGCCCACCCCAGCCTCCCAAAGTGCTGGGATTACAGGCGTGAGCCACCGTGCCCAGCCACAGATTCTCTTTGACCAAACTTTAGTTAGCCTCCTCTGAGCCCTCTTTGACCTTGGGCTTCCATGTCTGTCCCTGCTGAGTCTGATTTTAGCAAGAATTTTTCTGTTTTTTGGCTTTCTTTTTTTCCTTTTTGTGGAGAACCGAGTCTGGCTATATTGCCCAGGCAGGTCTCAAACTCCCGAGCTCAAGCTATCCTCCCGCCTCTGCCTCCCTAAGAGCTGGAATTACAGATGTGAGTCACTGCGCCCAGCAGTTTTGGCAACATTCTTAAGGTAGTTTAAAGAGAACCCTCCAACCTAGATAACTGATCACCCTCAAAAACTGATCAAATTCCTCATCCCCCACTCCTTCTTTTGAGATGGAGTCTCTCACTGTCGCCGGGGCTGGAGTGCAGTGGTGTGATCTTAGCTCACTGCAACCTCCACCTCCTGGGTTCAAGTGATTCTCCTGCCTCAGCCTCCCAAGTGGCTGGGATTATAGGTGCCCAGTACCAAGTCCAGCTAATTTTTTGCATTTTTAGTAGAGACCGGGTTTCACTATATTGGCCAGGCTGGTCTCACACTCCTGACCTTGTGATCCTCCCACCTCCGTCTCCCAAAGTGCTGGGGTTACAGGTGTGAGCCACTGCGCCCAGCCACCTCCACTCTTGATATGTGATCAATCCCTAGCCTTCCTTTGGCAAGAATCCTATTAAATTGGTTTAGCAAGAATCCTGCCCCCTACTCTTGATGTCTCCTCTTAATAATTTTCCATCCATGGATTTTCCTCAAACTGCTCCTTGGCTGTACATCCCATTTGTCCTTATTGAATTTGGAATTCAGCACACTGCCTTTCGCCTATTGTAATGTCCCTAATGCAACAGTCCTGAATGAAGTCCTCCTTACTATTTTAACAGGCATCAGAATGATTTTTTCTTTAACATCTTTCCCATGAAGCCTTCCTTCTTGCCCCTAGAAAAAATTGATTCTGTGCTCTCTTAGCACTGTGTAAAACTTCCTTTTCTAAAGTCAATATCTTGGCCGGGCGCAGTGGCTCAGGCCTGTAATCCCAGCACTTTGGGAGGCCAAGGCAGGCAGATCACCTGAGTCCAGGAGTTCGAGACCCACCTAGCTAACATGGCGAAACCCCATCCCTACTAAAAAATATAAAAGTCAGCCGGGCATGATGACACGTACCTGTAATCCCAGCTACTCAGGAGGCTGAGGCAGGGAGAGTTGCTTGAACCTGGGAGGCAGAGGTTGCAGTGAGTGAGCCAAGATCACACCACTGGACTCCAGCCTGGGCAACAGAGTGAGACTACATCTCAAATAAATAAGTAAAGCCAATATCTTGTGGTATTACAGTCATTTATGTGTTTGTCTTCCCTTATGGCTTGCTGAACTCTTCATTAAAAACATAATGAAGATAGTGGTTAAGCTAAGTAGTGTAACCTAGCACTTTGGGAGGCCGAGGCAAAAGGATCACCTGAGGCCAGGAGTTCAAGACCAGCCTGGCCAACATAATGTGAGACCCCATCTCTAGAAAAAATAAAAAATTAGCCAGCTTCACCGGGCATGGTGGCTCATGCCTGTAATCCCAGCACTTTGGGAGGCTGAGGTAGATGGATCACAAGGTCAAGAGTTCGAGACCAGCCTGACCAACATGGTGAAACCCCGTCTCTATTAAAAATACAAAAATTAGCTGGGCCTAGTGGTGCGCACCTGTAATCCCAGCTACTCGGGAGGCTAAGATAGGAGAATCACTTGAACCTGGGAGGCAGAGGTTGCAGGAGCCAAGATCGCACCATTACACTCCAGCCTGGGCAACAGAGTGAGACTCTGTCTCAAAACCAAAAAAAAAAAAAAATTAGCCAGCTACAATGGTGCATGCCTATAGTCCCAGCTACTCAGGAGGCTGAGATAGGAGGATTGCCTGAGCCCCAGTCCCATTGCCTGAGGATTGTTGAGGCTCAGTGAGCAGTGATCATGACACTGAACTCTAGCCTGATGACAGAGTGACATCCTGTTGTTACTGGAAAGGAGTCCTGATCCAGACCCCAATGGAGGGTTCTTAGATATCCAGCAAGAAAGAATTCGAGGTGAATCCGTAGAGTGAGAACAAGTTTATAAGGGAAGTAAAGGAATAAAACAATGGCTATTCCATAGGCAGAGCAGCTCAGTGGGCTGCTGGTTAGATATTTTTATGGTTCTTTCTTTCTTTTCTTTTTTTTTTTTTTTTTTTTTGAGTTGGAGTTTCACTCTTTTGCCTAGGCTGAAGTGAAGTGGAACAAGCTCGTCTCACCGCAACCTCCATCCGCCAGGTTCAAGTGATTCTCCTGCCTCAGCCTCTCAAGTAGCTGGGATTACAGGTGCCTGCCACCACACCCAGCTCATTTTTGTATTTTTAGTGGAGACAGGGTTTCACCATGTTGGCCAGGCTGGTCTCAAACTCCTGACCTCAGGTGATCCCCCTGCCACGGCCTCCCAAAGTGCTGGGACTACAGGCGTGAGCCACCGAGCCCAGCCTCTTTTTTTTTTTTTTTGAGATGGATTCTCGCTCTGTCACCCAGGCTAGAGTGCAGTGGCACGATCTTGGCTCACTGCAACCACTGCCTCCTGGGTTCAAGTGATTCTCGTGCCTCAGCCTCCCGAGTAACTGCGACTACAGGCGTGTGCCACCACGCTCAGCTAATTTTTTGTATTTTTAGTAGAGACAGGGTTTCACCATGTTAGCCAGGATGGTCTCGATCTCCTGACCTTGTGATCCTCCCACCTTGGCCTCCAAAAGTGCTGGGATAACAGGCGTGAGCCACCACGGCCAGAAAGTTGTTTCTTGATCATATGCTAAACAAGGGGTGGATAATTCATGAGTTTTCTGGGAAAGGGGTGGGAAATTCCTGGAACTGAGAGTTCTTCCCCTTTATAGACCATATAGTGTAACATCCTGACATTGCTATGGCGTTTGTAAACTGTCATAGCACTGGTAGGAATGTCTTTTAGCATGCTAATTAATTATAATTAGAGTATAATGATCTGTGAGGATGACCAGAGGTCATTTTCATCACCATCTTGGTTTTGGTGGGTTTTGGCTGGCTTCTTTACTGCAACCTGTTTTATCAGCAAGGTCTTTATGACCTGTATCTTGTTCCAACCTCCTATCTCATCCTGCGACTAAGAATACCTAACCTCCTGGGAATGCAGCCCAGTAGGTCTCAGCTTTATTTTAGCCAGCTCCTATTCAAGATGGAGTCATTCTGGTTCAAACACCTCTGACACTGTCTCTTTAAAAAAAAAAAAAAAAAGTGAAGCGTACAGGACTGGAGTCAGAATGCTTTGCTCAAATTCTTCTGACGGCACTTATTAGCTATGTGAATGTGGGAAAATAATGTTATGTCTCTAAGTCTCACTTTTCTCATCTATAAAATGCAAATAATAAAAATGCTTCCCTTAGAAGAATGAAATGAGATAATCTACTGTGTCATGCACAGAGTAACCACATACCCCCTCAATCTTTTTTTTTTTTTTTTTTTTTGCCCTGAGACTTAGCAGTTGAAGACAGAGTGAAAGATTTTCTCTGTAGGTCTGAATATAAATTTCTATTCCTTCAATAACCAGCTATAAAGGGTTGCAGCTGCAGCCCTCCCTTGACATTTCTATTAGAAATAAATCAGATTAAGGCCTGGCTCAGTTGTTCACGCCTATAATCCCAGCACTTTGGGAGGCCAAGATGGGCAGATTACTTAAGGTCAGGAGTTTGAGACCAGCCTGGCCAACATGGTGAAACCCCGTCTCTACTAAAAATACAAAAATTATCTGGGCATGGTCACATGCACCTGTAATCCCAGCTACTGGGGAGGCTGAGACAGGAGAATCACTTGAGCCCAGGAGGTGGAGGTTGCAGTGAGTTGAGATCACACCACTGCACTCCAGCCTGGGTGGCAGGGCAAGATTCTATCTCAAGAAATAAGTAACTACGTAAATACATAAATCAGACTAGCCTCGGCATGGTGGTTTATGCCTGTAGTCCCAGCACTTTGGGAAGCTGAGGCAGGAGGATCACTTGAGCCCAAGAGGTCGAGACCACCCTGGGCAACACAGTGAGACCCCATCTCTACTTAAAAAAAAAAAAAAAGACAGATGCGGTGGCTCATACATGTAATACCAGCACTTTGGGATGCCAAGGCGGGCAGATCACCTGAGGTCAGGAGTTCAAGACCAGCCTCAGCCTGGCCAACATGGTGAAACCCCATCTCTACTAAAAATGCAAAAATTAGCCTGGCATGGTGGTGGGCGCCTGTAATCCCAGCTACCTGGGAGCTGAGGCAGGAGAATTGCTTGAACCCAGGAGGCAGAGGTTGCAGTGAGCTGAGATCATGCCACTGAACTCCGGCCTGGGCAACAGAGCAAGACTCTGTCAATAAAAAGAAAAAAGAAAGAAAGAAAGAAAGAAGGAAGGAAGGAAGGAAGGAAGGAAGGAAGGAAGGAAGGAAATCAGACTAATTGTTTTATTTTTTGCTATTGAATTTAGGTGCTTAAAATATCAGCAAAACAACCTGTTGATAAAACAAAGTCTAGTTTATCCTTACTGCAGTGAGAAGAGTACTACTTTGACAGAGTTGTGGAGGCTCAAAGTGGGGAGCACATAGTGGTATACACTGAGTCTTTGAAACTTGGTTTAAGTGTAGACTCTTTCAATGTGGGTTGGGGGTTGATTAGGATGGGGTAAGGATCATGACACAATCATTTAGGATTGGTAGACACAACAAAGAGAGTATTTTGAGGTCAGCAGTTGTGCAACCACCCAACGAGTTCTTGTCAACTGCTTATGTAGCAGGACGAGCCGCAGACAAAACTCCTCAGACACCGGATTAAAGAAGGAAGAGGTTTTTTATTCGGCCGGGAGCGTCAGTAGACTCACGTCTTAAGAACCGAGCTCCCTGAGAAAGAAATACTTGGCTTTTGTAAAGGCTTACAACTTTTAGGGGTCCACATGAAAGGGTCGTGACAAATCGAG
Organism: Piliocolobus tephrosceles; assembly: GCF_002776525.5. Taxonomy (NCBI): domain Eukaryota; kingdom Metazoa; phylum Chordata; class Mammalia; order Primates; family Cercopithecidae; genus Piliocolobus; species Piliocolobus tephrosceles. The sequence goes on along the minus strand of NC_045449.1, from coordinate 45,712,845 downwards.
CAAGCGTGGGAAACGTGACTGGGGGCTACATGCATCAGCTAACAGAACAGAAAGTTTTACAATGTTTTTTTCTTACAGTGTCTGGAATTTACAGATAACACAAATAGTTTAGGCCAGGGGTTGATGTTATTATTATTACTTTGTTTAACTCCTAGGGCCGGGTGGTGGTGCCAAGGTTGTCTGGCTATTTATCTTACTTTTGTTTCTCTCTCTCTTCTCCTGTCTTGTGAACTAGGCAAGGTGGGGGGAGGAGGGCAGCAGGAGTAGTAGTGGTCTCCTTCCTTACTTAGAGACAGCCAATTTATCAAGACAGCTGAATTGTAATAGAGAAAGAGTTTAATACCCATAGAGCCAGCTAAATGAGAGAGCGGAATTTTATTATTATTCAAATCAGTCTCTCTGAAAATTTGGAGGCTGGATTTTTTAAAGATAGTTTGGCAGGCAGGGGGCTAGGGAATGGATGCTGCTAATTGGTTGGGGATGCAATCACAGGGGTATGGAAAATATGTCTTGTGTGCTAAGTCTGTTTCTAGGTGGGGGTCACAGGACCGGTTAAGAGTCCTGGGTTCTGGTGGAGCCATCTGATTGTCAGAAATGCCAAAGCCTGAAAGGATCTATCAAGAGGCCAATCTTAGGTTCTACAACAGTGATGTTATTTATGGGAGTAACTGGGAAAGTTGTAAATCTTGTGACCTCCAGAATAACGGCTGGTAATCATTTAACTACGTCAACATTTTAGCAGAATTCAGGCCCCTCTCATAATTCTAAATCTGTGGCCTTTTACTAGTTTTATATAGGCAAGTTTCGTTTTGGGAAGGGCTATTTTTATTTATTTTTTTCTTTCTGAGACAAAGTCTTGCTGTATTTCCCAGGCATGAGTGCAGCGGTGCAATCACTGCTCATTGCAACCTCAAACTGCTGGGCTCAAGTGATCCTCCTACCTCATCCTCCTGAGTAGATGGGACTACAGGCTGGAGTGCAAAGGCACAATCTTGGTTCACTGCAACCTCCGTCCCTGGGTTCAAGCGATTCTCTTGCCTCAGCCTCCCGAGTAGCTGGGATTACAGGCGCCTGCCACCATGCCCGGCTAACTTTTGTATTTTTTTTTTTTTTTTTTTGAGATGGAGTCTCGCTCTGCCGCCCAGGCTGGAGTGCAGTGGCCGGATCTCAGCTCACTGCAAGCTCCGCCTCCTGGGTTTAGGCCATTCTCCTGCCTCAGCCTCCCGAGTAGCTGGGACTACAGGCGCCCGCCACGTTGCCCAGCTAGTTTTTTTTTTTTTTTTTTGTATTTTTTAGTAGAGACGGGGTTTCACCGTGTTAGCCAGGATGGTATCGATCTCCTGACCTCGTGATCCGCCCGTCTCGGCCTCCCAAAGTGCTGGGATTACAGGCTTGAGCCACCGCGCCCGGCCCACTTTTGTATTTTTAGTAGAGTTGGGGTTTCACCATGTTGGCCAAGCTGGTCTCAAACTCCTGACCTCATGATCCACCCGCCTCGACCTCCCGAAGTGCTGGGATTACAGGCATGAGCCACCGAGCCCGGCCAGTCTTCATTTTTAATTTACTAAAATAGTTATGTTAATGTAGACAATAAGCTGTGTGGGTGCAGATGGTGTTCATTCTCAGTGCTTTTAGAAAATCTAAAAAGTTAAAGTAAGGGAAATGTACCCAGGATACTGAGGGCACTTGTCCCTGCAGACTGAGTTTAAAATGGAAGCTATTATTTTGGTAACTCAGGAGGTAATTTGAACTTTAGACGGATGACCCACTTCCTGGCTTACTCATCATTTCCCACCATCCATTCATCTCAGTTGAATGCCACCAGTCTTGTGAGGAAGCAGATTAGGAATGCTCATTCCCGCTGGGCATGGTGGCTCACGCCTGAAATCCCAGCACTTTGGTAGGCTGAGGCAGATGGATCACAAGGTCAGGAGTTCAAGACCAGCCTGGCCAATATGGTGAAATCCTGTCTCTACTAAAAATACAAAAATTAGCCGGGCATGGTGGCGGGCACCTGTAGTCCCAGCTACTCAGGACACTGAGGCAGGAGAATCGTTTGAACCCGGTAGGTGGAGGTTGCAGTGAGCCCAAATCATGGCACTGCACTCCAGCCTGGGCAACAGGGTGAGACTCTCTCCAGAAAAAAAAAAAAAAAAGAAGGAATGCTCATTTCCCCCTGCCTGAAATCTAAAGCTGCTTCAGAGGCATAAATTTTCTGGTCAGATGGCACAGAAAAATTTCTTTCCACATTTAAACAGTGGAAGAAGGGACACTTCCGAATTTAATCTTTCATAGACAGCATGTACAGTGTTTAACATCTTCTGGATGTTAAAGAAAAAAAATATTCTAACACTTGTTAAAATGGCAAGGAAGAATTTATTCAGTACCAAAGGGGAGATTATGCTTCACTCTGAATACAATAAAGACAAGTGGGATTTATAGCCAACTAGCAGAGTGAGGGGTCACTGCATGGAAAATTACTAAAAGCAGATTCTTGTTAAACCGACTTAACAGGACTCTTGTCGAAGGCAGGTCAGGGTGATTAGATATTAAGGATGGGGGATTCTCTTTAAATTGACTTAGCAGAATTCTTTTCTTACTGAGTTTATTCTTTTTTTTTGGCGGGGAGGGAGAAGGGTCTCGCTCTGTCTCCCAGACTGGAGTGCAGTGGTGTGATCATTGCTTACTGCAGCCTCCACCTGCCAGGCTCAAGCGATCCTACCACCTCAGCCTCCTGAGTAGCTGGGACTACAGGGGAGCACCGCCACGCCCGGCTAATTTTTTGATTTTTTATAGAGATAGGGTCTCCCTACCTTGTCCAGGCCGATCTGAAACTTCTGGGCTCAAGAGATCTCCCACCTCGGCCACCCAAAGTGTTGGGATTACAGGCGTGAGCTACTGTGCCTGGCCATGAGTTTATTCTCTTTTTTTCTTTTTCTTTCTTTTTCTTTTTTTTTTTTTTTTTTTTTTTTGAGACGGAGTTCAAGGTCAGCCTGGCCAACACGGTGAAATTCCTTCTCTACTAAAAATACAAAAAAATGAGCCGGGCATGGTGGAGGGCGCCTGTAATCCCAGCTACGGCGGACGCTGAGGCACGAGATAGCTTGAACTCAGGGGAGGCAGAGGTTGCACTGAGCCGAGATCGCCCCGCTGCACTCCAGCCTGGGCGACAGAGTGAGACCCTGTCTCAAAAAAAAATAAAGACTCTTAGTGAAGTAGTGTCAAGTGGAGCCAGGAGAAAAATGAAGATGACCTCTTAATGGCCCTTCAAATGTATAAAGCTTTCTCGTTCAGGGATGAAAGACATAAAGGTGTAGCCCGGGCGCGATGACTCAGGTCTGTAATCCCAACACTTTGGGAGGCCGAGGCGGTTGGATCTCTTGAGCCCAGGTGTTCAAGACCAGCCTAGGCAACATGGCAAAACCCAATCTCTACTAAAAATACAAAAATTAGCCTGGCGTGCTGGCGGAGCTATATGGGCACCATGGTTGTCCCAGCTACTCAGGAGGCTGAAGTGGGAGGATCACCTGAGCCTGGGAGGTCGGGGCTACAGTGAGCCGTGTTCACACCACTGCACTCCAGCCTGGACGACAGAGAAAGAAAAAAGAAATAAAGGTATAAAAGAAAAAAAAGTAAACAGCTTCTTCCAGGGGATGAAGTAGGTTTCTTTGGGTGAGATCGCTGCTCAGGACTTAGGTGAGCTATCAAGGGCAGAGTTCCACTCCTGGGGCCCGGTCGCCTGAGCACTACAAGTCCCAGCAAGCGCGGCTCGGGGGCGGGGCTTGTGACCGTTGTTACGTGGTGGGCGGGGCCGGGGGGACGGGCTCTCCCTCGAGTGCTTAGCCCCGCCCCCGTCCCACTCTGCCCTGTTGCTGTCGCGCCGCTGCTGGCTGCTGTCCCTGGTGAGTGCCTCAAGTGGAAAGGGGCAGTTAGGCCCTCGGGGTGCCCCCATTCAGACTTGCAGTCCTGAGAAGGGGCCACGGGGGGTAGAGATGTGGCCGGTTTCGGTTCTCACCGCAGTTCACCCTCTGAGTTGATAGTGGGAGTGGTGTCCTGAAGGCCTTGGAGCCCCTCCCTCGGTCCGGGAGGGTTGCGGGGCAGTTTTGTCCTGCGGAGGGCAGCGCTGCAGTGCTGTGTGGCTGAGTGAGAGGCTCCTCGAGCAGAAGAGACACCCCTGGCGGCGGCTGCCGCCCCACGGGTCGTGGCGTCCCGTCTCCTCCCGCGGGCCCAAACTGTGGTGGTTCCGTAATCCCTCGCCTGGATGTCATCGCCGTTGGCATCGAGGCGGAGGTGGGGCCTTGCTGCGTCACCCTGAGCAAGTTACTTTCTCTTGGGCCTCAGTGTCCCCCTTTACCAGTAGGTTGGATCCCTGAAGCATCAGGGTTTGATCCCTGAAGCACCTTGCCTTTTGCATGCTGCAACTGTCGGAGCAGGCGTTCTAGGCAGGAGGAGAGAAGTTATCGTGACCTGCCTCTTTACAGTTAATCCATTGCCCCTCCACCACTGACCCAGCTTAGTTCGGGAACTAATGTTCCCACTTGTGTATTATTTCAACTCCACTGGACGTGTTAACTCTTTTCTATCACTTGGATGCTTGCTTCAGATGCAAGCCAACAAGTGGCCATGAACTGAGTAAAATATGGATAATATAACTTATTCTATTATTGGAAACCTCCATTGCAACTAAAGGACTTTATGTGGTAGGTCTTTGTAGCTTGTGGAGAATACATGATTAAGGAATATCCAGATGGCTCAGTTTCCCAGGTATTTTCAAGGGACCTGGAAACTCTATCCTTTGGCAGACATGACAGCTGTGGAATGGAAAGGGCCTTGAAAAAGGTAGTCAATAATCCTGAGTTACCTGGCACTAACAGGTCATATTGTCTTTCGAGTCAGATAGTGCATCTGTGGCTCTTTAAAAATTTAATTTGGCTGACTAGGTGCGGTGGCTCACGCCTGTAATCTCAGCACTTTGGGAGGCCCAGGCGGGCGAATCACCTGAGGTCAGGAGTTCAAGACCAGCTTGGCAAACATAGCAAAACCCTGTCTTTACTAAAAATACAAAAATTCGTGGGGTGTGGTGGTGGGCGCCTGTAATCCTAGCTACTTGAGAGGCCGAGGCAGGAGAATCGCTTGGACCCCGACGGTGGAGGGTGCAGTGAGCCGAGATGTGCCACTGCACTCCAACCTGGGCAACAGAATGAGACTCCATCCCAAAAAACAAAAAACAAACAAAAATTTAATTTGGCAGTATGTATTGATAGAATGTCATGTAGCCTTAATTTTTTTTAGATGCAAAGAGAGTTAAATGAACTCTTTCACTTCTTTTTTCCTTCATTTAGGATCATCATTATATCAGGCAAGGTCCTTGAAGATTTTCTAGCCTGAGCCATGCATTTTACTGATGAGGAAACAGGCCAGAAAAGGATAGTGTGACTTGGCCAAGCTCTCAGAGTGGCAGAACTAAGATAGGAACCCAGCTTCCTTGGCTGTTACCCTAGTCCCCTTTCCACCACACTTCAAACACTGTCACTGCCCATGTCACAGGGACATGACATGTCAGAATCACCCCTGTCAAGGGAAAAGTGGATGGTCTCAGTAAAATGGAGATTAGTACATAGCTTTGAGCCTTTCAGAATTTCCAGTTGCCTACACCTGATGTCCCAGAACTATTTTTTCCATCTTCCCCTAGAACTGGTGCCGGCACTATGGTGGTGTGGATGTGAGATGAGGGCCTGTTTAGAACAAGCTGTACAGCAAATTCAAACAATTGTTAATGAGTAGTAATAAAAGGCCTCCTGGGGTGTAAAATTTTTATAAGACACTCTGAAACATTTTCATATTTTAGGTAAGGGTCTAGAATTAACTTGGAAATTTTGGGCTGGAGCAAATGGCTCAATAATTTGAAGACCAGTGATTGTGTCTTTGCTTTTGCTACCTGTTTCAGGGCCATCTACACACACCCACAGTATCCACTGCCAGTATTCTTTAAGGCTGGTTATGTGTAAGCATCTCTGCCAGGGCCAGGGGGAAATGGGATTCAAATCAATTCATCCATTTTTGCTAATTGCTAATTGTTTAGAAAGAAAAGTAATCAGAAGGCCAGGCGCACTGGCTCACGCCTGTAATCCCAGCACTTTGGGAGGCCAACATGGGCAGATCATGAGGTCAGGAGTTCGAGACCAACCTGGCCAACATAGTGAAACTCCCATCTCTACTAAAAATACAAAAATTAGTCGGACATGGTGGCACGTGCTTGTAGTCCTGGGAGGCTGAGGCAGGAGAATCACTTGAACCCGAGAGGCAGAGGTTATGGTTAGCCGAGATCACACTACTGCACTCCAGCCTGGGCAACAGAGAGAGACTCTGTCTCAAAAAAAAAAAAAAAAAAAAAAAGTAAGCAGAAAGATAAGGAATCCAATTAAATTGTGTTTGACTTTTATCTTCATTTTTACTGTTCTCAAATGAAGAATTGATTTGCATTTCTTTCTTGGTTGTAGAAGCATTTTGATTTCCTTCTGTGAAGTAATCTGTAGTCTTCATTTCTTTTGAAACATATGCCCACTGGTATAAAAGGCTAATGTAAAAATGTTGGCCATTTAAAAAATTTTCTGCTACAAAGCCTATCAGTGTAGTTTGCAGATGCAGTTAGAAAGAGCAGAAGTAGGCTGGGCATGGTGGCTTATGCCTGTAATCCCAGCACTTTGGGAGGCTGAGGCGGATGGATCGCCTGAGTCCAGGAGTTCAAGACCAGCCTGGGCAACATGGTGAAACCCTGTCTCTACAAAAATACAAAAATTAGCCAGGCATGTGCCTAGGGTCCCAGCTACTCCAACTGAGGTGAGAGGATCGCTTGAGCCAGGGATGTCAAGTCTGCAGTGAGCCGCATTCATGCCATTGTACTCCAGCCTGGATGACAAAGGAAGACCCTGTGTCAAAAAAAAAAACAGCAAGAGCAGAAGTAGAACAGGCTGCTGTTCCTTTTCTTCAGGAAGACATAAGAGGATCTATGTCCTCATGGAACAGCCCTGGGAGTAGTATATTAGGCCTGAAAAGCTCATTAGATGAAAATGTGTCAGGTTTTCTTGGAAGCTAGGAGACAGTTCAGGGGACTCATTTAAAAATACTTTCCCATTATTGCCTGCTCCTCTGGGGGCCCTAATCCTTTTGGAAACTGAGCTGACAAAAGGTAACGACTATGTCAGAGGCCAAATAAAGTTGCCTCTGACAGTTTGTGGACTCTGTGCATTATTTTCCCCATGCTTGATAGTTTTGTTTTTGAAAATCCCTACTTGTTTTCTCTGTTCACTCCTTATGTGAATCACTCCTTTGATTTGAGGGTAGGAGTAAGGAATTAGGTAGAATACCACTTTATAATTTCTAGGGGACCTAGTTCATCCCACTAATTTTTCATAACTCAATAGTTTTCTGGGCTTCTAAATTTAACTTTCGCTCTTCTTATATTTCTTCTCTTTTCTTTAACTCTATGAATTGCTGCCAAATTAGAAATGAATGGTAGACAGGTTCTATAGTGGGAAAGGTGGTTAAAGGAGGGGAAGTTGATGCTTAAGTCATTTTAATTTTCATGGCCAGGTATAGTGACTCACGCCTGTAATCGCAGCACTTGGGAGGCCAATGCGGGAGGATTGCTTGAGGCCAGGAATTCAAGACCAGCCTGGGCAACATAGGGAGACCCCATCTCTACAAAAATACAAAAATTAGCTGGGCATGGTGGCGCATACCTATAGTTCCAGCTACTTGAGAGGCTGAGGTGGAGGATCACTTGAGCCTGGGAGGCTGAGGCTGCAGTGAGCCATGGCTGTGCCACTGTACTCCAGCCTGGGTGACAGAGTGAGACCCTGCCCCCCCCACCACCAAAAAAAAAAATAATTCTCTTTACATATCTTCCCTCCCCTGTCCACAAATACTCATTTCTAGACTACTTTGTCAGAAAGGTAATTTCCCAAGCCATTGTTGGAACCCATTTCTCCCGGGAATTTTATCACTGGGAGGAAGGGAAGACTAAAGATTACTGACCTTAAAACTCAGTAGATGCCCTCCCTCCAGGAAAAACTGGAGTACTTCCTCACTGACCAAGTTCGGGTTGGCATGGTTATGTTCTAGTTTACTCATGGCCCTTTGTGTCCACAGCTTGGTAAAAAGGAGAAAAGAGAAGCCACTGCTGTTCTCGTCTACTTGCCTCCTCAAACCCTTCCCCAGTCTTGGCAGAGGAGAATTTTAAGCTTATTTCAAGAATGATTGAGTTCTCAATACCCCAAGTGCCATTGGATGCCCTCTGAATCCCTTCTGGGAAGGTGATGAGATTTCTGAAATGGGAAACTCCATGGGGTCTTTTGCATTTTTGATAAGCAAGGAACCAAAGCTGTTGACTTTTCCAGACACATTATTAGGTTTTCAGGTGAATGAAAAGAGCTAGAATTTCCTTTGACTATATACTCAAGCCTCAGAACATGAGCTCTTTCGTGTTGTCTATATATGTGCTGTCCTTTCTTAAGCGTTCTGCTTATGAGCTAACTTAGATTGGTTGTTTTTCTTTTTTTTTTTTTTTTTTTTTGAGATGAAGTTTTTTGCTCTTGTCGCCCAGGCTGGAGTGCAATGGCGTAATCTCAGCCCACTGCAACCTTCGCCTCCTGGGTTCAAGTGATTCTCTTGCCTCAGCCTCCTGAGTAGCTTGGATTACAGGCGCCCACCACCACATCCAGCTAGTTTTTTGTATTTTTAGTAGAGACAGGGTTTCACCACGTTGGCCAGCCTGGCCTCAAATTCCTTACCTCAAGTAATCCACCTGCCTCGGCCTCCCAAAGTCCTGGGATTACAGGTGTGAACCACTGCACATGGCTGGATTGGTTGTTTTTCTAGTAATGAAAGAGAGACTGTACCAAGCTACCCCATGCCCTTAGCTGGTCTTGCCTTTCAGAGCAGCATCTATTTTCACAACAGCTTGCCAGTTTGAGTGTGTGTAAGGTAGGTAATGGAGTGTGAATTTGATGGGTTCTTAAGGAAATCAAATCTGTGCCTTTTGGTTTTTTTGGCACCATGCCACTTGAACCAGCCATGCCAGCTGAACCAGCCATACCAAGAAGTGATTTAGCACTTGAAGATTATCATCTCCTCACCCTATTTTAGAAAAGAGAAAGCTGAGAATCAGCAGTTTTTCCAAGGTAACCAACAAATTAAGAGGGCTTAAAAAAATAAAACACACACACTCTTAGCCCCAGAGTCACCCTTACCATTGTTTATCTACAAAGCCCTTTTTTACTTTTTGATGACTGATGTGCGTATCTTGTTAGTTCATTTATCCAACAAATATGTAATCGTTGATTACTACACCTTAGGCATTGTGTTATATATACAATGGTGATAGTGTTGTGAAGGAAAAGAAATGGGAGTAAGGTACTTGGGTTAATTGAGGGGCAGGTCCTGAAGTCACTCTTTTTTTTTTTTTTGAGACAGAGTTTTGCTCTTGTTGCCCAAGCTGGAGGGCAATGGTGAGATCTCAGCTCACTGCAACCTCCGCCTCCCAGGTTCAAGCTATTTTGCCTCAGCCTTCCAAGTAGCTGGGATTACAGATGTGTGCCACCACTCCCAGCTAATTTTCTGTATTTTTAGTAGAAATGGGGTTTCACCATGTCAGCCAGCCAGGTCTTGAACTCCTGACCTCAGGTGATCTGCCTGCCTTGGCCTCTCAAAGTGCTGGGATTACAGGCATGAGCTACCGCACCAGCACTCTTATCTGGGTGTTCTTCATGATCCGCAAAGGACAGGTTAAGTAATTTTACATGCACAGATAAATTGGTCCTCCAGGCTTAGGACAGAGGGGATATGCTGGCCTCCATATGACAGTAGATCACTTGGAAATAAAGGATCTGCAAGCTGAGAAACCTCCCTGCCCACTCTCCCATAGCATCCAAGAGAAACCCTCATTGTACACAGGTAACAGTTTCTTTTTTTTTTTTTTTTGAGACGGAGTCTCGCTCTGTTCCCCAGGCTGGAGTGCAGTGGCCGGATCTCAGCTCACTGCAAGCTCCACCTCCCGGGTTTATGCCATTCTCCTGCCTCAGCCTCCCGAGTAGCTGGGACTACAGGCGCCCGCCACCTCGCCTGGCTAGTTTTTTGTATTTTTTAGTAGAGACGGGGTTTCACAGTGTTAGCCAGGATGGTCTCGATCTCCTGACCTCGTGATCCGCCCGTCTCGGCCTCCCAAAGTGCTGGGATTACAGGCTTGAGCCACCGCGCCCGGCCACAGGTAACAGTTTCTTATAGGGAAAAGTCTTGACCTAGATTGGAATGTGACCTCTCCCCCATCTTTGAAAAACTCTTTTGAGCCGGGCGTGGTGGCTCACGCCTGTAACCCCAGCACCTTGGGAGGCTGAAGTGCGTGGATCACCTGAGGTCAGGAGTTCAAGACCAACCTGGCCAACATGGTGAAACTCCCTCTATACTAAAAATACAAAGAATTAGCCGGGCATGGTGGCTTGCACCTGTAGTCCCACCTACTCGGGAAGCTGAAGCAGGAGAATTGCTTGAACCCCAGAGGCGGAGGTTGCAGTGAGCTGAGATAGCGCCACTGCACCCCAGCCTGGGCAACAGAGCGAAACTCCATCTAAAAAAAAAAAATGGAAAGAAAAACTCTTTTGAGGTTTGAGGTTGAGGATGTGGCTAAACTGTGTCACAAACCAGAAAGTCAATGCATTTTTTAGTTCCTTAACTCAATTTCAAGAATAGACAGTTTAGTGCTCCAAAGTCCCATTGCCTTCTTTATGAAAAAACTGACTACTGGGGAGTTGAAAGAGCAGGCCTGTTGCCTAGACTTCAAAGTAAAACCAGTAAATAGATAGGATGGGGCTAGAAGAAGTATTATGGTTGTTTGGGGAGGTCTTGTTTTTTGGTTATCATACTTATTTTTTTTTTTTTCTATTTTTATTTTTTTTGAGACAGAGTCTGCTGTGTCTCCCTTACTGGAGTGCAGTGGCACCATCTCGGCTAGGCTCACTGCAAGCTCTGCCTCCCAGATTCACACCATTCTCCTGCCTCAGCCTCTTGAGTAGCTGGGACTACAGGCGCCCGCCAGCATGCCCAGCTAATTTTTTGTATTTTTAGTAGAGACGGGGTTTCACCGTGTTAGCCAGGATGGTCTCAATCTCCTGACCTCATGATCCGCCCGCCTCGGCCTCCCAAAGTGCTGGGATTACAGGCGTGAGCCACCATGCCTGGCCCGTACTTATTTATTTTTTAAAATTATATATGTGCCAGCTGGGTGTGGTGGTTCACGCCTGTAATCCCAGCACTTTGGGAGGCCAAGGCAGGCTTATCATGAGGTCAGGAGATCAAGACCATCCTGGCTAACACGATGAAACCCCGTCTCTACTAAAAAATTCAAAAAATCAGCCAGGCGTGGTGGCAGGCACGGTGGCGGGCGCCTGTAGTCCCAGCTACTCGGGAGTCTGAGGCAGAAGAATGTCGTGAATCCGGGAGGCAGAGGTTGCAGTGAGCCAAGATCGCACCACTGCACTCCAGCCTGGGGGACAGAGGGAGACTCCGCCTCAAAGAAAAAAAAAAAAAAGAAAAAAAAATTACATGTGTGCCTGTATGTGTACACAATCTTCCAGCATATACCAATAGCTGAATTTGTAAGATATTATATAGTATTTGCATGTGTATAGCCCTTTCTTCATCTTCTGTGTACAGCTGAAATATTTTTTTAATGTCCTAGTAAAATCCTAAATTGAGAATTATGGACTCATTAAATGTTAGACCCGCTAGTCATTTAGAAAACAGTGCATGTGATTTGTTTAAGGGGCAGGAAGTATTAGGTGTCAACAATTAAAAACACTTTGTTTCTTTTTTTTTTTTTTGAGACGGTGTCTTGCTCTGTGGCCCAGGCTGGAGTGCAGTGGCACAATCTCGGCTCACTGCAAGCTCAGCCTCCGGGGTTCATGCCATTCTCCTGCCTCTCAGCCTTCTGAGTAGCTGGGACTACAGGCACCCGCAATCACATCCAGCTAATATTTTGTGTTTTTAGTAGAGATGGGGTTTCACCATATTAGCCAGGATGGTCTCAATCTCCTGACCTCATGATTCACCCGCCTCGGCCTCCCAAAGTGCTTGGATTATAGGCGTAAGCCACCGCGCCTGGCCCACTTTGTTTATTTTATGTACTCTTTTTGCCTCCAAAATGGTTTCTCTCTCTTTTTTGTTTTTTGTTTGTTGTTGTTGTTGTTGTTGTTGGAATCTCGCTCTGTCCCCCAGGCTGGAGTGCAGTGGCATGATTTGGCCCACTGCAACCTCTGCCTCCTGGGTTCAAGCAATTCTCCTGCCTCAGCCTCCCAAGTAACTGGGGTTACAGGCGCCTGCCATCACGCCGGGGTAATTTTCGTATTTTTGGTAGAGACGGGGTTTCACCATGTTGGCCAGATTGGTCTCGAACTCCTGACCTCAGGTGATCCACCCGCCTTGGCCTCCCAAAGTGTTGGGATTACAGGTGTGAGCCACCGTGCCTGGCCTTTTTTCTTTTCTTCTTCTTTTTTCTTTCTTTTTTTTTTTTTTTTTGTGAGATAGAGTTTCACTCTTCTTGCCCAGGCTGGAGTGCAGTGACGCGATCTTGGCTCACTGAAACCTCCGCTCCCAGGTTCAAGCAATTCTCCTGCCTCAGCCTCCCAAGTAACTGGGATTGCAGGCATGTGCGACCATGCCCGGCTAATTTTGTATTTTTAGTAGAGATGGGGTTTCTCCGTCTTGGTCAAGCTGGTCTCGAACTCCTGACCTCAGGTGATCCACCTGCCTTGGCCTCTCACAGTGCTGGGACAGGTGTGAGCCACCACGCGTGGCCTTTTTTTTCTTTTTTTTTTTTTTAATAGAGACAGTTCCACTATATTGCCCAGGCTGGACTTTAACTCCTGGGCTCAAGCAATCCTCTCACCTCAGCCTCCTGGACAGCTAGGACTACAGGCATGCACCACTCTAGTTTCCTATTTTGTTATTGTTGTTGTTGTTGTTTTGAGGCAGGGGCTTGCTCTCTTGCCCAGGCTGGAGTGCAGTGGCACAATCTTGGCTCGCTGCAGCCTAGTCCTCCCAGGCTCAAACGATTCTCCCATCTCAGCCTCCCAAGTAGCTGGGACTACAGGTGTGCACCACCACGCCCAGCTAATTTTGGTAGTTTTTTGTAGGATGGGGTTTTGCCATGTTGCCCAGGGTGGTCATGAACTCCTGGACTCAAAAGATCCACCTGCCTCTGCCTCCCAAAGTGCTGGGATTACAGGTGTGAGCCACTGCGCCCAGCCACAACTTTCCTATTCTTCATCACATTTTATGTGTACTGTAACCTAGAGAGGTGAAACACAGGGTATTATCCCCATTTATAGCTAGAGATCCAAACTTGTTTGCTGTCTTCCAAATGTGAGTTGTATTTTTCTTTCTTTGTTGTTACTCATGCTGTTTCCTTCACCTAGAATGCCCTCACTCAAAAACCCACTTGTCAAAATCCTAATCCTCTTTGAGGGCTAATCTAAGATTCTTCTCATTCCCTGAAGTTTTCTTTATTTTCCTAAGCAGTTGAATCTCTCCCTCTTTTGAACCCGAGAGCATTTTGCACTTCTTATTCGATTCATTTGGCAGTCATTTGTATACTCATCTATCCTCTCAATTGGATTGGGACCCCTTTTAAGGTTGTACCAGGAAAAAAAACCCCACAACTACAACAGTAATAACTATATAACTAACTATAACTAACGTCTCTTAAACCCTTTATGCAGACTCTGTGCTAAGTACTTTGTCATTCAACATGCATATACTTTGTGGGAAGTGCCTACAATGGCAGACACTCATTTAAGGGCTGGACATTTTACATTATTTCACTTATGCCTCACAAAAGACTAAATAGGATAGATGTTATTTTTAGCCCCATTTTACAGATGAGGAAACAAGCACAGAGCCCAGCAGATTAACTAAATTGCCCAATGCCACAAATTTAATAGGTGGTGAAACTGGAATTTGAACGCCACCATTCTAATTTAGAACCTGTGCTTGTCACTACTGCATGTCAGATAATTTTTTCTCATTCCTTTCTTCTCATTCCCATCCCCAGGTCCTAGCAGAGGATCTTGCATATGGAAGATCCTGATAATTACAGGATAAATGGGATTGAATATAGAAGATGAAATCCAGAGAGATGGACTTTCCTAAAGTCATAGGGCTTGTTGGGATGAAAAATCTAGAATTTAAGTTTCACAGTTCCCAGCTCAGGCTATTTTATCTAGGCTGCCTTGTTTATTTAAGTCAGTTAGAGAAAGGGGAACCAAAGCAGCTATAAGCCTCTGTTCATGTGAGAGTTGTGGTGCCTGTGGTGAAGAAGTTAAAGATATTGTCAGAAAATTCTCGTAGCATAGGAAGTTGTGACTGAGATGGCTCAAAGTGAAACAGAAAGCAAGTTGTGTAATCTCAGTATTTGTCAGGATTTTGCTTTTCCTGGCTTGCTTTGCACAGAATGTTCTCTGGATGAAAGCCCAGAAATCGCCAACATTTCAGACAATGCTTTCTGAGCCTTACTCTATTCCAAATTTCATAACAGGACCCCTACCATGGAGAAGACTATCGAAGATCCCCCCACATCAGCTGTCTTGCTGGATCACTGTCATTTCTCTCAGGTCATCTTTAACAGTGTGGAGAAGTTCTACATCCCTGGAGGGGACGTCACATGTCGTTATACCTTCACCCAGCATTTCATCCCTCGTCAAAAGGATTGGATTGGCATCTTTAGAGTAAGTGATTAATTTAGTACAAGTGATCAGAAACTAGAGGTGATTCTTAGTTACCTGACTGTGTGACTCTCTATGTATTATAAGCATTTTGTATAATATGTGTGGGCAATTTTTAAATTCTAGTCAAGCTCCACAGCACTTCTCTCTTCACACACTAATGTGTGCTGTGGGATTCAAGTTTTTTTTTTTTTTTTTTTTTTTTTTTTTGAGACGGAGTCTGGCTCTGTCGCCCAGGCTGGCGTGCAGTAGCCGGATCTCAGCTCACTGCAAGCTCCGCCTTCCAGGTTTACGCCATTCTCCTGCCTCAGCCTCCGGAGTAGCTGGGACTACAGGCGCCCGCCACCTTGCCCAGCTAGTTTTTGGTATTTTTTGGTAGAGATGGGGTTTCACTGTGTTAGCCAGGATGGTCTCGATCTCCTGACCTCGTGATCCGCCCGTCTCGGCCTCCCAAAGTGCTGGGATTACAGGCTTGAGCCACCGCGCCCGGCCTGGATTCAAGTTTTCATTTCAGTGTCAAGCTAAAATAAGATGGCAAATCATGTAATCCTCAAATTTTGTTGTTTATTTTTTTTTGAAATAGAGTCTTGCTCTGTCACCTAGGCTGGAGTGCAATGGCATGAGCTCAGCTCACTGCAACCTCCACCTCCTGGGTTCAAGCAGTTCTCCTGCCTCAGCATCCCGAGTAGCTGAGATTACAGGCACCTGCCACCACATCCGGTTAATTTTTGTATTTTTAGTAGAGATGGGGTTTCACCGTGTTGGCCAGGCTGGTCTCGAACTCCTGACCTCAGGTGATCTGCCTGCCTCAGCCTCCCAAAGCGCTGGGATTACAGGTGTGAGCCACCACGCCTATCCTTATTGTGCTGTCAAAGACCAAATGTAAATGCTTTCTTGTTGTTGTTGAGATAGGGTCTTGCTCTGTCTCTCAGACTGGAGTGTAGTTCACTGCAGCCTTAACCTCCCAGGCTCAGTGATCCTCCCACCTCAGCCTTCTCAGTAGCTGGGACTACAGGTGTGCAGAACAATGCCTAACTGATTTCTTTCTTTTTTTTTTTTTTTTTGAGACGTAGTCTCGCTTATTGCCCAGGCTGAAGTACAGTGGCGCAGTCTCGGCTGACTGCAACCCAACCTCCCGGGTTCAAGCTATTCTCCTGCCTCAGCCTCCAGAGTAGCTGGGATTATAGGCGAATGCCACCACACCCTGCTAATTTTTGTATTTTTAGTAGAGACCAGGTTTCACCATGTTGGCCAGGCTGGTCTCAAACTCCTGACCTTGTGATCTGCCCGCCTCAGCCTCCCAAATTAAATGCTTTTTAAATGATCCTATTTTGAAATATTTATGTATGACTTGACTGAGATGGTTGACCTCATATGTCACTTCTGAGAGTAAACATTACTTCCTTACTTGGTATGGTGTTTAGTTTGTTTTGATACAAATACCATAAATCTGGAAAGGATATTGAGGATATTGACATCCTGTGTTCAAAAAGTTTATTCCCGAATAAGTGCGTCTGACTACTTTATGATGATTTCCAAGGACTGAAAGTTTATGAGCTCCCTTAGTGACCTCTTTCAGTGTCTGATCACCCCATCAGTTCAAGTACAGAATGGTATTTTTAAGTTTTAATTAGCTTACTCTCTATGTCCCCTTCGCTCTCCCATCCGTGACTTTCTCTCTCATACATCTCACATACACCATAATGACAAATCTTCCTATTTCCAGAGACAGGAAATAAAGGTCAAATTTTAAGTAATTTATGCTGCCAACTCCCAATGTCAGTGACCTTTGGTTTGACACCTCAGTATGTCATGTGCCTATTTGCCAGTGCTGTTCATCCTGAAATCAGACACCGTTCTCAACTGCACTGAGAAGGAGCTGTTGCTTATTTATATCCTTCATTGAATTCCTTTGCCTTTATTGTTTGGAACATCAAACTTATTGATGAGCAATTTAAGCTGGAGGTAGCAAGACTGGTGTTTGGAAATAGGGATAGTGGCCAACAGCAGGACACTGGCAAGTGTCATGACAGCTCTTGAGACTGCAGAGCATTGAGTCATCAGACTAAAAGGTGTGTCAACACACCAGAGTGTTTTCTGTCTTAGAAAGAAGATGGTAGTTGCTTTTCTTCTTCCTCATATGTAGCAAAGCATATAGGTCACATTGCCTGGTAAGAGTTTTCCACAGTGGAGCTATAGCTTCACTGTCTAGTACTGCTGCTACTAGCCACGTGTGGCTGTTAAGCACTTGAAATGTGGTTAGTGTGACTAAGTAACTGGATTTTATTTTATTTTATTTTATTTTATTTTATTTTATTTTATTTTATTTTATTTATTTATTTAGAGACAGAGTTTTGTTCTGTTGCCCAGGCTGGAGTGCAATGGCGCGATCACAGCTCACCGCAACCTCCACCTCCCAGGTTCAAGCAATTCTCCTGCCTCAGCCTCCTGAGTAGCTGGAATTACAGGCATGTGCCACCACGCCTGCCTAATTTTGTATTTTTCGTAGAGACAGGGTTTCTCCATGTTGGTCAGGCTGGTATCAAACTCCCAACCTCAGGTGATCCGCCTGCCTCGACCTCCCAAAGTTCTGGGATTACAGGTGTGAGCCACCGCACCAAGCCCAAGTAACTGGATTTTAAATTTTACTTAATGTTAATTAAAGTTTAAATAGCTTCATGTGGCTAGTGGCTATCATTGGTTAATGCAGGTACAGATCATGAAAAAGAGAATGATTCAAAAATTACTTACCAGACTTTAAAATGTAGTTTATAACGTCTTTTTTGTTTTTGTTTTTGGAACATCGTTATATTTCTGTTTTGCTTAGACTTAGCAACCACCAGTAAAGACTTCACCATATACCATATGAAAATCTTGGGTTTTTTTTTTTTTTTAAGATGGAGTTTTGCTCTTGTCACCCAGGCTGGAGTGCAATGATGCGATCTTGGCTCACTACAACCTCCGCCTCCCTGGTTCAAGCAATTCTCCTGCCTCAGCCTCCCAAGTAGCTGAGATTACAGGCACCCCGCCTCCCCAGTTCAAGCAATTCTGCTGCCTCAGCCTCCTGAGTAGCTGAGATTACAGGTCCTCACCACCATGCCCGGCTAATTTTTGTATTTTTAGTAGAGATGGGGTTTCACCACGTTGGCCAGGCTGGTCTCGAACTCCTGACCTCATGCGATCCACCCACCTCAGCCTCCCAAAGTGCTGGGATTACAGGCGTGAGCTACTGCGCCTGGCCAATCTTGGGCTTTTTAAAAACAAATGTTTAAAAATATTTTGACCAGGTGCGGTGGCTCACTCCTGTAGTCCCGGGAGGGAGGCCAAGGCGGACGGATCACTTGAGATCAGGAGTTCAAGACCAGCCTGGCCAACATGGTAAAACCCCATCTCTACTAAAAATACAAAAATGAGTCAGGTGTGGTGGCACCCACCTGTAGTCCCAGCTACTCAGGAGGCTGAGGCAGGAGAATTGCTTAACCCTGGGAGGCAGAGGTTGCAGTGAGCCAAGATTGTGCCACTGCACTCCAGCCTGGGCAACAGAGCGAAACTCCATCTCAAACAAAAAAAAATTTTTTAATGTATCTATATTTGGAATACTTCATACATTTCAGAGGTATTACCATACCCCAATAAATAAATAATTGTTAATCTAAAGAAGGGCTTCTAATGTCCATTGTCCATAAAGGTATTGACTTGAATGCCTACCCTGAGGACATGCTTTGCTAGGCCTTTGTTGAGGATGTGTATGTGTGTGTGTTGCCTAATTAAATCCTCACTGTGTGTGTGTGTGTGTGTGTATGTATATTGCCTAATTAAATCCTCACAGTGGGCCGGGTGCAGTGGCTCATGCCTGTAATCCCAGCACTTTAGGAAGCCGAGGTGGGTGGATCACCTGAGCTAGGGAGTTCGAGACCAACCAGACCAACATGAGAAACCCTGTCTCTACTAAAAATTCAAAATTAGCCAGGCATGGTGGCACATGCCTGTAATCCCAGCTACTTGGGAGGCTGAGGCAGGAGAATCACTTGAACCCGGGAGGCGGAGGTTGTGGTGAGCCAAGATCATGCGATTGCACTCCAGCCTGGGCAACAGAGCAAGACTCCGTCTAAAATATAAAAACAGAAAAATTCTCACAGTGTGAGGTGGGTAGTAGTATCTCTTGGGCGTAAGTAAGTAAAATGAATATCCTTGAGAGATGGTGACTTTCCCAAGGCCTCACAGTAAATAAGCCGTGAAGCAGGTTTGGCTCCCAAACCTCTGCTTTTTCTCCTCTACTCTGCTGAATTCCTTTGAACAACAGATAGTAAATTAGAGAACGAAGAGTTGACTGTCAAGTTTCGTCCTTCACATCTCACCTCAAACGCTCTCCCCAGTGTTCTTTCATTGTAGTCTTAATTGGACTATTCAACTCCTCATCACCCCAGACACTGGTGGTATCTGGCACCAGGTAGGTACTCAGTAAATCTTTTTATTTTTTATTTATTTTTTAAAATTTATTTTAAGACAGTCTTGTTCTCTTCACCCAGGCTGGAGTGCAGAGGTGCAATCTGGGCTCACTGCAGCCTCTACCTCCTGGGTTCCAGTGATTCTCATGCCTCAGCCACTGAGTAGCTGGGATTACAGGCATGCACCACTGCGCCCGGCCAGTAAATGTTTTTAATACATACAAATATATTACATCTTCTCTGTAGTGAAAGTCACCGCCAATGATGGAGCCTAAAGCAGGAAACAGTCTGCTTTCCTTCCCTCAGTGTATAATCCTGTGCTTCATACTCTCCTTGACTTGGGCATTTAAATGTTTCCAAGACAAACTGGAACAAGGACTACTCAAATGGAGGAGCCAAGGACAGACATTGCAGGTGGCTAAAAGTTGTTTCCCTGTTCCAAGGCAGCAATAATTCTTAGGTCTTCCCAGTGATATTTCAGTCACAGTGCATTAAGAAGCTCCAGGATGTGAATGAGGACTCCATAAAATTCCTGCTTCCTGTACCACCACAGGCTGCAGTGGCTCTGAGATGCTTACAGCAGTGGGGTGTGTATTAATGAGACTCTAAAACATGCCCTAGGATGTTCTGATGAGTTTTTGGTATAGCCTTTTCCACCCTGCTTTGATTCCTTAATATATAAAAATGGGATTTATTTTTAGTTCTCTTCTTACTGAGCTCAGGCAGGGTCAAAATATGGCAATAAATGTAATTTTGCTTCTCATTTGCTGAGTGTTGTCCCCTTGAAGACACAATAGCTTGCTTTCTATTCTCTGGTGTGCTTTTATTTTCTAGATAAGATTGAGCAATCTTTTACCCCCTTCACATTTGTGAGAATATTTTCCACTTAGCCAGCTTTCTGCTCTGAGGCATGTTTTGCTGCATCCTTATGTCTTATGATTTATTGTATTCAATACCTAGAAGAGGCCTTTATGACTATCAGATTGTTGTTAATATCTTTATTGCCAAAAAGCCATCATTAAGTATGCATGAAGAAAAAGAGTAAAGAAAAAAAATTGTGTAGACCTGGAATCTCTTATCTGGTGCCTCATAATCTAAGAACCCTATTCTTCCTCTGCCCCCAAAACAGACATTATAAAGAAGAATGGAGTTTTTTTTCAATGCAGTAGGTTGATATATGACAGGGCTTAATTGGACATAATAGAGGACACACCAATAGAGAGGGCAGGTCAGAAGTGATTTCTGATTTAGAAGCCCAAAGAACACCATCCAAAGAGGATCAGGGTTCCTATTCCCAGAACTTTCCCCTTAAATCAGTCTCAGCTCTATCTCTGACTTGTAGATAGAATTTTTGGAGCTTTTCCCCTGGGTGGTGAGGAGCTAGTTTTCAAATCTTTCTAAGACTTGTATTTTGAGCTGTGTATGTGCACCCCAATTTTTGGTTGTATCAGACATTTTCCCATATGTAGTTGTCATAAGTGAAAAATAAAATAAAAAATTAAAAAAGATTTGAGCCCTGGTGTGAGAATCTTGTCATAATGAACTCATTCTATTATATTTTATTTTTTCTTTTTTTGGAGACGGAGTCTCACTCTGTCACCCAGGCTGGAGTGTAGTGGTACAATCTCGGCTCACTGCAACCTCCACCTCCTGGGTTGAAGCAATTCTCCTGCCTCAACCTCCTGAATAGCTGGGATTACAGGCGCACACCACCACGCCTGGCTTATTTTTTGTATTTTAGTGGAGACGGGGTTTCACCATGTTGCCCAGGCTAGTCTTGAACTATTGAGCTCAGGCAATCCACCCGCCTTGGCCTCCCAAAGTGCCGCCACACCTGGCCTATATTTTCAATATATACAAATAAAAAGTGATTTTAAGAAGATGTAGCCCAATTAGGATTTTCCCCACGCCCCTTTCAGGTACTAAATAAGAACTTCTTGTCATTGCAGGTGGGATGGAAGACAGTCCGTGAGTATTACACCTTCATGTGGGTTACTTTGCCCATTGACCTAAACAACAAATCAGCTAAACAGCAGGAAGTCCAATTCAAAGGTGAGAAAAATACTGGACCAAAGGTGTTGAAGACAGTAGCCAAGACTAATTAATTCCCTTCAGCTTGAGCTTTCTGGGGCAGATGAAAAGACTTCCAGAATTTTACTTTTCTGAATAGATCTTATTTTGGATTAAAACTTATGTTGTGTTTTCAGCTTACTACCTGCCCAAGGATGATGAGTATTACCAGTTCTGCTATGTGGATCAGGATGGCGTGGTCCGGGGAGCAAGTATTCCTTTCCAGTTCCGTCCAGAAAATGAGGAAGACATCCTGGTTGTTACCACTCAGGTTTATAAAACTTCTCACCTCAATCCCTTACTGCCGTTATGAGTAGCAACGTAGGATAGGATGGAATTTGAGTTAATAAGGCTTTATTGAATATCTAACGGTATCGTTGGAAAAAATGCATATAGTACTCCTGTGGACTCACTCAGGAATGACTTAGGAATGTTAGCAAGAATCATAATAATAAGTGATTTCTTCCTTTTCTAAAACTTCTTTAACTCAGCTGGCATTCAGTTATTCTTTTAACTTTTCCAGTTGTTTAATTTTTGTCATCTACACATCTTATCACCATGGTAAATGTAAAAGCTCCTTTGAGGAGAGAAGCACCAAATATTTTTATCTCTTTCAGTTCTGGCCTACAGCCTGTCTGTCATACATGAGTATTGTATTTTCATTTCTTACTTCATTATTTACTTCATTTTTTACTTCATTTTCTTACTTCATTATTTAACAGGACACCTACTCTTCATCCAGCACTATGGTAGGCGCTGGGAACACAATGAAGAATCAGTTGAAACACTGTCCTTGGCCTCAAGGAGCTAAGTCCATTGGGAGAGACAAGCAATATGGTCTGCAAGAAGAAGCTACATTCTTTTTTTTTTTTTTTTTTTTTTTTTTTTGGGGGGGGTCTCCCCTTTTCCCCCGGCCTGGGGGGCGGGGGCCGGTCTCCGCCCCCCCGCAAGCCCCCCCCCCCGGGGTTTTTGCC
>NC_045449.1:45649233-45690479 GCF_002776525.5 Piliocolobus tephrosceles | reverse complement strand
TTTTTTTTTTTTTTTTTTTTTTTGAGGCGGAGTCTCGCTCTGTCGCCCGGACTGGAGTGCAGTGGCCGGATCTCAGCTCACTGCAAGCTCTGCCTCCCGGGTTTATGCCATTCTCCTGCCTCAGCCTCCGGAGTAGCTGGGACTACAGGCGCCCGCCACCTCGCCCGGCTAGTTTTTGTATTTTTAGTAGAGACGGGGTTTCACCGTGTTAGCCAGGATGGTCTCGATCTCCTGACCTCGTGATCCGCCCGTCTCGGCCTCCCAAAGTGCTGGGATTACAGGCTTGAGCCACCGCGCCCGGCAAGAAGCTACATTCTTGTGTCAATTTTCCTTTTAACTTTTAATGGCTTTTTTTTGGTATTGCTGCAGTTATAAAGACATACCTCTGTTATACCCTTACCTAGGTATTAAGGAGCAGCCCCCATTTGGGGTACATAGATGTCACTGCAGTG
Source organism: Piliocolobus tephrosceles (assembly GCF_002776525.5). NCBI lineage: Eukaryota > Metazoa > Chordata > Mammalia > Primates > Cercopithecidae > Piliocolobus > Piliocolobus tephrosceles. Next base: position 45,690,027 of record NC_045449.1, on the reverse strand, counting down.
AATGGCAATCAGCCAGTCCCTCACCATCCTAACCTATGGGAATTTTCTGCTAGAGGGACTTGGAATATAGTTTATGGAATGTTCTTTTGTAGGGAGAGGTAGAAGAGATTGAGCAGCACAACAAGGAGCTTTGCAAAGAAAACCAGGAGCTGAAGGACAGCTGTGTCAGCCTCCAGAAGCAGAACTCAGACATGCAGGCTGAGCTCCAAAAGAAGCAGGTATGGCTGCTGGTTATAAGTGACCTTGGACCATGGAGATCAGAATTGGATGGTGCCTCTTATATAGCACCATATTCTGTTTTGCCTGTTATCTCACCCTCTTATACCAGTATCTTTAAACAGGCATTAGTTTTGTTTGTTTGTCTGAAATGGAGTCTCACTCTGTCACCCAAGCTGGAGAGCAAGGGTGCGATCTTGGCTCACTGCAACCCCCGCTTCCCAAGTTCAAGAGATTCTCCTGCCTCAGCCTCCCGAGTAGCTGGGATTACAGGTAATCGCCACCACACCCAGCCAATTTTTATATTTTTGTAGAGACAGGGTTTTACCATGTTGGCCAGGCTGGTCTCAAACTCCTGGCCTCAGGTGATCCACCCACCTCGGCCTCCCAGAGTGCTGGGATTATAGGCATGAGCCACCTTCCCCAGCTGAATATCTCCTTTTAATTGTTTATATGTTGAAATGGTATTTTAGCTTCATCGGGTTAAATATACTATCATTTGGCTAGGTGCAGTGGCTCACACCTGTAATCCCAGCACTTTGGGAGGCTGAGGCAGGTGGATCACAAGGTCAGGAGTTTGAGACTAACCTGGCCAAGATGGTGAAACCCTGTCTCTACTAAAAATACAAAAATTAGCCAAGCATGCTGGTAGATGCCTATAATCCAAGCTACTCAGGAGGCTGAGGCAGGAGAACTGCTCGAACCTGGGAGGTGGAAGTTGCAGTGAGCCAAGATCACACCCCTGCACTCTGGCCTGGGCGACAGAGCAAGACTCCGTCTCAAGAAAAAATTAGCCAGGCATAGTGGCATGCGCCTGTAATCCCAGCTACTCAGGAGGCTGAGGCAAGATAATTGCTTGAACCTGGGAGGCAGAGGTTGCAGTGAGCCAAGATTACACCACTGCACTCCAGCCTGGGCAACAGAGTAAGACTTTATCTCAAAACAATAAAATAAATAAAATAAAATAAAATAAAATAAATTTTTAAATATATATGTACACACACACTATTACTAAAATTAATCTGTTTCTTTTTACCTTTTTAAAAATGTGCCTACTAAGATTTTAAAATTATATGTGGCTCTCACTTATTGAACAGCACTGTTTTATGAAAGGGCAGTTTTGTCTGTTTTGTCCACTGTTGTGTCTGCAGTGCAAGAACAGTGTCTAGTGTGGAAAAGGCTCTGAGTATATATTTATTTAATGAACAAATTATAAGCTCTAGTAGAATGAGAAATTAAGGTGATGCATTTTTAATATAGAAAGAGCATTTTGTGGCCAGGCGCAGTAGCTCATGCCTGAAATCCCAGCACTTTGGGAGGCTGAGGCAGGAGAATCGCTTGAACCCGGGCAACAGAGGTTGCAGTGAGCCAAGATCACGCCACTGCACTCCAGCCTGGGTGATATCTCCTTTTAATTGCTGTCTTTAAAAAAAAAAGAACATCTTCCTTTTATTTGAGTATTTCATTTACTGCTGTGTCATGCTATGCCTGACATATAGTAAGTGCTCAATAAATATTTGTTGACTCCCTAAGATACTCATTCAAAAGTCATAGAAATAGTCTGTCCCTCTGATGGTGTTTCAATCTATAGGAGGAGCTAGAAACCCTACAGAGCATCAATAAGAAGTTGGAACTGAAAGTGAAAGAACAGAAGGACTATTGGGAGACAGAGTTGCTTCAGTGAGTGTGTCCCATAATTCTGGGAGGGGAAGAGCTGCTGTACCATTGATACCCTTAAATACAGTCAGATTCGATTTCTGAAATTTGTGAGAAAACACTGTTATGACATTGAAGGTGTGATTCTCTGCCCTTTGAATCATGAATTAGAAAATTGGTATCAGAATAGTCAGGAAAAATGATCTGATTTCAAATATTAACTTTAGGGATTGAATACTTGCAGTTTTTTGGAGTCAGGAAGCCAAAACAGGACTGCAATGGAGACTAGTAGATTTTTAAATAACTCTGCAGGCTTAGGGCCAAGCCAGCCTTAAATCATTTAAGGCCAGGGGTAGCTGACCTGCAATAAGTGAATTTTTCACATAGTTATCTCCACCTCCACAGACTGAAAGAACAAAACCAGAAGATGTCCTCAGAAAATGAGAAGATGGGAATCAGAGTGGATCAGCTTCAGGTAGGTAATGCCATACCTTTGTCAAAGGATATTTTCTTAGCCTTACCACGGCTCCAATTTGGTGGCCTAGAAAGATGTATTTCATTTCAGTGAGTGCCTAATGGCATACTTTTCAAAGTATCACACTAAAGTTTCAGGTTATGTATTTTCCATTCTTGAACTGGGTAAGCCTCCACCCTACTCATGCCCCCCCAGCTTTAAAAAAAAAAAAAATCATGATTCACAGCCAGGTGCAGTGGCTCACATCTGTAATCCCAGCACTTTGGGAGGCTGAGGCAGGTGGATCACCTGAGGTCAGGAGTTTGAGATCAGCCTGGCCAATATGGCGAAACCCCGTCTCTACTAAAAATACAAAAATTAGCTGGGCGTGCTAATTTACAGGTGCACCTGTAATCCCAGCTACTCAGGAGGCTGAGGCAGAAGAATCACTTGAACCCCGGAGGCAGAGGTTGAAGTGAACAGAGATCGCACCACTGCACTCCAGCCTGGGCAACAGAGCAAGACTCTGTCTCAAAAAAAAAAAAAATCATGATTCACAAGGAACTTAGTGATTTGTTCATCTATTACTAAGTTAATTTACCATGAGCTCTTAATATAGATGATAATCATCTATATCAATAATCAAACTTTAATCTTTTCAAGCAAAATTATACTCGAAAGTCTGGAATATAGAGCAGATAGCAGAACTGCTCTCATTTTTAGGAAGCTGTGCCTTAAAGAGGTGCTTTAAAGAGTGGTTTGTCTAATTGTACTCAGTTGAGCCTTAGATTCTTAGGCTATAAGGTTGAGCTGAAAAGTAAAGGAGTTCTATAGGATATTTGGCAGTTGGGAGTTGCTAGGGAAACACATCTCTTTGTTATTGTACATTAAAAAGCATTGTTCCTGTTTTATTTTCCTTCTTTTGTATCTTGGTTATGTTCACTATTTTTATTTTAGGCCCAGTTGTCAACTCAAGAGAAAGAAATGGAGAAGCTTGTTCAGGGAGATCAAGATAAGACAGAGCAGTTAGAGCACCTGAAAAAGGAAAATGGCCACCTCTTTCTCAGTTTAACTGAACAGGTAGAGTCATGGGAGAAAACAACACTTTTAGGCATTTGCAAGAAAATATACATTGGTCTTTGTACAAAGAACATTTTAATGTTCTTTAATATACCTGGATATCACTGGCTCTAGGAAAGGGCTCAGAGGAAACAGTCTGAAATGAGATAGCTCATGGCTTTCTTTAGAAACTGACAAGAGAAGACTTGCCTCTCCCTCTGCATCCTGCTTGCTCATTAGCTTAGCAGGCCCTTCCATGGTGTATGTGTGCATGTGTGCGTTTTCCCAGCAATGGTACTGAAATCTGTTTTTGTGCAGAGGAAGGACCAGAAGAAGCTCGAGCAGACAGTGGAGGAAATGAAGCAGAATGAAACTACGGCAATGAAGAAACAACAGGAATTAATGGCACGTCTGTCTTTGAATGGTTATGTGGGAGGGAGCCTATAGGGATATAGAAGAAAGGGATATGGGCCTATTTTCAGGTGATGGACAGGATAAGTAAGAAAGTGTTCACCTCTAGATGTTTTGCTTTCTAGCCAAAAGGACAGAGATTTACAAAATGTTTAGAAGTGGGCATTTCTAATGTGTAATAAGTGATAAAGGAATATTGCAAGTTAAACTTCATGACAAGATGTAGTTAACTAGATCCTTGGACTAGGGCTCACACAGAATAACCCCTACCCTATTCTTATAGAGTTACAATGGGGGCAGACAAAAGAATGGTTATAAAGGGCTCTATAACAGGAAAATATACCACCCAAAGCAAATCTTGTTATAATTAATATATTAGCACTATCATCATTATCAGTTATGTAGGAATGAAAGCCTAATTGACTAATAATTTCCTGTAATATATTGTTGAAGACGAGGCCCCCTGGTGTTGACAGGTGCCTGGAAGCCCCATTTACTTAGTTGATCCAAGGACATGAGAAATCCTGAAGTCAGAGGGATATCCAGTCATTAGGATTGTAATTCACATTATATATGCATCATCTAGTCAATCACTGAGTACCTACTATATCTAAGATACTGTATGCTTTAGCATGATATAGGAAAGACTAGAACAAAGTTTGCAAATCAGAAGATCATAGGTCAAGGTCAGACAGATATGTTTTAGAGAGTAGTTATCAACATTTAAAAATAGGAATATTTCGGCCGGGCGCGGTGGCTCAAGCCTGTAATCCTAGCACTTTGGGAGGCCGAGACGGGCGGATCACAAGGTCAGGAGATCGAGACCACCCTGGCTAATACGGTGAAACCCCGTCTCTACTAAAGAATACAAAAAACTAGCCGGGCGACGAGGCGGGCGCCTGTAGTCCCAGCTACTTGGGAGGCGGAGGCAGGAGAATGGCGTAAACCTGGGAGGCGGAGCTTGCAGTGAGCTGAGATCTGGCCACCGCACTCCAGCCTGGGCGACAGAGCCAGACTCTGTCTCAAAAAAAAAAAAAAAAAAATAGGAATATTTCCCATAAAAATTTGTATTTCCAGCTTCCTTTGAGAAATGAGAGGACCTAGCAATGCTGAGCCCACATTCCTGTGCAGCAGCAATAGCTAGAGCTGAGTAGCTGCTGTCCCCTGTAGGTGGGTCATGAGCTCTCTGTCTAGCTGCAGTCTGCACTGCTTTGTTGCATTCAACTCCTTCATTCGATTACATTTCTTGCCTGCTCTCTATAGGCACATTCCAGTTTGTGACCTCTGATGTAGCAAAGAAATTACCGTTTTAAATAATCTATAGTCCCGGCCAGGCACAGTGGCTCACGCCTGTAATGCCAGCACTTTGGGAGGCTAAGGCAGGCGGATCACGAGGTCAGGAGTTCAAGACCAGCCTGACCAACATGGCGAAACCCCATCTCTACTAAAAGTACAAAAATTAGGTGGGCATGGTGATGGGTGTCTGTAATCCCAACTACTCAGGAGGCTGAGGCAGGAGAATCGCTTGAATCCGGGAGGCAGAAGTTGCAGTGAGCTGAGATCGCGCCATTGCACTCCAGCCTGGGCGACAGAGCGAGACTCTGTCTCGAGAAAAAAAAAAACTATAGTCATTCAAAGATTTGAACCACCTTGTGATAGGTATGGATTTCTTTGGTTTTCTTTTATATACATATATACACGTATATATATACACACATACATACACACACACACACACATATATATATATATATATTTTTTTTTTGAGACAGTCTTGCTTTGTAGCCCAGGTTGGAGTACACTGACCTGATCTCAGCTCACTACAACCTCCGCCTCCCGGTTTCAAGCTATTCTCCTGCCTCAGCCTCCTGAGGGATTAGCTGGGATTACAGGTGGCTGCCACCATGCCCAGCTAATTTTTGTATTTTTAGTAGAGATGGGGTTTCACCATGTTGGCTAGGCTGGTCTCGAACTCCTGACCTCTGGTAATCCACCCACCTTGGCCTCCCAAAGTGCTGGGATTACAGGTGTGAGCCACTGCACCCGGCCAGTTTTCTTAGTTTTCATGGGATATTTTTCAAGACCTAGGGGCTACCCACCTGGCTAATAGCAATCCTAAATCCTCATACATCCTAAAAGGCCGCTAAATATGAGGACTGTGTATCTTATGCTTCAGGAGCCTAGGAACAAGAAAGCGGCACTAACCGTGGAGGAGCAGTTAGCACGAGAGGTGGAACGCCTTAAGGCAAAGGTAGAGGCCGGGAAAGCCTGTTTCTTAGAGAAGTACAAAGAGTGTCAACGACTTCAGAAACAGATCAGGCAACTCAGAGCGGCTGCACTGGTAGGTGACAGAGATAAGGGGGCCGAGGAAAGCAAGGGGTGCGAAGGTTAGTGGTTTTTAGACCAAGCCCAGAAGATTGTACATCCTTCTTCAGGTGAGAAAGCTATCTTTCCGCTAAAAAGAGGGATGTAGTGTATGGCCAGAAACTACCATGGGGGTCCCTGAAAATACAGACCCCAACTTAGCCACAGGTCTAAGGGAAGGTTTTTGTAACTATCAAGCAGGTTTCTGTGCAGACTCAGAGAGCCCTTTCTTATTTCTGCCTTTTGAGGAAGTGAAGCAGGACCAGAAGAGCCAGCAGGAGCCAATGGGGTTGGGAAGCAAGGAGCCTGCAGTCAGGACTGTCACCGGGTAGCCCCCTCTCGCATTACTACCTCAGGGTCGGCTAGACACGCACAGCAGTTTGGGCACCAGCATTCAAATAAAAATCTTGGATCAAAAACCACAACTAGTAGGCTTAGCTTAAGTGTGTGTGTGAGGTATGCGCATGTGTATGTATGCAGGTAGAAGATGGGAAGCTCTGAAGCATGAAACCAGTTAGGTCAACCCATCACACTGGGATGCTCAAGACTGCGGTCTGAGCTCCTTGTGTCCTTGGACAAATGCCTTCCTGTGTTCCCTCTTCCTTCATGTAACTTGAGCCCAGATACCTATCCTCACACTGTAGGAAGGAATCACATCAACCCAAACCTAAGTGCTTCAGGCCTCACTGAGTGAGATGTTTATTCAAAACAAAGATGATAGTTTTCATGGTTGGGTGGGATTAAACAAGGTTTCATTTATCCCTAATTCTGATAAGTCAGTTTTGAGATTTTCCCCAAGGTTGCTTTTTCCCTCCTTGGTCACTTATACCCTCAGTTCAAAAAAAAAAAAAACTGGCATCTTGATGCCAGCTCAGGCCTTCAAGTGTTTTTTTTAAGTCACTTTAATTTAGCACCCTGCCCATAGTACCATTGCTTCCTCCCATTTGCATTCTCCTCCATCTCAGTCTCCCCTCTTTGCAATGCCAGATCCTCTACAATTTCCCGCCTTGTACCCAGACTGCAATATGTAATCCTAGTCCTAATTTTTTTTATTGTTGACAGGATGAAAACTTTGACCTGTCAAGAAGACTGAGTGAGAAGAAACTGATATGTAATGCTCTGCAGAGAGAGAAAGAGAGATTGGAAGGAGAAAATGATGTAAGTGTGTGAAAGAGGATAGAAAACCCCAAGGTTTTAAGGGGAAGGAGCAGGGTGGCCCAGAGATGCAGTGATAAAAACAAGAAGTTAAGGGCCGTTTCTGGGACAGTGGGTGAAACAGTTGTTCCTAAACAAAGAGTAAATTTAATCTAATTTCCTAATCTACCACAAAACCCTGTCTTTATTCTACAACTGAAACTTGTTTGGCATGGCAATAGTCACCTTGAAAGAAGCCACACTGACTGATGAAGACCTAACTTATTTTTGCTTTTAACTTTACAGCTAATATGTGTTGCCTTGGGGGATATGGGAATAACGTCCTACATAACTTTATGCTAGCAGGGAACTCCTTTCCTTCAGCACAACTTTTTCCTTTTTCTCTGCTGCCAAACCAGGAGCAGAAGTGGTGGTCTGTACCAGTGCTGGACCCATGGTAGGCCCCTAATAAATGCTGTGCATTCATTCATTCATTGATTCATTGGTTCATTCATTCATCCAACCAACATTTATTGTTGATTGAAGATGATATGGCAGAAAATAAAGTGGTTGTATTTGAAGTCAAGGTCATTCTCATGTTCTTTTGTTGTTGTTGTTGTTGTTGTTGTTGTTGTTGTTGTTGTTTTTGAGACAAGGTCTCGCTCTGTCACCCAGGCTTGGGGTGCAGTGGCAGAAGCTTGGCTCACTGCAGCCTTGATCTCCTGGGCTCAAGTGATCCTCCTGCCACAGCCTCCCAAGTAGCTGCGACTATAGGCATATGCCACCATGCCCAGCCAATTTTTTTTTATTTTTAGTACAGACAAGGTCTTGCTATGTTGCCCAAGCTGGTCTTAAACTCCTGGGCTCAAGCAGTCCTCCTCCCTTGGCCTCCCAAAGTGCTGGGATTACAGACATGAGCCACCACGCCCAGCCCATTCTCATGTTCTTGCTCAGCATCAAAGAATAGGTGTCCATGCATTCTGGCTGCTACTCCTGTATCTGTACTTCCATCAGTTCATCAGTTCTTCATCTTTACCCTCTTTTTTTTTTTTTTTTGTGAGACGGAGTCTCACTCTGTCACCCAGGCTGGAGTGCAGTGATGTGATCTCGGCTCACTGTAAGCTCCGCCTCCCAGGTTCAAGTGATTCTCCTGCTTCAGCCTCCTGAGTAGCTGGGACTACAGGCGCCTGCCACCACGCCTAGACTGGAGTGCAGTGGCACAATCTTGGCTCACTGCAACCTCCCCCTCCCAGGTTCAAGCGATTCTCCTGCCTCAGCCTCCTGAGTAGCTGGGATTACAAGCAAGTGCTACCACACCTGGCTAGTTTCTATTTTTGTAGAGATGGGGTTTCTCCATTTTGGTCAGACTGGTCTCGAACTCCCGACCTCAGGTGATCTGCCCACCTTGGCCTCCCAGAGTGCTGGGATTACAGGTATGAGCCATGGCACCCAGACTTATCTTTTTTTCTGAGAGGAGTCTCACTCTGTTGCCCAGGCTGGAGTGCAGTGGCATGATCATGACTCACTATAACCTCTGCCTCCTGATGTTTACCCTCTATAATCCTTCTGGCCTATGCCTCCTAGTGATCATTTTTACTATTTTTTTCTTTTTAAAATTGCGATTAAAACACATAAAATTTGTCCAGGCATGGTGGCTCACGCCTGTAATCCCAGCACTTTGGGAGGCTGAGGCGGGCAGATCACGAGGTCAGGAGATTGAGACCATCATGGCTAACACAGTGAAACCCCATCTCTACTAAAAATACAAAAAAAAAAATAGCGGGTGTGGTGGCGGGTGCTTGTAGTCCCAGCTACTCAGGAGGCTGAGGCAGGAGAATGGCATGAACCTGGGAGGCGGAGCTTGCAGTGAGCTGAGATCATGCCACTGCACTCCAGCCTGGGTGACAGAGCGAGACTCCGTCTCAAAAAAAAAAAAAAGCATAAAATTTACCATCTTAATAATGTAAAAGTGTACAGTTCAGTAGAGTTAAGTGCATCACAGTGCTATGCAACAGATCCCCAGAACTTTTCCATCTTGCAACATTGAAACTTCATACCTACTAAACAATAATTCTTCCTCAATTTCTACTTTTGATTATATCATTCATGCCAATGTGTTTCATAATTGCAGAAGGCTTTTTGGGTTCTCTTTCTAGTCTTGTTATTCCCATTCTCTATTTATTTATTTATTTATTTATTTATTTATTTATTTATTTATTTATTTATTTATTTTTTGATTTTGTTTTTTTGTTTGTTTGTTTTTTAGACCGAGTCTCGCTCTGTCATCCAGGCTGGAGTGCAGTGGTGCCATCTTGGCTCACTGCAACCTCCGCCTCCCAGATTCAAGCGATTCTTGTGCTTCGGCCTCCCAAGTAGCTAGGATTGCAGGTGCGCACTACCATGCCCAGCTAATTTTTGTGTTTTTAGTAGAGAGGGGGTTTCACCATGTTGCCCAGGCTGGTCTCGAACTCCTGGGCTCAAGCGATCCGCCTGCCTCAGCCTCCCAAAGTGATGGGATTACAGGCATAAGCCACTGTGTTCGGCCTATTCCCATTCTCTTAATATATACCTTGAGTTTGAAATCCCTTTTTCTAGGTTAGTTTGATTGTTGGGGGGCAGGTGCACACACAGTTTGCAAAATGAAGGGAAAGATTTGGTATTTGGTAGCTTTGTTAAGAGCTGTAGTAAAACGCTCTTAAGATGATAAGGGAAATTTGCTTATTTCCCTTTTCCTAAGAACTTCAAATGCTGTCTGTGCCACTTTTAGTAATTTTCTTCTTTTTCCTTACCTCCCTCCCACCCTGCCTTCTTACTCATTCTCTGTGTTGGTATATCCATTTGAATGGGATAAGACATGAAGAAGGAAAAATTATTTCAGGTGAATATTTACATTATGTAAGAAATTATTCTAGGAAGGAAATTGAAAAAATATGCTGCTCTCAATAATATACAACACTGGGAGGCCAAGGCAGGACGATCACTTGAAGCCAGAAGTTTGAAACCAGCTTGGGCAACAAAGCAAGAGTCTATCATCTCTACAAAAAATTAAAAAGTCAGCCAGGCATGGTGTCGTGCACCTATAGTCTCAGCTACTAAGGAGGCTGAGGTGCGAGGGTTGCTTGAGCCTATGAGTTCAAGGCTGCAGTGAGCTATGATCGCACCCCGCACTCCAGCCTGGGTGACAGCGCAAGACCCTGTCTCTAAAAAAAACAAATTTAACAATAATAATAATAATATACAATAGTTTCAACGTTGATATATCTATCAGAATAGTTGCAGTATTAATATAGCTCCTGCCACTTTCATATATTCACACATTTGTTCCTCCCTTTAGTTGGCATGTATTTAGAGATTTAAAATTCTTTTTTGTATTAATATAAACAAAATGTAGTAAATATATTTAAATTCAGGTATAGGCTGGGCACAGTGGCTCACACCTGTAATCTGACACTTTGGGAGGCCAAGGCAGGCGGATCACTTGAGGTCAGGAGTTCAAGACCAGCCTGGAGAACATGGTGAAACCCCCGTCTCTACTAAAAATATAGAAATTAGCTGGGCGTGGTGGTGGGTGCCTGTAATCCCACCTATTTGGGAGGCTGAGGCACAAGAATAACTTGAACCTGGGAGACAGAGGTTGCAGTGAGCCAAGATGGTGCCACTGCACCCTGGCCTGGGTGACAGAGCGAGACTCTGACTCAAAATAAATAAATAAATTCAGGTATAAGAACTTAGATCTTTGGCATATTGAAACTGCTGCCTTCCCTTCTGAAGAATTATGGATTATCAATTATTGAGTTTCTCCAGTGCCACATTGCTAATTGAGAACTACCTGGGAGGGATATCGCCTAGCCAGTTCCTGGTGGCCATTCTTGGTATTGCCTTTCAACATGTCTATACATCCTCTATCCTTAGCTTTTGAAGAGGGAGAACAGCAGATTGCTCAGTTACATGGGTCTGGATTTTAATTCTTTGCCGTATCAAGTACCTACTTCAGATGAAGGAGGCGCAGGACAAAATCCAGGACTTGTCTATGGAAACCCATATTCTGGTAAGACAACTTTCCCATTCCAACTGGAAGGACCCTGCCTGCATCCCTTTCCCCTACTAAATTTTTGTTTCTGAGGTGCTCATTAAGACCAGTCTCATTGTTAAGACTTGCTGGGCAGAAGCTGAGGACCCAATGGAAAGATTGCCAGGCGAGAAGTGTTAATTGAGAAATAAATCTGAATCCAGAAGACACAAATCAGATCATTCGCCTAGAGGCAGCAGACACAAATTGAGTCCCGTGGCTATATTCCAAATGTGTAAATCAGAGAAATGTCTTTATGTAGAAGATATACACATACAAAGCTGAGGAAGCTAATTAAGGTTTTGAAATGGTAGCAAGAGAGGCAAGTTATGCCGCCCAGGAACTAGTGGATACAGCAGCCACCCTGATGGCTGACCAACAGCAGCAGAAACGTGCTCCACAGAGATTCCTCAGTGGTAGGACAGGAAATGGGGGTGAAAAGGACTTAGGGTAACATGTCCTTGCTAAACAGGGAGCTTTTCTCATTTGTCTCCAAAAGCAATATGAGATCTCATTTGCTTTTTGCGGCATTTTCAAGCAGCCACATTATCTTTAGAGTTACAACCAGATGTTTATAACAGGTAACAAGTTTATTTTTTCTTTAAAATTAAGTTTGTGGCCATGCGCGGTGGCTCATGCCTGTAATCCCAGCACTGTGGGAGGCCGAGGCAGGCAGATCACCTGAGATCAGGAGTTCAAGACAAGCATGGCTAACGTGATGAAACCCCGTCTGTACTAAAAATACAAAAATTAGCTGGGCATAGTAGTGAACTTGGCTCACTGCAACCTCCGCCTCCTGGGCTCAACCAATCCTCTCACCTCAGCCTACCAAGTAGCAGAGACAACAGGCGCCAGCCACCACGCCCAGCTAATTTTTGTATTTTGTGTAGAGTTGGGGTTTTGCCATGTTGCCCAGGCCGATTTTGAACTCCTGAGCTCAAGCAATCCACCCACCTCAGCCTCCCAAAGTGCTGGGATTATAAGTGTGAGCCATTGTACCTGTCTGTGGATACAGTCTTAAAATCTATTCTCAGATTGTGCTTAAATTATTACTGTTTTTATTAAAATCTCATTTTCCCCACTCTGAAAATAGCTTTATTGTTTTTTCTGACTGTATAACATATATATATATATATAAAGCCTGTGTGTGTGTATATATATATAATATATATATTATATATATATATATTATATACACACACACAGCTAATGAAAATACAATTTCGGCCGGGCACAGTGGTTCACGCCTGTAATCCCAGCACTTTGGGAGGCCAAGACGGTCAGATCACGAGGTCAGGAGATCGAGACCATCCTGGCTAACACGGTGAAACCCTGTCTCTACTAAAAATAGATAAACAAAAAATTAGCCAGGCGTGGTGGCAGGCGCCTGTAGTCCCAGCTGCTTAGGAAGCTGAGACGGGAGAATGGTGTGAACTCGGGAGGCGAAGCTAGCAGTGAGCTGAGATCACGCCACTGCACTCCAGCCTGGATGACAGAGCAAAACTCCGTCTCAAAAAAAAAAAAAAGAAAGAAAGAAAGAAAAAAATACAATTTCAGGCTGGGCATGGTGGCTCACTCCTGTAATCCCAGCACCTTGGGAGGTCGAGGCAGGCAGATCACTTGAAGTCAGGAGTTTGAGACCAGCCTGGCCAACATGGAGAAACCCTGTCTACTAAAACTACCAAAAATTAGCCAGGCATGGTAGTGGGCACCTGTAATCCCAGCTACTCAGGAGGCTGAGGCAGGAGAATTGCTTGAACCCCGGAGGCAGAGCCTGCAGTGAGCCGAGAACACGCCACTGCACTCCAGCCTAGGCAACAGAGCTAGACTCTGTCTCAAAAAAAAAAAAAAAAAAATACGATTTCATTATTTATGTTTTCTTTTCACCTTATCATTAACCTAGATCCCCTCTATCAGCAGTAATGGTATACATATGAGAGAGAAAGAATCAGAAGCAGTGAGGAGAAAGGGAACAATGAAAGTTACAGGAAATATCTGCCAGAACACAGTTGGAGAAGCTAGAGTGGTGTTTTCTCATTGAATGAGATCTTTTTGATTCTTCTCAGGTATCCAAGAAAGTTCTTCCCCCAGTCAGGTAAGTGTTTGATTCATGAGAATATTCCCACAAAGCCCCTGAAAATTTCCCTTCCTTTTCCAGTTCATGGGAGAACCATAGGGAGACAGGTTCATTTTGATAACTCCAGAAGTCAGCTGCATCAGTTTGTTCTGGGCCCAAGGCTGAGCCAGCCTGTTGTGGAAGGGAGAAGAAAGCACAGTTCATCCATCAGCATTTTGCTTAGGATCTATACCTTTAAGTTGTTTGGTAGCATAAGTAGGGAGGAGATCTGAACCAGGCAGCTCTAGCCAAACAAGTTCTGTCCAGTGCCCCTTCTAGGCTAGAAGCTACTTTGGCTACTTCAACAATATTAGGCCCTTTCGATTCTGGGGTTAGATGAAGCCTGGTAAGTATCTCCAAATGTGCATTCTCTTCATTCATTCACTATTTCCTGAGCACCTAACTATGTGCCAGTCATTATGCTAGGCGCTGAGGATGTAGTGGAAGACAGGATGGCCACATCTGTGCCATATATAGCTTACATTTGTACTGACCTCTTTACTCTTCCTCCCAGCTCTCCATCAAGAAATGCCCTATCTGCAAAGCAGATGGTATTTGTGATCACACCTTGGAGCAACAGCAGATGCAGGCCCTTTGTTTGAATTGTCCAATTTGTGACAAGATCTTCCCAGCTACAGAGAAGCAGATCTTTGAAGACCACGTGTTCTGCCACTCTCTCTGAGTATCCCACCCTCTTGGATGTATACAGAGATTTTATAGAGTAGAACCTGTAGCTTCTGCCATGAGTTATATGAGTCAAGATCCTGCCTAACCCGAAATTATTAGGGATTTACTCAGCCCTGCTGCCACTAACAGTGGAGTTGTGTCACTGATCTGAAGGTCACTGTTAAGGACTTCTGCTGCCATCCTTGTGGGTTGCTACCTTTAAGTCACATAATTCTAGCTGTATCATCCTCTCACCTATCATTCTTCCAAGGGTCTCAGTACAAGGGCCCTGGGATGGAGCCAACCTGGGTATTCACAACAGGCCTGACTTGATACTAAGTGATTGGTTTTCCTAGTTGTCCCACTGCCATTCAAAGTCAGCCCTTGAGTGTATTTGTTCTCAGTCCTAACCCTGTGGCCAGAGATTGGTCCGAGGTTGAGAATTCTTCCACCTCATCCTCGGTGTTGCTTTCTCCAAATGATTGCGTTAGACTAGCCAAAAATGCCATGGCAAAGAGCTCAGAAGTCCAGTTTGGATACCAAAGGTTTCTCATGTTAATTTCTCAGCCCCCAAAGAAGCATCTTACTCCTGAACCTTAGACAGGAAGTATTATTTCAGTCACAGAAAGCTTTTCTGGGTACCTCTGGTTAGCACTTTCTACTCTCTGATATTTCCTATGTACATAGCTTGTATTGTTGTAAATCCTTTCTTAATGGTTAAATAGGGATTGTTAGCAACTATGGGTTTGCAGTTTTCTGAGTAGGTGAGTTTTGAATATGGATAAGTCAGAATAATGAGACAACTTGTTAATCTCTTTAGTACTAAAAATAAATTACTCTTCTATTTCAGGGACTTAGGTAATTTAAAATAAACCTTCAGTTTATAGTCTTTTATTTTGAAGCTCATGGGAAAACTGTGACCAAAAGGACTATGGGAAGGACAGACCCCACCAATGATTTCTCTTCACTTGTCTTAAGCATTAAACAAAAAAGAGTGTCCTAGTGTCCTGGCAGTTATCTTGAGGTGGGGAAGGAGGTGATGAAACATTAGTTTGTGAAATCCGAGGCCCTGGCTTCTTTTTTTTTTTTTTTTGAAACAGAGTCTCGCTCTGTTACCCAGGCTGGAGTGCAGTGGCGCGGTTAGCTCACTACAGCCTCCACCTCCCAGGTTCAAGCAATTCTCATGCCTTAGCCTCCCAAGTAACTGGGATTACAGGTGTGTGCCACCATGCCCAGCTAATTTTTATATTTTTAGTGGAGACAGGGTTTCCCTATGTTGGCCAGGCTGGTCTCGAACTCCTGGCCTCATGTGGTCCGTCCACTTCAGCCCTTCAAAATGCTGGGATTACAAGCGTGAGCCACCATGCCCAGCCTGAGGCCCTGACTTCTTGCTGTAACTTTCCATGCATTTTTTTTTTTTTTTTAAAGGAACAGTGTGGATTTTGGCACCCTTTGTGAACTAAGTTCAATGCCCTCTATCCACATTTGCCTAATTGAACTATAAGAAAGAGGCCGGGCGCGGTGGCTCAAGCCTGTAATCCCAGCACTTTGGGAGGCCGAGTCGGGCGGATCACAAGGCCAGGAGATCGAGACCATCCTGGCTAACACCGTGAAACCCCGTCTCTACTAAAAAATACAAAAAACTAGCCGGGCGAGGTGGCGGGCGCCTGTAGTCCCAGCTACTTGGGAGGCTGAGGCAGGAGAATGGCGTAAACCCAGGAGACGGAGCTTGCAGTGAGCTGAGATCCGGCCACTGCACTCCAGCCTGGGCGACACAGCCAGACTCCGTCTCAAAAAAAAAAAAAGCAATAATTCCATTTTCTCTCCCCTCAGGGACTGAACAAATGGAAATAACTCCCAGGCAGTATCAGCTGGTCACTACAGAGACTTCTACAAACACTTTTGAATGATGTGAAACACGTTGTCATGAATAAGGGTTGAGCCAACTATAGCCCTGTGTTCCTACTGGGCTTTCCCCAACAAGGTTGGGAGTTATGCCCTAGACTAGCTATATTGTCCTAGTCACAGCTCCTTGCTTTGATTTCTTCCTTGATAAAATAAAGATGAAACTTATACTACTTTTGCTGCCTGAAGAATGAGACCTGACATTAACACTAACCCTAGAATAGAAATATAATAGGGAGACGGTAATAAAGGAGTTTTTCTGGCACATACCCTCCCTGCAGAATTTCTGTTGCTCCCCAGATAGTTCTAGTGAAGAACTGCAGTTTCATTTATTTTGTACTAGTCAGCTCTTAATTAAGCACATGAATGGAGAGGAACAGTGGTGCACATAATCCAAATCAGTGAATACCATTTTGTGGTGAATTATCCACCCCTTTGCCCCTGCTACCCCGAGGGTTACCATGATTGTCAACAGCAACAGGAGCCCTTCCACAGGGCTTGGTAAAAAAAAAAAAAAAAAACCGTTGAGGTATTAATGACCCTTTTTGCTGGGTGTAAAACAAAGCATTTTTAACCACTGTTCATTATCCCCAGCTGCTCTTACCAAGGCTTTGAAGGGGGAAATTATGCTCCAGGCAGCCACTAGTAGTAAACGATAGTTCTTTTTTTTTAATTTTTTTTTTTTTGAGACAGTTTCGCTCCGTTTCCCAGGCTAGAGTGCAGTGGCTCAATCTCTGCTCACTGCAAGCTCCACCTCCCTGGTTCACGGCATTCTCCTGCCTCAGCCTCCTGAATAGCTGGGACTACAGGCGCCCGCCACCACACCCGGCTAATTTTTGTATTTTTAGTAGAGATGGGGTTTGACCGCGTTAGCCAGGATGGTCTCGATCTGCTGACGTCCTGATCCACCCGCCTCGGCCTCCCAAAGTGCTGGGATTACAGACATGAGCTACTGCACCCAGCCAACAGTAGTTCTTATATAACCCACTGCCCACTCTGGCCTTCCTCCATCCCTCTTTCACCCACACATTATATAGCTTACAGCTATATACCTGCAAAAAATAGGAAGTTATGGGAGCAAATGGTATATATCTGAGTTGAATTTTTGAATCTTTGTACTTGTTATGGCAACAGGTTTTCCTTCCTAATTTCTTTTTTCTTGGTCTAATATTAAAATGTTTTTGCATTACCTTAGCATGCTTACTGGATGGGCAGTGAAGGGAGAAGAAAGTCACCCTGGCACATGTGAGTGTGAAAGAAAGCTAACTTAAAATTTAAAAAGGAGGCTGGGCACGGTGGCTCACGTCTGTAATCCCAGCACTCTGTGAGACTGAAGCAGGTGGATCACAAGGTCAGGAGTTCAAGACCAGCCTGGCCAAGATGGTGAAACCCTGTCTCTACTAAAAATACAAAAAATTAGCCAGGTGTGGTGGCGGGCGCCTGTAATCCCAGCTACTTGGGAGGCTGAGGCAGAGAATTGCTTGAATCCGGGAGGCAGAGGTTGCAGTGAGCTAAGATCGCACCACTGCACTCCAGCCTGAGCAACAGAGCAAGACTCTGTCTCAAAAAAAAAAAAAATCAAGAAAAGGAGAGTTGGCAAGATATTTGGGAAACCTAGGCCTTAACACCTATAGCTTCAGCCCTTTTCCCTGGTCTTGCTAAAAATTTGGATGAAATATGACTGCCTTGATGTTCAAATATCATTCTCCTGTGATCTGATTTTCTACGGTGGCAGTAGCTTACACTGAAGTAAGCATACTCTAACCTGGTCTCCTACGAACAAATGTGGATGAAATGTGGATGCAGTCCATTACCTAGGAAAAAAGCAAAATGGACTCTACATAGAGACGAGACCCAAAGAGATATTCAACTGATTGCCCTGAGTTAACCAACAATAGGGCATAAGCTCAGTGAAGTTACACTGGCCCCAGTGCTCTCCTGAGCTGCTCTCATATAAAT
This sequence comes from Piliocolobus tephrosceles, assembly GCF_002776525.5. Lineage (NCBI taxonomy): Eukaryota > Metazoa > Chordata > Mammalia > Primates > Cercopithecidae > Piliocolobus > Piliocolobus tephrosceles. Next base: position 45,672,018 of record NC_045449.1, on the reverse strand, counting down.
ATTAAAAAGTCTTAGCCAGGCACGGTGGCTCACGCCTGTAATCCCAGCACTTTGGGAGGCCCAGGCGGGCAGATCACGAGGTTAGGAGATTGAGACCATCCTGGCTAACATGGTGAAACCCTGTCTCTACTAAAAATACAAAAAATTAGTGGGGCTTGGTGGCGGGCACCTGTAGTCCCAGCTACTCAGGAGGCTGAGGCAGGAGAATGGCGTGAACCTGGGAGGCGGAGCTTGCAGTGAGCCAAGATTATACCACTGCACTCCAGCCTGGGAGACACAGTGAGACTCTATCTCAAAAAAAAAAAAAAGTCTTGGCCGGTTGCGGTGGCTCATGCCCGTAATCCTGGCACTTTGGGAGCCTGAGGCAGGCATATCATGAGATCAGGAGTTCAAGACCAGCCTGGCCAACCTGGTGATACCCCATCTTTACTAAAAATTCAAAATTTAGCTGGGTGTGGTGGCGGGCTCCTGTAATCCCAGCTACTTGGGAGACTGAGGCAGGAGAATCACTTGAACCCGGGTGGTGGAGGTTACAGTGAGTCAAGATCACACCACTCCACTCCAGCCTGGGTGACAGAGCAAGACTCCACCTTAAAAAAAAAAAGTCTTTAGAGCCAGGCGTGGTGGCTCACATCTGTAGTCCCATCACTTTGGGAGGCCGAGGTGGGCAGATCACCTGAAGTCAGGAGTTCAAGACCAACCTGGCCAACATGGTGAAACCCCATTTCTACCAAAAATACAGAAAATTAGCCAGGTGTGGTGGCTCACGTCTGTAATCCCAACACTTTGGGAGGCCGAGGTGGTCAGGTCACAAGGTCAGGAGTTTGAGACCAGCCTAGCCAATATGGTGAAACCCCATCTCCACTGAAAAAACAAAAAAATACAAAAATTAGCCAGGTGTGGTGGTGGGTGCCTGTAGTCCGAGTTACTCGGGAGGCTGAGGCAGGAGAATCACTTGAACCTGGGAGGCAGAGGTTGCGTTGAGCCGAGATCGTGCCACTGCAATCCAGCCTGGGCGACAGAGCAAGACTGTCTCAAGAAAAAAAAAAAAAAAAGCTGGGTGTGGTGGGGCATGCCTGCCTGTAATCCCAGCTATTTTGGAGGCTGAGGTTGCGGTGAGCTGAGATCGCGCCCCAGTACTCCAGTCTGGATGATAAAGTGAGACTCCATCTCAAAAAAAAAAAGTCTTTATGCCAGTGTGATGGCTCACACCTATAATACCCCGTGCTGGTATTGTTTGAGGCCAGCAGTTGGAGACCAGCCTGGTCAACATAGCAAGACCTCGTCTCTCCAAAAAAAAAAAAAAAGCCAGTTATGGTGGCATGTACCTGTAGCCTCAGCTACAGGGGAGGTTGAGGCAAGAGGATCCCTTGAGCACAGGAGGTTGAGGCTGCAGTGAGCCATGATTGCACCATTGCACTCCAGCTTGGACCACAGAGTTGATACCCTATCTCTGAAAAAATTAAAGTAATAAAGTATCTTTACATTCTTGTACCACTTTATAGTGTAGAATGTATTTCACATATTCCCTGTGTGCCTCTCATAATCCTCCAAGACAAGGCAACTGTTAACTCATTTTTATGGATGAATAAGCTGAAACATGCAGAAATAACTGCTAAAAGTAGAAACAACCCAAATGTCTATCAGCTGATGAATGGATAAATAAAATATGGTATATCCATACAATGGGATATTTTTTGTCAATAAACAGGAAGTAGTCATACATGTTGCAATATGGATGAGCCTTGAAACTATGCCAAGTGAAAAAAGCCAGTCACAAAAGACCACATTATTGTATGATTCCATTTATTTGAAATGTCCAGAATAGGCAAATTTGTAGTAACAAAATAGGTTGGTTTCCTAGGGCTAGGGGTTGGGGGAAATGGAGACTGACTGCTAATAGGTATGGAGTTTCTTTTGGGAGGGTAAAGAAAACGTTCTAAACTCGATTGTGGAGATGGTTACACCACCAAATATACTAAAAACCATCAAGTTACATACCTTTTTTTTTTTTTAAACGAAGTGAAGTCTCACTCTGTTACCCAGACTGGAGTGCTGTGGCATGGTCTGGGCTCACTGCAACCTCCACCTCCCGGGTTCAAGTGATTCTTCTGCCTCAGCCTCCTGAGTAGCTGGGGTTACAGGTGTGTGCCACCACAACCAGCTAGTTTTTGTATTATAGTAGAGATGGATTTCACCATGTTGACCAGGCTGGTCTCGAGCTCCTGACCTCAAGTGATCCCCCTGCCTCAGCCTCCCAAAGTGCTGGGATTACAGTCATGAGCCACTGCACCCAGCCGAGTTACATACTTTAAATGGATGCATTTTATGCATTGTGAATTAGATCTCAAATTATCATTTGAGACATGAAGGATGTCTCAAATACAAACCCAGAGCAAGTTAAACACTGTTGAACTTGGATAGATTACGCTGATGTCAGTACGATCGCTACCACAACTGTGCTGTGTTCTCCCCCTATCTTGGACTGGACGCAGCAGCTTCAGTGCGATAGAATCAAGATTAATAGGGTCAAGGGAATTAGTGATAGCCCATCATTTGGCCAACAGCATTAGTGGTCTCTGTTTGGTAATACCTATTCTGTCGAGATGGATGTACCCAATAAAGTTGGGGGACAGAGTCACTGGCCCACAAATCCCAGGTAATCACATTAAGAGATCCAGCCTGCTCTGCCTAATGTTATTACTTTCTCCCTGTGGAAAGGAGGAATATGACACTCCAGGGGACTACATTCATTGTTTACTCAGTCAATCAACATTTATTGAGCACCCACAGTGTGCAGAGCTAGTATCAGACCAGGATTTATAAAGTAAAAAGTTCTTCCCCTGAGGGATCTGTAAGATTAACCAAGTCTCTGCCTCTGGGAGCTTGGAAACTGCTAGGGGAGAAAGTCTTCGGTTTCAGGGCTCTCCCAGTCAGATGGGGAAAGGAGAAAACCACCCAGAAAAGCAATGTAAAGATACTTACAGCACTACACTCTGATCAACTGAGCTAACCGGCAGCCCTAAGGATACCGAAAAGATAAGGGAAGTCATCCTGCAAATTAAAGACTTGGCAGCCATGGGACTTCAGTGTTAATTAAAGGTGTTTTGAAAGCTCAAGTTAAGGATGTTCGAGAAGTGTGCTTTGGAAGAGGCAGAGGGACAGAGATGGCAGACAGACACGGGGAATGTATTCTGAGGTTCTCTGCAAAGACAGAAGGAGAAGCAGTACCAGAATGCAAAGGACTTTTAAGCAAAAATACTAGAACATGAAAAGAAATCAGTCTCTGTCCTAAAAGACAACACAACCTAGTTGAGCTACATGAACAAGCTTATTTGTGCTAACGGGGTAGGGTGAAGGTGGGGAAGGATTGTGTTACGAGGATGTAGGAGTGGCTCAGAATCCCAGGTTGCAAGCCTCCCAGCCTTAAACCGAATGTGAATCTACAATTATCTCAAAAGCTGAATTTTTTTTTTTTTTTTTTTTAAGGAAGAGCTTCAAAGAGCATGTTGAAATGAGGGAATTGCAACCATGTGTGAGGTGAGGGTATAGTGTTCTAGTGGGGCATAGTGAGAGACAAGGCTCCATCGTGAAGCTGTAGGGGACAGTCCATTATTTCAGTGGTTGTTGGTGTCCCTTGACTTGTGGCATCACTCCAAAACCTGCTTCCACAGCCACAGTGCCTCCTCCCTGTGCCGCCGCCTCTCCTCAGTGTGTGCGCTCTGTGTGCCCTTTTATAAGGACATATGTCATTGGATTTAGGGCCCAGTTGGCTAATCCAGGATAAGTCTTTTCAAGATCCTTAAGTTAATCACCTTTTGTCATATAAGACAATACTTGTTCACTATATAAAGGGTATGATAAGTCTGTGCAACATGGCAAGACCCCTATCTACAAAAAAAGAAAAAGCCAGGCTTGGTGGCATGTGTGGACATCTCTTTTTGGGTGGGAGGGCACCATTCAACCCACTACAGAAAGGTAGGGGCAGATAAATGATTACTAGGATTCTGACCCAGCCAGTCAAGATAGAACACACAGAAGGAACAGCAGCCTTCAGGGAGGGAACTTCAAGTTTTCACTGAATTTGAGGGTCTTGTGGGGATACTCAGTAGGCAATGGGATAAATGTTTCAGCAAAGAACTGGGTTGGAGCTGACATGAGTGGCATAGCTGAAACCAAGGGAGTGGACGAGCTAATCTGGAGAGAAAAGATAGGGCAGGCTGAGGACAGGCCCTAAATAATGCTAACTTTAGGAGTCAGGCAGGTACCCAGAAGCCATCCATGAAAGGAAGAAAAACCAGGAGAAAATGGGCAGCCTGAAAGCCAAGCAAAAAAATAGTTTCAGAAAATGGGCTCAATAGTGTCAAATACTAGTAGGGTAGGACTGGAAAGAAACCTTTGATTTTAGGAACTTAATGTTGACAGGCAGATAAGCTTTTTTCTCTCTTTAAAAAAAATGTATTCTCATTAGAGAACATTTAAAATGCATAAAGTACAAAACTTAAGTATAGTTACATCAACAAAACACAATTATTAGCATTTCCATCCATTTTTAAAAACATCATTTTGAGTCAGGGTCTTGCTCTGTCATCCAGGCTAGAGTGCAGTGACACGATACTTCACTGCAACCCTCACCTCCTGGGCTCAAGTGATCCTCCGACCTCAGCCTCAGAGTAGCTGGGACTGTAGGCGTATACCACCATGACCCAGTACATCTAGTTGTTTCTATGTGTAGGTGAGCTTGTGATTTTTTGGGGGGTTTTGAGATGGTGTCTCACTCTGTCTCACCCAGGCAGGAGTGCTATGATCATGGCTCACTGCAGCCTTAACCTCCTGGGCTCAAGCAGTCCTCCTCCGTCAGCCTCCTGAGTAGCTGGGACTGCAGGCACATGCCACGACACCTGGCTAATTTTTTTAAAAAAAATTTTGTAGAGACAGGGTCTTGCTATGTGGCCCAAGCTGGGCTTGAACTGGCCTCAAGTGATCCCTGCCTCAGTTTCCCATAGTGCTGGAATGATAGGTGTGAGCCACCATGCCCGGCCTAGGTGAGCGTTCTTTATCTTTTTGTTTTCTTTTCTTTCTTTTTTTTTTTTTTTTAACACAAACAGAACTAGGTGAGCCTTCAAGTAAAGAAAAAAGACTATGTGTGCATGTGTGGGTGCATGCCCGTGAATGCCTGCCTTGATTTCCAACACAGGCATCCTCCTTTAAATCCTCCCTGAGCTGGAGACTGACTTGTGGCCCCTGGGAGAGTGTGTGGGAGTGTGGAGAGTGACCTCCGGACCTGGGCACTTTCCGGCCCCTCCTCCCATGGAAGCTGCTGCACCGATTTGGCCTCTGTGCAAACACCAGGCACTTTTCGCTGGGTCAATATTTCACATCCGTTGTCAGGGTCTAATCCATCTTCAACATCTGTTCCCTGGGATGTTGTGCTCTGCTGTGCCACCTATGACCCCTCATGGTCTTTGTCCCCAGAAGAGGGGCTCTACAAGGTCCCCAGAGCTTTCTCCAGCTTGAGGCTGCTCGGTGCTTCTCTTTTTCTCCTCTTTAAACCCTTTCACCTTTGCCTGAGCCAAAAATCTCCCTCAAATTACAGGGAGAAGCCCCCTCTGTCTGGAAGCCTTCCCTGGCTCCGGAACACAGAAGGATGTGGTAGCTGCTGTTGTGTAGAATTCAGCAAACCTCGCCTGCCAGTGGGTCCAGAACACGTTCCGACCCAGTGTCTTGCTTGCCACCTTGCACTTCCTGACTGCTGCTTCCTGCTGTGAGCCTGCTGGAGCCCTGGGGACACACATTTACTTGAACAACATCTCAAAATAGACTGGGAAGACAAAATGTACTACAAGGGGCCAGGTGCAGTGGCTCATGCCTATAATCCTAGCACTTTGGGAGGCTGAGGCAGGCGGATTGCCTGAGCTCAGGAGTTCGAGACCAGCCTGGGCAACAGGGTGAAACCCCATCTCTACTAAAATACAAAAAATTAGCCAGGCGTGGTGGCAGGTGCCTGTAATCCCAGCTACTCAGGAGGCTGAGGCAGGAGAATTGCTTGAACCAGGAGGCACAGTTTGCAGCGAGCCGAGATCACGCCAGTACACTCCAGCACACTCCAGCCTGGGTGACAGAGCAAGACTCCATCTCCAAGACAAACAAACAAGAACTCAAAATATACTACAAGGTGTAACTAGAAATTGTTTTCAAGATTGGTGCTTTTGCACCATTGGTTAGGTGAGGCAACCAAGTGCATTTATTTTGATGCATGCCTGTCTTGTTCCTCTAATCAGCATCCAAGAACAGGGACAGGCCGGGCGCGGGGGCTCAGGCCTCTAATCTCAGCACTTTGGGAGGCCGAGTCAGGCAGATCACCTGAGGTCAAGGGTTTGAGACAAGCCTGACCAACACGGTGAAATCCCATTTCTACTAAAAATACAAAAATTAGCTGGGCATGGTCGTGGGTGCCTGTAATCCCAGCTACTTGGGAGGCTGAGGCACGAGAATCGCTTGAACCCGGGAAGTGGAGGTTACAGTGAACTGAGATTGCACCACTGCACTCCAGCCTGGGCTACAGAGCAAGACTTGTCTAAAAAAATAAATAAATAGAAGAAGAAGAATAGGGACAGATTTCTGTTCATTCTCCTCAGTGCAAATCTCTGGCCCCAGCTTCCTCCTCATTATTCAAACCGAACATATATTTGGCATTTACTATAAGCAAGTGCTGTTATTAAACCCATTTGTAGATGAGGGAGCCAAGGCTTAGCAAGGATAAAGACTTGAAGGCCACACAGCTGCAGGAGGCCAGGCTGGACCAGGGTTTATGTTGTTAACACTAAATTGTTTGGAGAAACAGCAAACCCAGCTGTGGGGGAATGGGAGCGGTGGGTGTGGAACCTGAGGCTAACTTCCTCCCACCCAGCCATTCTGTCCTCTCTGCAATAAAGTTCATAGTCCAGGAAATTCCCTCCAAGTGACAATGACTCTTAAACTTTCCTGAAGATAAGAATTGCTGGGCCAGAGCCTCCCTCACTGCTTGCCATCCCTTCAGCTGATGCTCAGTAACTCTTTCTTTGCCAGTAGCCAGCCTGGCCATCCAGTTTACCAGAGAGGCCCTGGTGACGAACCAGTCCCACCTCCCATTTCCTGGAACCCATCCCTGCCACCTCACCCAGCCCCACCCTCCTTCCCTCTTTCACTCTGAGAGTTTTTGCAGTTCATCTGCTCAGCCAAAGAGAAGCAACTGCTAATGTTAAGCCGAAATTTGGGTCGGGCCAGGAGGCATCTTTAAAATGAAAAATTTACTCGGGTACAGGAAACAGCTATAAATGATCTTGGAAATGCAGGCACTCCATCTCCTGGTTACACACCCCAGGCAATACCCAACAGAGCATCTGAAGGGGCCTTATTTATCAACTGTCATGGATTCAGGAAGCCAAACAGACCTGCCTGTTACCAGGGTGTCTCCTGCAGGCCCTGCCTCCAGAAATGACCACCCCTGAGATGAAAACTTCTCTTGGGAAGAAACTGAGAAGGAGCTTTTACAATTTGCTCAGGGCTTCCCACTCTTTGTTGCTGGGAAATTCTTCCTGTAACCAGCTTCAGTCCCTGTTAACACATACTGAACAACAGGATTATTTTTGTTGTGTTCTGCATCTGCCGTATATAATCTTTTATTTTTTTCTGAGTTAACTTTGTTTTTTTTTTTTTTCTGCTGACTACCTACTTTTCTGTCATAACTTTTTTTTCATTGTGGTAAGAACACAACATGAGATCTACCTTCTTAAAATTTTAAGTGTAACATCTCCTCTTAATTTGGATAAAATAGCAGGCATTGGGCCAGGCGCAGTGGCTTACGCCTGTAATCCCAACACTTTGGGAGGCCGAGACAGGTGGATCACCTGAGGTCAAGAGTTCGAGACCAGTCTGGCCAACCTGGTAAAACCCTGTCTCTACTAAAAATACAAAATTAGCTGGGCATGGTGGCACGCACCTGTAATCCCAGCTACTTGGGAGGCTGAGGCAGGAGAATTGCTTGAACCCTAGAGGTGGAGGTTGCAGTGAGCCAAGATCGTACCACTCACTGCACTACAGCCTGGGTGACAAGAGCAAAACTCCATCTCAAAAAGAAAAAGAAAAAAAAAATAGGCCAGGTGCGGTGGCTCACGCCTGTAATCCAGCACTTTGGGAGTCAGGAGCTCGAGACCATCCTGACTAACATGGTGAAACCCCATCTCTACTAAAAATATAAAAATTAGCCGGGCATGATGGTGGGCACCTGTAGTCCCAGCTATTCGGGAGGCTGAGGCAGGAGAATGGTGTGAACCCAGGAGGCGGAGGTTGCAATGAGCCGAGATCGCACCACTGCACTCCAGCCTGGGCGACAGAGCCAGACTCCATCTCAAAAACAAAAAAAAAAAGAAAATAGTAGGCATTGAGTGCTTATATGGTAAGCACTGTGTTAAGCACTTTGGATTTGATCATTTTAACCCCCACAACAAAACATTAATCATTAATATGTGATAATTAACAAAGGTATTAATAAACCCATTTTGCAGATGGGCCACGGAGAGAGGTTGAGTAAATCACTCACAGTCATACAGTTACAAAGTTGGGACCTTTTTTTTTGTTTTTTTGAGACAGTCCTGCTTTGTTGCCCAGGCTGGAGTGCAGTGGCATGATGTCAACTCACTGCAGCCTCTACTTTCTGGGCTAAAGCAATCTTCCCACCTCAACCTCCTGAGTAGCTGAGACTACAGGTGTGCACCACCATGGCCAGTAAATTTTTGTGTTTTTTGGGTTTTTTTTTTTTTTTTCTGAGATAGAGTCGGGGTTTCACCATGTTGGCCAGGCTGGTCTCACCCACCTTGGCCTTGCAAAGTGCTGGGATTACAGACGTGAGCCACCACGCTCCACCAGAATTTTTGTATTTTTTGTAGAGACAGGGTTTCACCATGTTGTCCAGGCTGGTCTCGAACTTCTGGGCTCAAGCGATCTGCCAGCCTCAGCCTCCCAAAGTGCTGGGATTACAGGTGTGAGCCACCATGCCCTGCCTACAGAGTTGGGATTTGAATTCAGGCAGTCCAACTTCAGAGCTCTTGCACTTAATTACAGATGCTCTGTGTCTCTTTCCAGTTCTCCTTTCTCCAAATGGAATCATTCTACCTCCGTAAACCTGTCCTTATGATTTCCAGTTGAGTCAGGAAACCTAGGGCTGATGCCACAACCCTGAATAGATTTATATTAGGGACCAAAGCCATGGAACATTCCCTTTCCATCACTTAATTCAATCTCTGATGAAGTCCACACCAGTCATTCCCCCTGCACAGCCATCTTGCTCATATCGTTCTCAACAAAGTGGCTCCTAACCCTATCTGGAGGACTGGCTAGCCATTCGGGCAGAACAGTGGTCCTAGTCACAAGGGAAAAAGGAACCCGTTTGCAAAGCAGCTATATTTGCTAAGTAAGACACTTTGACAGGCTGAGCATGGCCTGTAATCCCAGCACTTCGGGAGGCCAAGGTGGGCAGATCGCTTGAGGTCAGGAGTTCGAGGCCAGCCTGGCCAACATGGTGAAATCCCAGCTCTATTAAAAATACAATAATTAGGCCGGGCACGGTGGCTCACGCCTGTAATCCCAACACTTTGGGAGGCTGAGGAGGGCGGATCACGAGGTCAGGAGATGGAGACCATCCTGGCTAACACGGTGAAACCCCATCTCTACTAAAAATACAAAAAATTAGCCGGGCGTTGTGGTGGGCGCCTGTAGTTCCAGCTACTCGGGAGGCTGAGGCAGGAGAATGGTGTGAACCCGGGAGGCGGAGCTTGCAGTGAGCCAAGATGGCGCCACTGTGCTCCAGCCTGGGTGACAGAGCACAACTCCATCTCAAAAAAAAAAAACAATAATCATCTGGACATGGTGGCAGGTGCTTGTAATCTCAGCTACTCAGGAATCTGAGGCAGGAGAATCGCTTGAACCTGGGAAGCTGAGGTTGCAGTGAGCCGAGATCACACCACTGCATTCCAGCCCGGGCAACAGAGTGAGACCCCATTTCTTAGAAAAAAGACACTGACAAAATGCCTTTTAAGGAAATGGTATTTGGGGAGATATGCTGTCAGTAGTTTTGATAGGAACTCAGCATTGAGTTCCTACTGAGGAAACAGCAGAGAATATCTGTGAACCTCTGTGACTGGGTTCTCCTTCATGTTCCACCTCTTCCACATACCTCACACACCCCTGCATCCCTCCTGCCCATCCTCTATTCCATTTGTCCTGTCATTTTTGACCCTGAGTTTTGACAGCCCCAAACCTTGTCCCTCCATAAAGTAGACAGGCTAGTAGGTCATCATGGTGAAGAGCCCAGACTCTGGAACTAGACTGTCTGGTGGCAACTTTAGACAAGTCACTCAACCGCTCTTGGCTTTGGTTTCCCCGTTTGTAAAATGGCATTGACAATTATAGTCCCTGCTTCAGCTAGATGAGTTAAAATGGGTAGAGCATTTAGAACAGCGCCTGACACATGCTGATTGTAAGCACTCAATAAGTGTTCTGCCCTGCCACCTGATTAACAGCTTTGTGAAATTGGGCAGGTCACTCTGAAAGAGGGTATGATTATGATGTAGTGATTAAGAGCACTAGGTTAAACATCAGATGTCCTTGAATCTTGACTTTTTTTTTTTTTTTCCTGGAGACAGGGTCTCATTCTGTCACCTAGGCTGGAGTACAGTGGTACAATCTCGGCTCACTGCAGCCTCAATCTCCCGGGCTTAAGTGATCCTCCCACCTCAGTCTCCTGAGTAGCCGGGACTACAGGCATGCGTACACGACACTTGGTTCTGTTCTTGTCTCCTGTCCATTCCACCCCCGAGCCAGCAGTCCCAGGAGACACAGCCTCTTCCTATTCAATATCTCCCCCATGTAGGAGCTTAAGTAAACGAAATACCACCACCCTCTCCCATCTTACCTTGAGATTAGGAAAGACCGTGGTTGAGGGCAGCCTGTGTTACTGAATGTTATCTTCGCGGGTTTGGCTCCAGAGCCCTCAGCAGGAAGAGGGACTGGACCTGCAGCCTCAGACTCAGAGCAGGGACTTATAATGAGCAGAGTCCTGAGCCCCCTGGTGGGGAGTCTTGGGTTCCATTCCGCTTGGTCCTTGCAGGGCCTTTTCAAGAAGTCAAGGGCCCTTGACACTTTTAGGAGTGCCCACATCATGTCAAAAATATTAAAATGCATTCACATCCCACAGAAGGTTTTTTTTTTTTTTTTTTTTGAGATGGAGTTTCGCTCTTGCAGCCCAGGCTGGAGTGCAGTGGTGCAATCTCGGCTCACCTCTACCTCCCGAGTTCAAGTGATTCTCCTGCCTCAGCCTTCCAAGTAGCTGGGATTACAGGCATGCACCACCACACCTGGCTAATTTTTGTATTTTTATTAGAGATGGGGTTTCTCCATGTTGGTCAGTCTGGTCTTGAACTCCTGACCTCTGGTGATCTGCCTGCCTCGGCCTCCCAAAGTGCTGGGATTACAGGCGTGAGCCACCGCACCCGCCTGAAATGTAGTTTATACATAAACTATATATGCAAACTGAGTTGAGTTGCAATTGGTTGAGATTTTGTTTTGTAGCCATTTACTTCAATATTTATCCAATGCCATTTTGCAACTTTTTTTTTTTTTTTGAAAACAATAACTTTTTTCCAGGTTTCAGTAATAAGCCTAGCCCCTATGCCACTGTGTCTAAGGGATGGGCCAGCAGTGCTTCCAGTGCCTCGCTTGACTTGGTTAGATTCCCTGGTCCCAGAGCTTGTCAACTCCAGAGCCCATGTGAACCATGCCCACCCTATCTATCTATTTATCCACCCGTCCATCCATCCGTTCGTTCGTCCATCTGTCCATCCATCCATCCATCCACCCACCCATATATATCTGAGCTGCCTATGGTAGGAAAAAAGCAACTCGGGAAAAGGCTAGAGAAGACAAGCATGGTGTGAGACTGCCCTCTAGAGATTTCTCCAGGAAAGTGCAGCTAGGGAACTTCCTTTTTCAGGCTCACATCAACCCCACCCCTCGTTCACTCATTCACACTTATTGTGTGAGTACCTACCTATACCCGGCACCACATACTTACCTGTTCTGGGAACAAAAGACAAATACAAAGAGAAATAGCACACATCCCCATTCTCCAGGAGGTCACCATGTATAACATGATTACTGTTCTGTGCAATGACTACTGGAGTAGATGTGCACCAAGTTCTATGGGAGCACTGAAGATAAGGAAATAAGTCTGGGGCAATAGGGGAAGTCATCACAGGGAAGGTGGCATTCAAGATGGGCCTTGAAGGATGTGTAGGAGTTTGCCATACGGTGCTGGGGAGGAAAGGCATTCGGGGCAGAAGGAATGGCAGTGTAGAAATGCAGGTTTGTTGAGGGCCATTGAGGTGTGGCAAAGCTGGAGCATGCATAGCACTGAACAGTCAAGACCCAGCTAGAGAGGCAGGTGGGGCCAGATAGTGAAACTCCCACTCAAAAAACAGGAAGTGAGCCAGGTGTGGTGGTGCTCGCTTGTAGTCCCAGCTACTCGGGAGGCTGAGATCGAAGGACTGCTTGAGCCCAGGAGTTTGAGACTGCAGTGAGCTATGATCACACCTGTGAATAGCCATTGCTCTCCAACCTGGGCGACACAGTGAGACTCTGTCTCTTAAAAAAACAGAAAACAGGCCGGGCACGGTGGCTCAAGCCTGTAATCCCAGCACTTTGGGAGGCCGAGACGGGCGGATCACGAGGTCAGGAGATCAAGACCATCCTGGCTAACACGGTGAAACCCTGTCTCTACTAAAAAATACAAAAAACTAGCCAGGCGAGGTGGTGGGCACCTGTAGTCCCAGCTACTCGGGAGGCTGAGGCAGGAGAATGGCATAAACCTGGGAAGCGGAGCTTTGCAGTGAGCTGAGATCGCGCCACTGCACTCCAGCCTGGGCAACAGAGCGAGACTCCGTCTCAAAAAAAAAAAAAAAACAGAAAACGGGCCATGCCCAATGACTCATGCCTGTAATCCCAGCACTTTAGGCGGCCAAGGCAGGAGGATGACTTGAGGCCAGGAATTCAAGACCAGCCTGGGTAACATAGCGAGACTGCATCTTTACCAAAAAACAAACAAACAAACATTAGCAGCAGGGCATGGTGGCATGAGCCTGTAGTCCCAGCTACTTGGGAGGCTGAGGTGTGAAGACCACCTGAACCCAGGATGTTAAGGCTGCAGTGAGCCATGACTGCACCACTGCACTCCAGCCTGGGTGAGAGAGAGAGAGACCCCATCTCAAAAATAAAACAAAGCTGGGTACAGTGGCTTATGCCAGCACTTTGGGAGGCTGAGGTGGGCGGATCACCTGAGGTCAGGAGTTTGAGACCAGCCTGGCCAACAAGACAAAACCCCATTTCTAATAAAAATACAAAAAATAGCCAGGTGTGGTGATGGGCACCTGTAATACCAGCTACTCAGGATGCTGAGGCAGGAGAATCGCTTGAACCTGAGAGGTGGAGGTTGCAGTGAGCCGAGATTGCGCCATTGCACTCCAGCCTGGGTGACAGAGTGAGACTGTCTCAAAAAATAAAAAATAAAATATATAAAACAAACAACAAAAAAAAGTAGGACATGTCGCACTTAAACTCAACACTCTTTTTCTTGCAGCAGTGGTTTAAACAGAGGAACAAACAGGAAGATCTTGTCACCTTTGAGGGGTTGTGGTTGTGCCCCTCAAAGTGACTTTGGAGGTTCTACACCACTCGTGGTCACCCAGTCCCCCAGTTAATCCCAAGTGGGGGCTCCCAGGCAATTGATGTGCCTGACAGAATGTGCCAGGTACTTGATAGGAGGTTTGCCAAATGCCCAGATCCCAGTGATTACAGTCACCCTGCCCTCTCCTGTTTTCTGCAGACCAAGACGTGGGCACCCAGCACCACATCTGGGCCCACTTGATCCAGATCATGAAGGTGGAGGAGACCAGAGCCAGCAAGTGCAACCGGCCAGCAGTCACGCAGCTCCATGACTCCAAGGTTGAGTTCCTGTTGCCCCACTGGGTCCTCTATGGCCAGCAACAAGCCATGTGTCACCACCAAGAGGCCCGACATCTTATAGGTGCAGGGGCCTCTCACCCTGGGTCTGCCCAAATAAACTCCTCAAGAACACCAAACCAAACAAAACAGGATGTGATGCTCTGGCCAGAACTCTGTGCCAAACAGAGGGAGACCTGACCCAGCCATTCAGAGTCTCTGTGGAGGGAAAATCAGGCATATCGAGGACCAGGACCACAGACACTGAGACACAGCACCTGCCTCTCACATAGTCTCAGCTGAAGACATTAGTGCTGAGTTGATGAGGCCAGGGTGGGTGGGGAACTTTCAGGTGGGAGCAGGGGTGAGACAAGGGAGCACAGCATGCTGAAAGGAGCCAGAAGAGCTTCCAGAATACCTCTAGCTCTCCTACCTCCCTAACAACTCCTGCTTCATTCATGAGTTTCTTTCCTGAGCAGGAATCCTGTCTTCACCATCAACTGGCTGTGAGACTTTGAGAAAGTCACTTAATGATGCACTGGCTGGTGAGGTGGCTCACGCCTGTAATCCCAGCACTTTGGGAGGCCAAGGCAGGAGGATCACTTGAGATCAGGAGTTTGAGGCTGCAGTAAACTATGATTATGCCATTACACTCCAGCCTGGGCAACAGAGAGAGACCTTGTCTTTAAAAAAAAAAAAAAAAAAAAAAAGGCAGGGCTGGGTGTGGTGGCTCATGCCTGTAATCCAAGCTCTTTGGGAGGCCAAGGCAGGCGGATCACCTGAGGTCAGGAGTTCGAGACCAGTCTGGCCAACATGATGAAACCCCCATCTCTACTAAAAATACAAAAATTAGCTGGGTGTCGTGGCACATGCCTGTAATCCCAGCTACTCGGGAGGCTGAGGCGGGAGAATCACTTGAACCCAGGAGGCGGAGGTTGCAGTGACCAGAGATTGCGCCATTGCACTCCAGCCTGGGTGACAGAATGAGACTCCATTTCAAAAAAAAAAAAAAAGTAATGGAAAGCCCATCCTTAAGCTTTTGTAGGATACATGGTGGCCCAGCCAGAGACTGGACTTAATAGCCCTCCTTGCAGCTAGCTGTGGCCATGAAACTAAGTTCTGGCCAATGAGAGGTGAGCAGTAGGGAGTCATGCAACTTCTAGATCCCATGCTTAGAAGGAATAAAGTTGCTTGCTCTTCACTTTTCTCCTTCCTGCTGATTGAGAAGTGGTAACACCTGGCGTGGCCACCTTAGCCACAGAGATGGAAGCCACATGTTGAGGATGGCAGAGTCACTCTGAAAACCCCGGGCTGCTCACCTCTTACTGCTACATGAAAAATAAATTATCTTTTTTTCGGATCTATCTTACCTAAGCCACTGGATTCTGGTGCCTCTTTGCTATAGCAGATTACCATGTACCTTTAATTAATGCAGCATGTTTTTTTAAAATAATCCTTTCCTGTTAGAAAAGTGGGCAAAAGGCATTAGCTGATGGTTTACTCACACAAAAAAGGGCTACAAATGGCCTTTACGTATGTGAAAATATGCTCAACTTCACTTAGAAGAGAAATGCAAATTAAAACTGCACTATGAGACTGTTTCTCATTAATCACATTGGCAGAAATTCAAAGGCACGACCATACACCCTGTGGCAGAGGCTGTGTGGGAAATAGACATGCTCATAGTTGGCTGGTGGGAGTGCAAAATACACCAGGAGCGGAGGTTTATACCTGTAGTCTCAACACTTTAGGAGGCCAAAGTGGGAGGATCACTTGAGGCCAGGAGTTCCAGGCTGCCATGAGCTATGATTGCACCACTGCACTCTAGCCTGGGCAATAGAGCAAGACCCCAACTCTAAAAAATAAAAAAAAATAAAAAAATAAAAAAAAAGAAGAAACTAAACGTATCAGAATTGGCACTATCTTCCTCCAAGAGGGCAAAAGCTTGTCCCCTTGCTCCATGAGGGGAGTATTTCATGCTCTGGAGCTCCCCATGGGCTCAGGCTGCATCTAATCTCCAAAAGAGATCAGATCCTTATTTCCCTTTTCCCCACTTCCCTTATGTACTGCTCCGGAGAACAGTCTGTCCATCAATCACTTGCACAAGCATCCCTGTCTCAGGCTGTGCTCTCGTGAACCCAACCTAAGATACATGACCCTTACTAAACCAGTCAATAGCAAGGAAATGGAATGGCCAGCTCTCGCTTCAGGCTCTGCCTCTGTGTGAGCTGCCGACACACAGAACATCGCAGAAGAGGAACACCAGGCTCAAACTGGTGAGTGATTAAGAAGTAAGAAGAAAACATGGTTCTTGGTAAGGCGATCAAACTAACAGAGGTGCTCTGGCAAGTGACACTCCTGGGGGAAGTAAAGAAGTAACTCTTGACCAGGCGCGGTGGCTCACCCCTGTAATCCCAGCACTTTGGGAGGCCGAGGCGGGTGGATCACCTGAGATCAGAAGTTCAAGACCAGCCTAGTCAACATGGTGAAACCCTATCTCTACTAAAAATACAAAAATTAGCTGGGCGTGGTGGTGAGTGCCTGCAATCCCAGCTACTCGGGAGGCTGAGACAGAAGAATCACTTGCATCAGGGGGGTGGTGGTTGCAGTGAGCGAGATCGTGCCACTGCATTCCAGCCTGGGTGACAGTGAGACTGTCTCAAAAAAAAAAAAAAAAAAAGAAAACTGTAAGATATTTTCTTTGTTTTCAGACAGGATCTCACTCAGCTGCCCAGGCTGGAGTGCAATGGCATGATAATAGCTCATTGCAGCCTCGATCTCCTGGGCTCAAGCAATCCTCCCATCTCAGCCTCCTGAGGCCTGGCTATTTTCTTTTTTGTTGTTGTTGTTAAGTAGAGATGACATCTTGCTATGTTGCCCAGTATGGTCTCAAAATCCTGAGATCAAGTGATCCTCACACTTTGGCCTACCAAAGTGGTGGGATTACAGGCATGAACTACCGCATCTGGCCAGATCTTAGCTGTTGGAATAAGAGTATTGATTCATTAATTCAATAATTTACTAATCGAGCACCTACTCCATGCCAGGTACTATCCTAAGCACAGTGAACAAAACAGGCAAAGACCCCTGCCCTCAAGGAGCTTAAATTATAGAAAGAATAAAGATGAAAAATATAATAGTAAACATAACAAATAATGATATTTGTTGGTTACCATTACAATAGAATAGTATGTTAGGAAATGCTAAGTACTCTGGAGGAAATAATGGAGCAGGGTAAGAAGTTCGTGGAGACTAGGGAAGAGGCAATTGCAATCTTAAATAGGGAGGTCAGGCAGGTCTCACTGAAAAGGCAAGATTTGAGCAGGACATGAAAGAAACTAGGTGCCGGGCGCTGTGGCTTACGCCTGTAATCCCAGCACTTTGGGAGACCGAGGCAGGTGGATCACCTGAGGTTGGTAGTTCGAGACCAGCCTGACCAACATGGAGAAACCCCATCTCAACTAAAAATACAAAATTAGCTGGGCGTGGTGGCGCATACCTGTAATCCCAGCTACTCCAGAGGCTGAGGCAGGAGAATCGCTCGAACCCGGGAGGCAGAGGTTGCGGTGAGTCAAGGTTGCCCCGCTGCCCTCCAGCCTGGGCAACAAGAGCAAAACTCCATCTCAAAAAAAAAAAAAAGAAAAACCCAAACCTTGGGTCTCTCCAAAGTATCTCCCACTGAGCTCCCTCTGCTGGACAAATGTGAAATTGCTTCCCCCTCTAAAGATAATCTACTGATAGTTGTGGAATCCAACAATCATGTAAGGCTAATCTTCCAAAATGGATTAGAAGCCGGTTGCAGTACTTTGGGAAGCCAAGGCGGGTGGATCACTTGAGGTGAGGAGCTCGAGACCAGCCTATCCAACATGGTGAAACCCCATCTCTACTAAAAATATTAAAATCAGCCAGGCTTTGTGGTGCACGCTTGTGATCCCAGCTACTCGGGAGGCTGAGGCAAGGGAATCACTTGAACCCAGGAGGCAGAGGTTGCAGTGAGTCAAGATTGAGTCACTGCACTCCAGCCTGGGTGACAGAGTGAGACACTCCCATCTCAAAACAAACAAACAAAAAAGTGGATTAGGGGAGAAAGGCTCCCATGAGACACCTCCAACCCCATTAGTCACCATCCATACCCTGGGGCTAAGGCCCTTAACTGGAGAGGAGTTGGAATGGACGAAAGGACCCCCCTAGGCCAGGCGCGGTGGCAAACACCTGTAATCCAGCACCTTGGGAGGCCAAGGCCCATGGACTGCCGCTTGAGGCCAGGAGTTCGAGACAAACATGGCAAAACCCCACAGGAAGGGAGGGAGGGAGGGAGGGAAGGGGAAGGGGAAGCGGAAGGGAACCCCCCTAAGCAAGCCTTGCTCTGAATCCTTACCAGGCCTGGAAATTCTCAAAGAAGACAAGCTTCCTGGGTTGAGTTTTTTAGCAGTGACTCCCCCTAAATGAAATGCTCAAGCTACTAGGTTTTTTAGGAATTGTAGCTCCAGGAAAAAACAATACATAGTGCTGGCCAACCGAGGTCTGAGTTTTTTTATGCCAATGTTGCAGGAAGACTCAACCCCAGACAGACATACAAAAGATTTCCACAATCACAGGAAGTGGATGTTTCAAATTACACAGTTCCCAACAGGAAACCCTACTCATTGCTCGTCTTTGGAGCATTCCTGAAGGATGCTTGTTATACAAGGGAAGTCTTCCAAACAGGTAGACCACAGGGACTAAGGAACTCACTGTCCAGGAAGTGAGTTACACAAAAACAAGGCTTGTGAACTTTGTTGGTTCTGTCATTGGCTGCTTCTATCATTTACCTGTACAGCCTTATCCAGCAAGACACAACACAGCTCCTGGACCAATGACCAAGTATGGTGCTTCCCTGGAGGTGTCCCTTTTCTTTATGGTAGCCATTGTGAATGTCCCTTTTTTTTTTTTCTCCCACTAGTGCATGTGAGTAGTGATTAACAATAGGTATTGCCAATCAATTAAAATTGGGAAATTGTAATGGTCAGTAATATATAAGGAAATATACCTTAAAATTGATACTACATATGTCAAGATTGAGTGTATATTTAGGAATATTTTGTGTTAGGAAAAATCCAATGAACCAATAAAATTAGATTAACATGTCTTGGTCCCTAAAATGCTGGCAGGTGCAAAACTGATTATAGAAATAGATTGGGAGGCTGGGCACAGTGGTTCATGCCTGTAATCCCAGCACTTTGGGAGGCTGAGGCAGGTGGATCACGAGGTCAGGAGTTCAAGACCAGTCTAGCCAAGATGGTGAAACCCCGTCGCTACTAAAAATACAAAAATTAGCCAGGCATGGTGGTGGATGCCTGTAATCCCAGCTACTCAGGAGGCTGAGGCAGGAGAATTGGAATTGCTTGAACCTGTGAGGCAGAGGCTGCAGTGAGCCGAGGTCACACCATTGCACTCCAGCCTGGGCGACAGAGCAAGACTCCATCAAGAAAGAAAGGAAAGAAAGAAAGAGAGAAAGGAAAGAAAGAAAGAGAGAGAGAAAGAAAAGAAAGAGGAAGGAAGGAAGGAAGGAAGGAAGGAAGGAAGGAAGGAAGGAAGGAAGGAAGGGAGGGAGGGAGGGAGGGAGGGAGGGATTGGGCTGGCCAGGAGCGGTGACTCACACCTGTAATCCCAGCACTTTGGTAGGCTGAGGCGGGCAGATGACGAAGTCAAGAGATCGAGACCATCCTGGCCAACATGGTGAAACTCCGTCTCTACTAAAAATCCAAAAATTAGCTGGGCATGGTGGCATGTGCCTGTAGTTCCAGCTATTCGGGAGGCTAAGGCAGGAGAATTGCTTGAACCCAGGAGGCAGAGGTTGCAGTCAGCAGAGACTGTGCCCCTGCACTCCAGCCTGGCAACAGAGTGAGACTCCATCTCAAAAAAAAAAAGAAAAAGAAAAGAAAAAAGAAAAAAAGAAAAGAAATAGATTGGGTTGGGTGCAGTAGCTCACACCTATAATTTCAGCACTTTGGGAGGCTGAGGCAGGAGAACCGCTTGATCCCAGGAGTGTGAGACTAGCCTGGGCAAGATAGCGAGACTCAGTCTCTAACAAAAAATTAAAAAACTGGGCATGATGGTGTGTGCCTGTGGTCCGTTACTCAGGAGGCTGAGGTGGGAGGATTGCCTGAGCCTGGGAGGTCAAGGCTGCAGTGACCCATGATTGTGCCACCGCACTCCTGCCTAGTTGAAGGAGCAGATCCCGTCTCAAAAAAAAAATACTGTACCATTTGACTTTTTTTTTTTTTTTTTTGAGACAGAGTCTTGCACTGTCGCCAGGGCTGGTGTGCAGTGGCACAATCTTGGCTCACTGCAACCTCTGCCTCCCAGGTTCAAGCGATTCTCCTGCCTCAGTCTCCCGAGTAGCTAGTATTACAAGCGGCTGCCACCACACCTGGCTAATTTTTTAGTATTTTTAGTAGAGACGGGGTTTCACTATGTTGGCAAGGTTGGTCTCAAACTCCTAACCTCATGATCCGCCCACCCTGGCCTCCCAAACTGCTGGGATTACAGGCGTGAGCCACCGCGCCCAGTCCATTTGACTTTTTTTTAAAGACAGGGTCTCACTATGTTGTCCAGGCTTCAGTGCAATAGCAAGATCATAGTTCACTGCACCCTCAAATCCCTGGCTCAAGCAATCCTCCCACCTCAGCCTACCAAGTAGCTGGGACTGCAGGCATGTACCACCATGCCCCACTAACTTTTTGTAGAGATGGGGGTCTCACTGTGTTATCCAGGCTGGTCTCAAACTCTTAATTTCAAGCAATTCTCCCACCTAGGCCTCCCAAAGTGCTGGGATTACAGGTGTGAGCCATTGTGCCGGCCTCACATTTTTTTAATTTTTTAATCAGGAGAGGGAGAAGGAACTGGGAAATTAATGCAAAGATAATGACTGAGAACCACAGACTGAATGTCTAAGTTGTTGAAAAAATGGAATGCAGGCTGGGCGCGGTGGCTCGTGCCTGTAATCCCAGCACTTTGGGAGACCAAGGTGGGTGTATCACAAGGTCAGGAAATCAAGACCATCCTGACCAACATGGTGAAACCCTGCCTCTACTAAAAATGCAAAAATTAGCCAGGTGTGGCAGCGCACGCCTGTAGTCCAAGCTACTCAGGAGGCTGAGGCAGGAGAATTGCTTGAACCCAGGAGGCAGAGGCTGCAGTGGGCTGAAATCGTGCTACTACACTCCAGCCTGGCGACAAAGCGAGACTCCGTCTCAAAAAAAAAAAAGAAAAAATGGAATGCAATGAACATAAATGCTCAAAATATTGGCACTGCACCTGCATAAATGAACTAAGTGTCCATCATTTCAATCGATCTGTCCTGTTCCTTGCACAATCTGAACGCTTTCACGCATGGAAGGAAACCCAAGTGGGCACGGGGTGGAGGCAGTTGGCAGTTATATTTTTTAGTCCTTAGATAGTGGAATGAGGCCAGATACAGCGGCTCATGCCTGTAATCCCAGTACTGTGGGAGGCCAAGGTAGGCAGATCACTTGAGGTCAGGAGTTCAATACCAGTCTGGCCAACACCGTGAAACCTGTCTCTACTAAAAATACAAAAATTAGCCGGGTGTGGTGGTGCACACCTCTAGTCGCAGCTACTCAGGAGGCTGACACTGGAGAATCACTTGAACCCAGGAGGCAGAGATTGCAGTGAGCCAAGATTGTGCCACTGTACTCTAGCCTGGATGAGAGAGTAAGATTCCATCTCAAAAAATTTTTTAAAATTAGATGGTGGAATGATGTAGATCCATGCCAAGGTAGGAGTGAACCTGAACTAGAAGAGTAGACATTCCTAAGACATTATGTACTTAATGTTGCCTTTGGATACTAGCTGGACATGACTTTGAATAATTTTTCCTTTACGAATAATATGAATTGTGGTTGTCCTTGAAGTTTTTGGGTCATGCTTGGTGACGTCATCTTAGGCTGTACTGGGACAAGGGTGTATGTGTGTATGTGTGTGTGTGTGCACACGGGCATGCACTGGACAACACGGCCTAGAATGTGGTAAAGACTTTTTGGGGTACCTCCCTGGCTATGAGTCTTCACTTCACTCCTTCTTCTGAAGATACTTCCCTACAACTCTTGGCTTGGACTCCAAGTTTGAAAGTTTATTTTTTATGGCCGGGCACGGTGGCTCACACCTGTAATCCTAGCACTTTAGGAGGCTGAGGCAGGCAGATCGTCTGAGGTCAGGAATTCGGGACCAGCCTGGTCAACGTGCTGAAACCCTGTCTCTACTAAAAATGCAAAAATTAGCCGGGTGTGGTGTATGCCTGTAATCCCAGCCACTCGGGAGGCTGAGGCATGAGAGTCACTTGAATCCAGGAGGTAGAGGTTGCAGTGAGCCAAGATCACGCCACTGCATTCCAGCCTAAGCAACAGAGCGAGATGCCGTCTTAAAAAAACAAAGAAATGGCCGGGCGCATTGGCTCACGCCTGTAATCCCAGCACTTTGAGAGGCCGAGGCGGGTGGATCACGAGGTCAGGAGATCGAGACCATCCTGGCTAACACGGTGAAACCCCGTCTCTATTAAAATATAAAAAATTAGCTGGGCATGGTGGCGGGTGCCTGTAGTCCCAGCTACTCAGGAGGCTGAGGCAGGAGAATGGCGTGAACCCAGGAGGTGGAGGTTGCAGTGAGCCGAGATCGTGCCACTGCACTCTATCCTGGGCAACAGAGTAAGATTCCATCTCAAATAAATAAATAAATAAATAAATAAATAAATAA
>NC_045449.1:45588956-45644233 GCF_002776525.5 Piliocolobus tephrosceles | reverse complement strand
AAAAAAAAAAAAAAAAAAAAAAAGTTTTTTTTTTTTAAATTAATGGGGTCAGGAGCAGTGGCTCATGCCTGTAAACCCAGCACTTTGGGAGGCCGAGGCAGGTGGATTGCTTGAGCCCAGGAGTTCAAGACCAGCCTGTGCAATGTGACAACACCCCCATCTCTACCAAAAATACACACAAAAAATAGCTGGGCATGGTGGCATGTGCCTGTAGTCCCAACTACTTGAGAGGCTGAGGCGGGAGAATCACTGGAGCCCAGGAAGTCAAGACTGCAGTGAGCCATGATTGCGCTGCTGCAAGCGAGCCTGGCTGACAGAGACTCTATCTAAAAAAAGAAAAAAGAAAAAAAAAATTTGACTGGGCACCGTGGCTCACACCTGTAATCCCAGCACTTTGGGAGGCCGAGGTGGACAGATCACCTGAGGTAAGGAGTCTGAGACCAGCCTGGCCAACATGGAGAAACCTGTCTCTACTAAAATTATAAAAATTAAGGCTGGGTGCGGTGGCTCATGCCTGTGATCCCAGCACTTCAGGAGGCAGAGGCGGGCAGATCACCTGAGGTCGGGGGTTCAAGACCAGCCTGACCAACATGGAGAAACCGTGTCTCTACTAAAAATACAAAAATTAGTTGGCCATCATGGCACATGCCTGTAATCCCAGCTACTCAGGAGGCTGAGGCAGGACAACTGCTTGAACGCAGGAGGTAGAGGTTGCGGTAAGCCAAGATTGAGCCATTGCACTCCAGCCTGGGCAACAAGAGCGAAACTCCATCTCAATATATATAATATATACAAAAATACAAAAATTAGCCAGGCATAGTGGCAGGTGCCTGTAATCCCAGCTACTTGGGAGGCTGAGGTAGGAAAATTGCTTGAACCCATGAGGCAGAGGTTGCAGTGAGCTGAAATCACGCCACTGCATTCCAGCCTGGACAACAGAACAAGACTCCTGTCTCAAATAAATAAATAAAATTTTAAAAAATTAAAATTAAATTAGCCTGGTGTGGTGGTGCGTACCTGTAGTCCCAGTTACTCGGAAAGCAATCCTTGTAAGGATTACTTGAGCCTAGGAGATAGAGGCTGCAGTGAGCTGTGATGATGGCGCCACTGCACTCTAGCCTGGGAAGGAAGGGAGGAAAGAAGGGAGGGAGGGAGGTGGGGGAGGGAGGGAAGGGGGGAAGTTAGGGAGGGAGGGAGGGGGGAGGGGGGGGGGAAAGAAGGAAGGAAGGGAGGGAGGGAGGAAGGGAGGAAGGGAGGGAAGGAGGGAGGAAAATGAATTTATTTTCACAGTTCTGGAAGCTGAGAAGTCCAAGATGAAGGCTCCAGCAGATTCAATGTCTGGTAGGAGCTTGGGCCCTGCTTCCAAGATGCTACCTTGTTGCCACATCCTCACATGCAAAAGGGGTAAGGAAGCTCTCTTCAGCCTTTTCTTTCTTTTTTTTTTTTTTTCCTTGAGACAGAGTTTTGCTCTTGTCACCCAGGCTGGAGTGCAATGGTGCAATCTCGGCTCACCACAACCTCTGCCTCCTGGGTGCAAGCGATTCTCTCCTGCCTCAGCCTTCGAATAGCTGGGATTACAGGCATGCGCCACCACACCCAGCTAATTTTGTATTTTTAGTAGAGACAGGGTTTCTCCATGTTGGTCAGGCTGGTCTCGAACTCCCAATCTCAGGTGATCCGCCCACCTCAGCCTCCCAAAGTGCTGTGATTACAAGCACGAGCCACCATGCCCAGCCTCAACCTCTTTTATAAAGGCAGTAGTTCTGTTCATGACAGATCAGATCCCTCAAGACTTAATAACTTCCCAAAAGTCTCTACCTCCTCAAACCTTCACCTTAGAGGTCAGGTTTCAACATACGAATTTTGTGAGGACACCAACATTCAGATCATAGCATGTTGTATATTTCATATTACATCTCATCATAAAACACACTATCAGGCCGGGCGCGGTGGCTCAAGCCTGTAATCCCAGCACTTTGGGAGGCCTAGATGGGCGGATCACGAGGTCAGGAGATCGAGACCATCCTGGCTAACACGGTGAAACCCCGTCTCTACTAAAAAATACAAAAATCTAGCCGGGCGAGGTGGCGGCGCCTGTAGTCCCAGCTACTCCGGAGGCTGAGGCAGAAGAATGGCGGGAACCCGGGAGGTGGAGCTTGCAGTGAGCTGAGATCCGGCCACTGCACTCCAGCCCCGGCGACGGACCGAGACTCCGTCTCAAAAAAAAAAAAAAAAAACAACAACACACTATCTAGTGACACCTTGGTTGTAACAACATGAATGGCCACTGGTTCAGAATAAGGACAGTGTAATGCAACCTTTGCCTCCCAGGTTCAAGCAGTTCTCCTGTCTCAGCCTCCCGAGTAGCTGGAACTACCAGTGCACGCCACCACACCCAGCTAATTTTTCTTTTTTTTTTTTTTTCTGAGACAGAGTCTTACTCTGTCGCCCAGGCTGGAGTGCGGTGGCACAATCTTGACTCACGGCAACAACCTCTGCCACACGGGTTCAAGCGATTCTCCTGCCTCAGCCTCCCAAGTAGCTGGGATTACAGGTGCCTGCCACTGCACCCAGCTAATTTTTGTAGTTTTAGTAGAGATGGGGGTTTCACCATCTTGGCCAGGCTGGTCTTGAATTCCTCACCTAGTGATCCACCCACCTTGGCCTCCCAAAGTGCTGGGATTACAGATGTAAGCCACTGGGCCCGGCCTAATTTTTGTATTGTTTCAGTAGAGACGGGATTTCAACAAATTGGTCAGGCTGGTCTCAAACTCCTGACCTCAGGTGATCCACCGGCATCAGCCTCCCAAAGCTCTAGGATTACAGGTGTAAGCCACCTCACCCGGCCCTCCCGATGGTTTTAAGTCAATTAACAATCTGTCCTAATCAATAATTTCATGAGGTTTGCAAAATGATAACGTTCAAATTCTAGTTCATTCCGTAAAGCTTTTCTTTATCAACAGAATATTTGATTATCCTAAAACACAGTTCCTGACAGAACGGCAAGATAAATGCTTCTTTATTTTCCTTTAATTATCAATTTTCAAAGAAAGTGTTAAATAGTAGAAAAAAAATTCTTTTTTTTTTTTTTGAGACAGTCTCGCTCTGGTGCCCAAGCTGGAGGGCAGTGGCGTGATCTTGGCTCACTCTAAGATGAAACCTCTACCTCCCGGGTTTAAGCGATTCTCTTGCCTCAGCCTCCCACGTAGCTGGGACTACAGGCACATGCCACCATGCCCAGCTGATTTTTGTATTTTTAGTAGAGACGGGGTTTCCCCATGTTGGCCAGGATGGTCTCGATCTCGTGACCTCATTATCTGCCTGCCCCAGCCTCCCAAAGTGCTAGGATTACAGGCGTGAGCCACCGCGCCCCGCCGGAAAAAAAAAAAAAAAACCTGCTTATTCTTAAACCTGCTCCAATCAGCTTTAACCTCCACCAATTCACCAAAACTTCTCTCGTCAAGTTCACCAATGACCTTCAGGTTGCTACATCTAGGAGGTGAGGTGAGAGAATCGCTGGAGCCTGGGGAAGTCAAGGCTGCAGTGAGATGTGATCATGCCACTGCACTCCAGCCTGGGTGACAGAGTAAGTCCCTATCTCTAAAAAAAAATTAAAAATAAATAAAATTAGCCTGGTGTGGTGGTGCACACCTGTACTCCCAGCTACTAGTTGTTCTGTTCTCCTAATTCTCATCTGACTTGACCTATCAACACCATTTAAGATGTTATCACTCGCTCTTCCTTCAAATACTTTCATTTTGCTTTCATGTCACCACCTTGCCTCAAGTCCTCTCCTTGGATTTCTGATCTATACTCATTCTTTTTTTGTTTTGTTTTAACCTTGAGCCAAAAGATATATTTTATTGTTAATTTATATATTTGATTTTTCAAAGTAAATGCAGTATGTATGAATTATATATAATTTAGAAAATGCAGGCTGGGGGCTGGGCAAGGTGACTCATGCCTGTAATCCCAGCACTTTGGGAGACCGAGGTGGGTGGATCACGAGGTCAGAAGTTCGAGACCAGCCTGGCCAACACGGTGAAACCCCATCTCTACTAAATGTACAAAAATTAGCCGGGCCTGGTGGCTCGTGCCTGTAGTCCCAGTTACTCGGGAGGATGAGGCAGGAAAGTTGCTTGAACCCGGTAGGTAGAGGTTGCACTGAGCCGAGATAGCACCACTGCACTCCAGCCTGGGTGACAGAGCAAGACTCCGTCTCAAAAAAAAAAAAAAAGTTTTTAAATATCTTTAAAATATTTCATGTTGGTACTCAGATTAATTTTTTTTTTTTTTTTTGAGACGGAATTTTGTGCTTGTTGCCCAAGCTGGAGTGCAATGGCGCGATCTCAGCTCACCACAACCTCCACCTCCTGGATTCAAGCAATTCTCCTGCCTTAGCCTCCCGAGTAGCTGGGATTACAGGCATGTGACACCATGCCTGACTATGTAATTTTAGTAGAGACGGGGTTTCTCTATGTTGGTCAGGCTGGTCTTGAACTCCTGACCTCAGGTGATCCACCCTCCTCAGCCTCCCAAAGTGCTGGGATTACAGGCATGAGCCACCGCGCCTGGCCTCAGATTGAATTGTTTTCCAAAACAAATCATAATTCAGCTGGGCACAATGGTGCACACCTGTAATTGCAGCTACTTAGGAGGCTGAGGCAGGAGGATCCCTTGGGCCCAGGAGTTTGAAGCTGTAGTGCCCTACGTTCTTGCCTGTGAATAGCCACTGCACTCCAGCCTGGGCAACATAGCAAGACCCCATCTCTAAAAAATCCCAGTTACTCGGGAAGCTGAGGCAGGAGAATCGCTTGAACCCAGGAGGCACCAGTTACAGTCAGCTGAGATCACGCCACTGGACTCCAGCCTGGGCAACAAGAGCAAAACTGTCTCAAAAAAAAAAAAAGAAAATGTTTTTCTGGCCAGGTGCACGTAGCTCACATCTATAATCCCAACACTTTGGGAGGCTGAAGTGGGAGGATCCTTGAGGCCAGGAGTTTGAGACCAGCCTGGACAACATAGCAAGATCCCACCTGTAGTCCTAGATACTTGGGAGAGTGAGGAGGGAGGGTTGTTTGAGCCCAGGAGATGAAGGCTATAATAGTGGGGGATGACTGCACCACTCCAGCCTGGGCAACAGAGTGAGACCCTCTCTGTTAAAAAAAAATAAAAAAGAAAAATTATTTTAAAAAAAAAGTTTTCCTAAGAGTCCAGATTTGTAACTTGCCAGATTAGTGTAATTTTAAAATATTTTTCTATTATAAAGTATCCATACTCACAAAAACATAAATCAATGTATTACACCCTCTAGAATTAACTATTAATTTTTAATATTTTTTCATTCTTTTTCTATGTGTATTTTTTCACAATTCTATGCATAGTTTTGCATTATAAAATATTTCTCAATATGAAATATTCTTCAAGGTCAGGCGCAGTGGCTCATGCCTGTAATCCCAGCACTTTGGGAGGCCAAGGCGAGCGGATTACTTGAGGTCAGGAATTCAAGACCAGCCTGACCAACATGGTGAAACCCCTTCTCTACTAAAAATACAAAAATTAGCTGGACATGGTGGTGTGCGCCTGTAATCCCAGCTACTTGGAGAATTGCTTGAACCCGGGAGGCAAAGGTTGCAGTGAGCAGAGACCTCACCACTGTGCTACAGTCTGTGCAAGAGTGAGACTCCGTCTCAAAAAATAGTAATAAAATATTCTTCAAAAACATGGCCAGGCACGGTGGCTCACGCCTGTAATCCCAACACTTTGGGAGGCCGAGGCAGGCGGATCACGAAGTCAGGAGATCGAGACCATCCTGGCTAACACGGTGAACCACCGTCTCTACTAAAAATACAAAGAAAATTAGCTGGGCGTGGTGGTGGGCGCCTGTAGTCCCAGCAACTCGGCAGGCTGAAGCAGGAGAATGGCGTGAACCCGAGAGGCGGAGCTTGCAGTGAGCCGAGATCGCGCCGCTGCACTCCAGCCTGGCGACAGAGCGAGATTCCATCTCAAAAAAAAAAAAAAAAAATGATTTTATTTCCTGTTTTATTTCTGCTTATTTCATTAAGTGAAAATATCATAACTTATGTCACCTTTTACTGTCAGTGGAACATTTACTTGTTTCCAATTTCGACAAACTCTGCAAATGCACATCTTTTTAAAAGAATCTGCGTTTCTGATTCTTCAAAATAAATTTCTAGAAGTGATATTACTAGATGAAAGTGGATGGAGAGCTTAAAGGCTCTCAATTACTCAGGAATTACTGGGTCAAAGAGGATGGCCCATTCATAGCTTTCGAATAAAAATAAATATTGCCAAACTGCTTTCATGGAAGGTTTTCTAATTCACCCTTTCACCAGCAATATAGGAGAGAGTGTGGCTTACGTTAATAAAAAGAATTCTGCTGTTTTGAGCAGTACTAAGTGGTGCATTTAAACTTATATTTCTTTGATTAGGAAGGCTGACATTCGTTCCTGAAATTCATATTTCTTCCTTAGTGAATTGCCTGTTCCTATCCTTTGCTCGTTTTTCTATAGGGATATTATTTCATCCTTTCAGTGTTGTTTTTACAAAATAAACAATTTTTTGTTTGTTTTTCCCCCGAGACGGAATCTTGCTCTGTCGTCCAGGCTGGAGTGCAGTGGCGCGATCTCGGCTCACTGAAACCTCGGCCTCCTGGGTTCAAGAGATTCTCCTGCCTCAGCCTCCCGAGTAGCTGGGATTACAGGCACGCGCCACCATGCCCGGCTAACTTTTGTATTCTTAGTAGAGAAAGAGTTCCACCATGTTGGTCAGGCTGGTCTCGAACTCCTGACCTCAGGTGATCCGCCTGCCTCGGCCTCCCAAAGTGCTGGGATTACAGGCGTGAGCCACCGCGCCCGGCCCAACAAATTTTTTAGAAAGCCATCTGGATGCTAGTCCATGACTGCTGAACACCGGCTGAGGCTCCCAAAACTGCGCTCACCGCTTGGGGACTTTCCAGCTGGCCTTTACTCTCCATGGCGAAAGCGGACTTTCCACAAACCTCCACAGTGCGAATTACCGCAAAGGCGTCGACTCTCCCGGCCTGGAAAGTCTCGCGGGATCTCAGCTGTCCTTGGGGCAGCCCCCTAGCACAACTACAAATCCCAATATGCAACGCGCCCTGTGGCCCAAGCGCCCGAATGAAGGCTAGGGGCCAAAGTCATGTGTCTGACTGCGTCACCCGTCCGGTCCTCTCTTCCACGCCTTTTTCTTCAGCTTCCACCTTGGTCGCCATCTTGTGCGTGAGGTTATGGAACCTCTGAGTCCCGCCAACTCTATGGTCGAGCGTTTCAGGGATCAGCCAATCGTAATCTAGATCTCGCAGTAAAGCCCCGCCTCTATCCGCATGGAGGCGGGAATTGCCACGAAGCTCCTGTGGAGGGAGAGGAAGCAGCTGCGGAAAGCCAATAAGAGTGGAGGAATCGATGACGCAAACCAATGGGGACGCGGGGATATTACGGCCAATGAGAATGGAGGAGGTCCAGGACACGTGGGTGGGGGAAGCTGAGAGCTGAGACCAAGGGCTAAAGCTGGGAGGTGAGTCTGTCACCTTGAGCCGGGCGAGCGCAGTGGCCGAGCAGGGGTTGCAGGGCATTGGGAGTGCAGGTGACTTGGGACCGGGAGCCAGCATAGGCAGGGTTGTGGGCTGGGCAGTGAGGAGGGGTATTTCCCCCCAGAGCTGGGAGAGGCGATGGCAATCTAGATATGGCCTTATCAATGAATGTTAGTTACCAACGGTAATGAACGATTGACTGCCTCGGCTGGGGCGGGTCGACGACTGCTGTGTAAGATGGGCAGGACCGTGCGCAACACCTGCCCAGTGTCCGCCTCCAGTCTTCCTGGGAGACCATTCCCTTTCGTAACATTTCCCTCCTGGGGCTTGGGCCCCTTTCCTTGACTTCCGATCTCCATGACTTTCCCTTGAAGACCCGCTGCTCTGTCCCTCTGACCTCTAATGCCCTCCTCAGCTGGCGCACGGTGCAAGGAAGAGAGTGGTCTAGGGAGGACGGGCGGGGGTGAAGGGGACGACCAAAGGTCGTCACTATAAGCAAACAACCAGGTTCTCAATGGGATAATTATTACTTTTTTTTCCCCTCTGCAGACTGAAAAAATGCAGACTACCGGGGCATTACTCATTTCTCCAGCTCTGGTAAGCTGCCGCGCCGCGGTGCTCTGTAGTACCAGGTGTATGGTGTGGGCGCCATCAGTGTTTAATGAATGAACCCAGGGGAACTTGGCGTCCTGATGATGTAGGCTCTTTGAGGTGGCTGTAGGATGTGATGAAGGTAACTTCTGGGCCTGCGAACCAAGCTGTCTTGGCTTTGGAATGTGGTCAGAGAGTCTGGATTTGATTTTTATCCCCAGTCTGGCTTGGCCATAGAGACAGCCCACTAAAACAGTGGCTTTCAACAGTGGCTGCATGTTAGAATCATCCAGGGAGCTTTTAAAAATCCTGATGCCTAGGCTGCACCTTTGACACCATTTGCATCAGAGTTTGGGAATAGGGGTGGAACCCAGGCATCTGTGTCTTTTAGACTTCTCCAGATGATTCCACTGTGCAGCCAAGTTTGAGAACCACTTCACTAAAAACTATTTCAAAAACGCCATGTTACACATGGCTCTCCTGGATGGCTATTCCAGTCGGTTTCCAGGGCTGATTGGCCCACTCCATTTAGGGTATGTAGCTGTGAGTGTATTTTAGCAGAATAAAATTTCCCCCATCTGATTACTTGGTGATCTGGGTATAAACCTTTCCTGTACCTGCTTTGGTATTAGTGTGGGTTCTTGTTCCATTCTGGAAAACCGATTAAGGCTGTGCCCAAAGGAGTGAACTTTGGTATGGTTTTGAATGGTGAAGGTTGCCACTGCTGACTACATCAAGCTATCAAGACAGCTGTCTCTGGGGCAGGCCTGATAGAAACAGGAATAAATTGACCTTGAAATACATTGAACTTATTCTGTTCATGAAATCTGTAGTCATTTTTGACAGCTCAGCAATTAGGGTTTTTTTTCCTTGACTGATTTGGTAGGATGTGGCTTTCTGATTTTACAGATCCGCTGTACCAGGGGTCTAATCAGGCCTGTGTCTGCCTCCTTCCTGAATAGCCCAGTGAATTCATCTAAACAGGTAAGGGAGGAATAGCCCTCTTAGGAATGTTCCCAAGGCCCAGGGTGGTGGCTCACACCTGTAATCCCAGCTCTTTGAGAGGCTGAGGTGAGAGGATCACTTGAGCCCAGTAGTTCAAGACCAGCCTGGGCAACACAGGGAGACCCCATCTCTACAAAAAAATATAAAAATTAGCCATGTGTGGTGGCATGTGGCTGTAGTCCCAGCTACTCCAGGGCTGAGATGAAAGGACTGCTTAATCCCAGAGGTTGAGACTGCTGTGACTGTGCGACTGCACTCCAGACTGGGTGACAGAGCAAGACCCTGACTCAAAAAAAACCCATTCGTTCATTAATTTTTTAAAAATCAAGGAATGTCCCCAGACAGGGGTCCTTCAGGTTAAGTTGTCTTTAGACCAAAGTGGGAGGAGAGTTGGAGAATCTGTGTGCTTTAATAGTTCTAAGTCCCCCAGGGTGAGCCTTGTGAGGTCTGCCTAACCCATGAAATTTCCCTAGTCCTGTCTGACAACAGACCCGAAGACTAATTCCCAGCATACTCTGCAATCAGAGTATTCTGCATTTACCAGGCAGTTTGCCAACAGTTTCAGAGCCCAGGTGGGTGGGGTGAGGGAGGTAGAGTCAGCCACCTGTCCTTATGCCATACTATCTCTCTGCTATCTGGCCTGCCTTGCTTCTCTTTCTAGCCTTCCTGCGGCAGCTTCCCACTCCAGGTGGCCAGACGGGAGTTCCAGACCAGTGTTGTCTCCCGGGACATTGACACAGCAGCCAAGTTTATTGGTGCTGGGGCAGCCACAGTTGGTGTGGCTGGTTCAGGGGCTGGCATTGGAACGGTGTTTGGCAGCTTGATCATTGGCTATGCCAGGTAAGTGTGGGTGGCCTGGAGCATCTCCCACTGTAAATTCCACCGTTTGGGGAAGCCTCAGCTGAAGAAGCTCCCTTAAGGAGCCTTCAGATTGATTTCATCTACATCATAGTTTCTCCAGAGAAAACATGTGTCCAGCCTGGCTCACTTAAACTTACCAGGTTGGTCTACTCTGCTTGTCCATCCAAATCCCCAGGATCTGTGCGGGCTAGGCCCTCTCCCAGGAGTAACACTCCACTCCCCATTCACCTCACCCTCCTATGTCCTCCCCTCCCCTCACCCCTTCCTCTCCCTCAACTGGCAATTATCTGTGTCCCTGGCAGGAACCCATCTCTCAAGCAGCAGCTCTTCTCCTATGCCATTCTGGGCTTTGCCCTGTCTGAGGCCATGGGGCTCTTCTGTTTGATGGTTGCCTTCCTCATCCTCTTCGCCATGTGAGGCTCTGCGGGGGTCACCTGCCTGTTGCCGCTGCGACTCCACGCCATTCCTGGTGCTGGGGTGTACTAAGCTTTACCATTAAACACAATGTTTCTGTAAACCCCTGTCTGTGCCTCTGTCCTTTGACCTTCAGGAGGGCCTTGGTAGAGGGTGAGGAGAGGGAATTTGGTCAACCATTGGTGATTGGGAACTCCTCCGGGCTGAGAAGGAGCACCGCCATGAGTGTAAGAACACAGAGGGTTCTCGTGTTCATGAGGAATGTGGGTTTGTCTGAGTAATGAGATTCTTGCCTTTTCCCTTCAGATTTAGTATAGTTGGCCCTTTGTATCCATGGGTTCCATATTTGTGGATTCAACTAACAGTACGCAGAAAATCTTCAGGAAAAAAAGTGAATGGTGGTGTCTGTACTGCACATGTACAGACTTTTTTCTTGTCATTATTCCCTAAACAATACAGTATAGCAATTATTTATATAGCATTTACCTTGTGTTAGGTATTATAAGTAATCTAGAGATGATTTAAAGTAGATGGGAGGATGTGCATAGGTTATATGCAAATACTATACCATTTTATATAAGGCACTTGAGCATCTGGGGATTTTGGTATCCACTGGGGTCCTGGAGCCAATCTCCCACAGATACCAAAGGATAACTGTAACGACTGTATGTTAATAGATATAGTCACAACTGTATATTAATATTAACACAACTGTATATTAATAGGCAATTATATAATAGGTTAATTAATATACTGTATATTAGGTTAATAAATTATTAAAAATTAATAATTTGAAGGGCTTAATTTGCACCAAGCATTTTACATTCATTATCTCCACAACCCTAAGAGTTATAAGCACAACTTTAAAAACTGTTTTGCAAATGACAGACCCAGGGTTTGGGGAAGCAAAATAACTTATCTAGTATCACAGAGGTGGTAAATGGCAGATTGGGGATTTCTCCCCTCAGGCCAGCTTAAACCTTAAACTGTGTGTTGTTCTATCTATTTCCTTTTTTTTTTTGGTCCCATCTATTTTCATTCCAGTCACAACAATTAAGGTGGCGCAGAAAGGGAAACTTGGTCCCAAAGAAGTTGTATAGCAGGTGAAAGGTAGAGGTAGGCTTCTATCTGCCTGTGTTTAGCCCCATTTGTAGGTTTCATTTTCACTATCAATTAGCCTTTCTCAGAGTATCTAAATGTTCTTAAAGCAGATAAAGTACACAATCCTAGTTCTTGGAGAATTTATCATCTTAGTTTTGCTAGGGATAAAAGACTATTTGAAGCCAGGCACGGTGGCTCACGCCTGTAATCCCAGCACTTTGGGAGGCCGAGGCAGGCGGATCACCTGAGGTCAGGAGTTCGAGACCAGCCTGAACAACATGGAGAAACCCCGTCTCTACTAAAAATACAAAATTGGCCAGGCATGGTGGTGCATGCCTATAATCCCAGCTACTCGGGAGGCTGAGGCAGGAGAATCACTTGAACCCAGGAGGTGGAGGTTGTGGTGGGCTGAGATCATGCCATTGCATTCCAGCCTGGTCAACAAGAGCAAAACTCCGACTCAAAGATGATTTGGGGGTGTATGCCAATGAATGAATTCCATTGAGAGCTTCGTCCAGCATCTTCCTTGAGTTCTTAAAGTCTATGCCCACCAGTCTTGCCCCCTTGGCTAAAGTGGGACTGATAACCCATGTAAAATTAGCTAAGTTGACATATCAACAGTTGCTGCTTCTCTAAGTCCTTGCAGGAGAAACCCATGGACAGAGAACTCATGCAAAGAAGCTGGGAACGTGGTCTGTCTCAAATTGGATGGCTTCAAAGGGAGTAGTAACTTAAAAGTGGGATCCATTCTATGAAAATCTTATACTTCAACTGCAAAATGTGAAATAGTGAAACCAAGAAAATATCTAATTGGTGTTAAGAACACTTTCTAACTGAAAGGCAACTAGCAAAGAGTTAAAACATACAGGCCGGGCGCGGTGGCTCACGCCTGTAATCCCAGCACTTTGGGAGGCCAAGGTGGGTGGATCATGAGGTCAGGAGATCGAGACCATCCTGGCTAACATGGTGAAACCCCGTCTCTACTAAAAATGCAAAAAGTAGCCGGGTGTGGTGGCGGGCGCCTGTAGTCCCAGCTACTTGGGAGGCTGAGGCAGGAGAATGGCGTGAACCCTGGAGGCAGAGCTTGCAGTGAGCCGAGATCGCGCCACTGCACTCCAGCCTGGGCGACAGAGCAAGACTCCATCTCAAAAAAAAAAAAAAAAAACAGAAAATTTGGATTCCATTTACATGCAATTTAAAGACAGTCGTGTAGGTATTTAAACATCTTCCTAGGGACCTTAGGGGAAGCAAAGAAATCTAATCCTAATGTCTTTGCCCTCAAGGAGTTTGGGGCACCAACAGAGTAGAAATAAGTACACCATGCCCTACATCATTGTATATGTGGGTACATGAACTCTGTGCTATAGAAGTTCCCAGAGGAAAAAGGAGGCTGGTGAGTTGTAATAACATGGGCTAACATTTGAGCACCTGTGTGTCGTGCACAATGCTGAGCACTTTCCATGATTAACTTCCAACATCCCTACAGAATGTCAGTTTACAGATAAGCAAGCAAATGAAGAGGCTCAGAGAGGTGAGGCATTCTGCCTAAATTCTACTAAACCAGAGCTGGTTACTAAAGCTGGGATTCAAACTCCAGAACCTGTGTTCTTAGCTTTATGCTGACTCATCTGAGGTTTGCGCAAGTGTAGTGACTTGCCCAAGGTTATACAGCATGACAATGATTCGAATCCCAATCTGTCTGACACTTATACAATCATGGCCTTTCCACCCCAGGACTTCTTAACCTTGGCATATTTGGGGCCAGATAATTCATTGTCGTGGAAGGGACTCCCTTGTGTAGTGTATGTTTAGCAGCATCCCTAACCTCTACCCGTTCAATGCCAGCAGCAACTGACATCCCCACCCAAGTTGTGACAAATTGCCAAATGTCAGAATATTGACAAATGCCCCCTGGCTGGGGGGCAAAACCACATCCAGTTGAAAGCTACTAGTCTACCACAATCTGCTGCATCTCCTCAGCCTTTTCACCTTAAGAAACTCCCTCAAGGTTGCCCACAGCAAGCCAGTGACAACCTGAAGCAGAGCCCAGGAATCTCATGGCCGAAGAGGAAATGGAACTGAGGTTGAACTGGTGACTGATGTTTCACCAAGGGAGCAATGGATTAACTGGTAATGCTGTTACACAAACAGAATGGCACAGCTGGCTTCCTACCAGCTCACTTCCTACCACCTCCAGTGGCAATCAAGAAGCAGCCCCCAGGGAAGGTGGTTGCCCTATCTTTCCTGCGAAATTCCAGGAACCCAGTTTTTGCCAAGAGGATGGTAAGAATTTAGTGCTCTTTGGTCTCGGCTGCAGAAGCAAGATGAAGGGAATATCATCGCTTGGCAAGCATTGCAATAAGACACACAAGTCGTGCCACCACTATGGCTCTAAGGCCTACCACCTTCAGAAGTTGACCTGTGGCAGGCCAGGCACGGTGGTTCACGCCTGTAATCCCAGCACTTTGGGAGGCTGAGGTGGGTGGATCATGAGGTCAGGAGTTCAAGACCAACCTGGCCAACATGGTGAAATCCCATCTCTACTAAAAACACAAAAAATTAGCCGGGAGTGGTGGTAGACGCCTGTAATCTCAGCTACTTGGGAGGCTGAGGCAGAGAATTTCTTGAACCTGGGAGGTGGAGGTTGCAGTGAGCCAAGATTGTGCCACTGCATTCCAGCCTGGACAACAGAGCAAGACTCCGTCTCAAAAAAAAAAGAAAAGAAAAAGAGAGATCGACCTGTGGCAAATGTGGTTACCCTGCCAAGCACAAGAGTAAGTATAACTGGAGTGCCAAGGCTCAAAGATGAAATGCTCACTGGGACTGGTCAAATGAGGTACCTAAAGCTGTATACCAGATTCAGGCATGGATTTCGTGAAGAAACAACACCTAAACCCAAAAGGGCAGCTGTTGAAGCATCTGAGTCATCTTAACAATTTCAACCGTTAGGCCAGGTACAGTGGCTCACGCCTGTAATCCCAGCACTTTGGGAACCGAGGTGGCTGGATCACGAGGTCAGGAGATCGAGACCATTCTGGCTGACACGGTGAAACCCCGTCTCTATTAAAAATGCAAAAAAAAAAAAATTAGCCAGGCATGGTGGCACATGCCTGTAGTCCCAGCTACTTGGGAGGCTGAGGCAGGAGAACTGCTTGAACCTGGGAGGCAGAGACTGCAGTGAGCTGAGATCGCGCCACTGCACTCCAGTCTGGGCAACAGAGCGACACTCCGTCTCAAAAAAAAAAAATTTCTACCATTAGTCATGCAATAAATATTCTGGTTTTTAAAAATAATAATAAAAACTGGCCGGGCACAGTGGCTCACGCCTGTAATCCCAGAACTTTGGAAGGCCAAGGCAGGCAGATCACAAGGTCAGGAGTTCGAGACCAGCCTGGCTAACATGGAGAAACCCCGTCTCTACTAAAAATACAAAAAGATTAGCTGGGCATGGTGGCGGGCACCTGTAGTCCCAGCTACTCGGGAGGCTGAGGCAGGAGAATGGCATGAACCTGGGAGGCAGAGCTTTCAGTGAGCCACGCTCGCACCACTGCACTCCAGCCTGGGTGACAGAGCAAGATTCCATCTCAAATAATAATAATAATTTAAAAAGAATTTCCCTTCATGAAGGGCTCCAAACAGCCTTGGAATGGCTGCATTTATAAACTCAAGTCAGCAGGATTGCGAATGTGCTTGGTGGGCCCATGGAGTCCCAGAGAGTCAGGGAAGAATGCTTCCTTACCCTCTACCAGGCTAGTTAGTCCAAGAACTTTATCATTAAGGTTCTTTATCTAAGGTCTATGGACTGGTCCATAGATGAGACCATTTTTATTTTACACATTTTGTTTAGTGTAAAATATTTTGAGTGGATACAGCAATGCATTGTTCTTGGGAGAGGACCCATTGTATTCATTATATTCTCAGAGGAATAGTGAGCAGAAAACAATTAGCAACCATTACCTTAAGAGTTTAGCAATGGTGGCAAAGAGGGAATTAACGGGATAACATAATACAGATATTATTAAATTATTAAAAACAGATGTCATGGCTGGCGCGGTGGCACATGTCTGTAATCCTAGCACTTTGGGAGGCCAAGGTAGGTGATTCACGAGGTCAGGAGTTCAATACCAGCCTAGTCAACATGGTGAAACTGAGTCTCTACTACAAATACAAAAAATTAGCTGGGCATAGTGGTGGCCGCCTGTAATCCCAACTACTCAGGAGGCTGAGGCAGGAGAATGGCTGGAACCCAGGAGGCGGAGGTTGCAGTGAGCCGAGATCACGCCACTGTACTCCAGCCCGGGTGACAATGCGAGACGCCATCTCAAAAAAGAAAACAAAAAAAACCAACAAAAAAATAAAACAGATGTTACAATCAGAAGCTTCAAAACATCTAGTCCAAGTTCTGATTACTCTCTTTAGTGTAAGGTTTATGGCCTGGTGGGAATTATTTTTCATTTATCCCTGGCATTTAACCAAGACAAAAGGCTGGGCCCACTAGCCGGGCGAGGTGGCGGGCACCTGTAGTCCCAGCTACTCAGGAGGCTGAGGCAGGAGAATGGCGGGAACCCGGGAGGCGGAGCTTACAGTGAGCTGAGATCCGGCCACTGCACTCCAGCCTGGGTGA
Organism: Piliocolobus tephrosceles; assembly: GCF_002776525.5. Classification (NCBI taxonomy): domain Eukaryota; kingdom Metazoa; phylum Chordata; class Mammalia; order Primates; family Cercopithecidae; genus Piliocolobus; species Piliocolobus tephrosceles. Next base: position 45,628,064 of record NC_045449.1, on the reverse strand, counting down.
CAGAGCCAGACTCCCTCTCAAAAAAAAAAAAGGCTGGGCCCTGGAGGTCTACCCCAGAGGCCCATGGGACCCAGGATTTTAGGGAAGGGAAGGAGAAGGATCTTCATGGTGTATCTTCTCAGACGATTGAGGCACAGCAGTGACCTGAACCCCAGGACACTTGCTAACGCCTGTCAGGTGGAGGGCACTTGCCTAGGTGCCATGAGCAAGGTGCTACCAAACCTTGTTGCACCAAGAGACAGCCCAATGCAGGGTAGTCGGTGCTAAGGAGATAGAGGTTTGATCCAGGTTCCTGAAGGAAGCCCACTCAGTTGTGTCAATTACCTCTGAGGGCATGGGAGTGGATCCAAGGACGCATATGTTTGCCCTCTGCCCAAGCTGCCAGGGGAAAGCAGCAAAGTGTTGGCCTTGAAAAAGTGAGCACTGAACTAAAAAGCAGAAGCTTATGTTCTGCTGCCTCTGTCTGGCCCTTCCTCTCTCCCCCAGCTTAGAGGCCTCCCAGAGGTAAACTGGTCCTTTAAGCAGCTGCCATCCCCTGCAGCCCTTCAGGCCCTGACTCGCAGGTTCTCTGTGCGAACTTGGCTCAGCCTTTTTGGAAATGTAATAGGCATAGTACTGTTAAAATGAGAGCACTGGGGAAAAAAAAGAAGGAAAAATAAGCATAGCAGAGGAGGAGGAAGTAAATGCTAAGATACATGGCTGCCAAGCATAGTGGCTAACACCTGTAATACCAACACTTTGGGAGGCTGAGGCAGGACAGTCATTTGAGGCCGGAGTTCAAGACTAGCCTGGGCAACAAAGTGAGACCTTGTCTCCATATATATATATATATATGGCAACAAAGTGAGACCTTGTTTCCACATATATATATGGCAACAAAGTGAAACCTTGTCTCCACATATGTACATATGTATATATATAGAGAAAGAGACTGAGTTTCACTCTGTCACCCAGGCTGGAGGGCAATGGCACGATCTCTGCTCACTGCAACCTCTGCCTCCCAGGTTCAAGCTATTCTCCTGCCTCAGCCTCCCAAGTAGCTGGGATTACAGGCACACACCACCACGCCCGACTAATTTTTGTATTTTTGGTAGAGACAGGGTTTCACCATGTTGGCCAGGCTGATCTCAAACTCCTGACCTCAAGTGATCCACCCACCTCGGCCTCCCAAAGTGCCGGGATTACAGACATGAGCCACTGCACCTGGCCTCTAAACACATTTTTAGATAAAAACTATAAGATCTATGGCCAGGAGAAGGGCAGCCGGCTACTATGTTCTTATTTGCATTCTGATCACCAGTTAAGCAACACTCACTGAATGTCAGGTCCAAGTGACAGAAAGATAGGTGCCCCCATGCTTCTTGCCCAGAAGGAGGAGGTCATATCTAGTGGCCACAGGGATGAGTAAAAAACCATTAAAATAAAAAGCAGTGCATGCTATAATAAAGGTATGATCAATCAGCCATAAGAACCAGAGGAGGGAGTAATTAAAAATAATAATAATGGCCGGGCACGGTGGCTCAAGCCTGTAATCCCAGCACTTTGGGAGGCCAAGACGGGCGGATCACGAGGTCAGGAGATCGTGACCATCCTGGCTAACACGGTGAAACCCCGTCTCTACTAAAAAATACAAAAAAACTAGCCGGGCGAGGTGGCGGGCGCCTGTAGTCCCAGCTACTCTGGAGGCTGAGGCAGGAGAATAGCGTGAACCCGGGAGGCGGAGCTTGCAGTGAGCTGAGATCCGGCCACTGCACTCCAGCCTGGGCGACAGAGCAAGACTCCGTCTCAAAAAAAAAATAATAATAATAATAATAATAATAATAATAATAATAATGATGATGGCTGGGCACGGTGGCTCAAGCCTGTAATCCCAGTACTTTGGGAGGACGAGACGGGCAGATCACGAGGTCAGGAGATGGAGACCATCCTGGCTAACACGGTGAAACCCCGTCTCTACTAAAAAAAATACAAAAATCTAGCCGGGGGAGGTGGCAGGCGCCTGTAGTCCCAGCTACTTGGGAGGCTGAGGCAGGAGAATGGCGTAAACCCGGGAGGCGGAGCTTGCAGTGAGCTAAGATCCGGCTACTGCACTCCAGCCTGGGCGACAGAGCGAGACTCCGTCTCAAAAAAAATAAAATAAATAAATAAATAAAAATAATAATAATAATAATAATAATACGCCTGGAAGTGTCAGTGTTTAGCAGCAAAAGTAATATTGCAGCCAGCCTTGAAGAATGAGTATAAATAATAAGAGTTAATAATTATTGCCGGGTGTGGTGGCTCAAGCCTGTAATCCTAGCACTTTGGGAGGCTGAGACAGGCGGATCACGAGGTCAGGAGATCAAGACTATCCTGGCTAACACGGTGAAACCCCGTCTCTACTAAAAAATACAAAAAACTAGGCCGGGCGCGGTGGCTCAAGCCTGTAATCCCAGCACTTTGGGAGGCCTAGACGGGCGGATCACGAGGTCAGGAGATCGAGACCATCCTGGCTAATACGGTGAAACCCCGTCTCTACTAAAAAATACAAAAATCTAGCCGGGCGAGATGGCGGGCGCCTGTAGTCCCAGCTACTCCGGAGGCTGAGGCAGGAGAAAGGCGGGAACCCGGGAGGCGGAGCTTGCAGTGAGCTGAGAGCCGGCCACTGCACTCCAGCCCCGGCGATAGAGCGAGACTCCGTCTCAAAAAAAAACAAAAACAAAAACAAACAAAAAAAGTTAATAATTATTGAACATTTCCAATGACCAGGCATTTTATACATTCATTATCACATGATCTTAGTAGCTACTATTATTTTCTCAATTTTGCTGATGAAGAGTAGAGGTTCATAGAGGTTAAACAACTAGGATTTCCCTACCTAGGATATGGTAGAGGTAAAGAGTATCTGGCGGGGAGTGGTGGCTCATGCCTGTAAGGCCAGCACTTTGAGAGGCCAAGGCAGGCTGATCACCTGAGGTCAGGAGTTCGAGATCAGGCTGACCACCACGGAGACACCCTATCTCTACTGAAAATACAAAATTAGCCAGGTGTGGTGGTGTATGCCTGTAATCCCAGCTACTTGGGAGGCTGAGGCAGGAGAATCGCTTGAACCCGGGAGGCAGAGGTTGCAGTGAGCTGATATCGCACCATTGCACTCCATCCTGGGCAACAAGAGTGAAACTCCATCCCGTCTCAAAAAAAAAAAAAAAAAAAAAAAAGAGTATTCCAAGTAGGAAAAATGAGCAAAGGCTTGGAGTGGGGAGAAGGTACACTGGCAAGTGAGGTGCCAATTATTTGTACAGTCCTTGCCACTTTACAAAAGCTTCTGGAAATGTCATACATAATCCTCAGGGAAACTTTGAGAGGTAGGAGTTTTCACTATTCTATGTTGCAAATTATAGGCTGCAAAAATAGGCTTCAAAGAAGGTAAGAAGGTAAGAGATGCAGATTAAAAACCTGAACCTCCATCTGAATCTAAAGTAAGGGCTTTCTGTTCATTGCCCCATCACTACCAGACCTTGTACTGGAAAATAATGGTCCAGTGGTGAGACACACTGAGGAATCCGCTCACCCCATGAGCCACCTCTGGGCCTCTGCATTCTGTAACTATGGAGGAGCTATGGAATAGTGTTTTTCTTTGTACGAGGTTACCAAGCAAACTCACCTTTGACTACCTTACTGAATAAATAATAATCAAGCAAAATTCTGGAGTCTTTTTTTTTTTTTTTCTTTTTTTGAGACAGTCTCCCTCTGTTGCCCAGGCTGGAATGCAGTGGTGTGTTGCCTCCCGGGCTCAAGCGATTCTCCTGCCTCAGCCTCCCAAGTAGCTGGGATTACAGGTACCTGCCACCACACCCAGCTAATTTTTGTATTTTTAGTCGAGATGGAGTTTCACCATGTTGGCCAGGCTGGTATCAAACTCCTGACCCCAAGTGATCCACGTGCCTCAGCTTCCCAAATTGCTGGGATTACAGGCATGCACTGTGCAATCTTGGCTCACTGCAACCTCCTCCTCCCAGGTTCAAGCAATTCTCCTGCCTCAGCCTCTCAAGTAGCTGGGACTACAGGTGCGCGCCACCACACCCAGCTAATGTTTGTATTTTTAGTAGAGATGGGGTTTCACCATGTTGGCCAGGATGGTCTCGATCTCTTGACCTCATGATCCACCCGCCTCGACCTCCCAAAGTGCTAGGATTACAGGCATGAGCCACCACACCCAGCTGGCAACCGCTGTTAATGTTTTCTTGTGTATCCCTTTTTCTTTTTTTTTTTTTTGAGACAGAGTCTCACTCTGTCGCCCAGGCTGGAGTGAAATGGCACGATCTCCACTCACTGTAACCTCTGTCTTCTGGGTTCAAGCAATTCTCCTGCCTCAGCAGGAGTAGCTGGGATTACAGGTGCTTGCCGCCATGACCAGCTAATTTTTGTATTTTTAGTTTAGACGAGGTTTCACCATGTTGGCTAGGCTGGTCTAGGACTCCTGACCTCAGGTGATCCTCCCATCTCAGCCTCCCAAAGTACGGGGAGTACAGGCATGAGTCACCGCTCCCGGCCTTGTGTATCCTTTTATAGATATTCTGGCATCTTTATTATGCTGATAAAACACTATACCAACAAAACACAAAATCTGCATAATATAGTATATTGATTCATTTCACTTCATGTTGTGCCTAAGTTGTGCCATGCCCTGTGCTGGATTCACATAAATAGAGCCCCAAGGGTGTACACGTTGTGTGTGTATGTGTGTTAAGAGGGAGTGTGGGTAGCTTACACCTGTAATCCCAGCACTTTGGGAGGCTAAGGGGGGGGGGTGGATCACTTGAGATCAGGAGTTCGAGACCAGCATGACCAACAGGGTGAAACCCGGTCTCTATTAAAAATACAAAAATCAGGCCGGGTCCGGTGGCTCACGCCTGTAATCTCAGCACTTTGGGAGGCCAAGGCAGGTGGATCACCTGAAGTCGGGAATTCCAGACCAGCCTGACCAACACGGAAAAACCCCACCTCTACTAAAAATACAAAATTAGCTGGGGTGGTGGCACGTGCCTGTAATCCCAGCTACTCGGGAGGCTGAGGCAGGAGAATTGCTTGAACCCAGGAGGCAGAGGTTGCGGTGATCCGAGATTGTGCCATTGCACTCCAGCCTGGGTAAAAAAGAGCGAAACTCCGTCTCAAAGTAAATAAATAAATAAAATAAATAAAAATACAAAAATCAGGTGGGCATGGTGGCCCACACTTTACAAAAGCTTCTGGAAATACCACACTTAATCTGCAGGGAAACCTTGAGAGGTAGAAATTACTGAAAATACAAAATTAGCCAGACGTGGTGTAGTCTCAGGAGTCTGAGGCACAAGAATCCTTTGAACCTGGGAGGCAGGGTTGCAGTGAGCTGAGATCAGGCCACCGCACTCCAGTCTGGGTGACAGAGCAAGCCTCCCTCTCATGGCGGGGGAAGAGGGGGTAGGGGCAACAGGTACCAAGGGGCCGTAATTAGTACAAGGTAAAATACAAGTGTAGGAGTGTCACGTAGTGGTTAGTACTTGTTCTCAGAAGTCAGATTTGGTTTACAGTTCCAATTATGCGACTTGCTCTCAGTGTGACCCCATGTAATTCACTGAACCTGTGTAAGCCTATTTTTTCATCTATCAGACCAGATTAATAATAGTACCTACAGCCAGGCGCGGTGGCTCATGCCTGTAATCCCAGCACTTTGGGAGGTCAAGGCAGGGGGATCACAAGGTCAGGAGATCGAGACCATCCTAACACAGTGAAACCCCATCTCTACTAAAAATATAAAAAACTAGCTGGGTGTGGTGGTGGGCAGCCTGTCGTCCCAGCTACTTGGGAGGCAAGAGCAGAATGGCATAAATCCAGGAGGCGGAGTTTGCAGTCAGCCGAGATCGCGCCACTGCACTCCAGCCTGGGGGATGGAGAGAGACTCCCACGCAATCAAAAAAATAATAATAATAATAATAAGAGTACCTACTACTTCACTGAGTGTTGAGAGGAATAAAGCCAAAGTATACAAAGTGCCTGCCACATATTAAACACTCAATAAATGTCTGCTAGAGGTTGCAGTGAGCCGAGATCAGGCCACTGCACTCCAGCCTGGGCGACAGAGTGAGGCTCTGTCTAGAAAAAATAAAATAAAATAAATAAATACATGTCTGCTAAAAAAAAATAATTTTTAGGCCAAGCATGGTGGCTTATGCCTGTAATCCCCAGCACTTTGGGAGGACAAGGCAGGAGGATTGCTTGACCCCAGAAGTTCGAGACCAACCTGGGCAACATGGTGAAACCTTGCCTGTACAGAAAAATACAAAAATTAGCCGGGCACAGTGGCACATGCCTGTAATCCCAGCTACTCGGAGGGCTGAGGCGGGGGTTGCAGTGAGTTGTGATCCCACCACTTCACTCCATCCTGGGTGACAGAGTGGGACGCTGTCTCAAAACAAAACAAATCAATTTTTAGCTCTCCATAAATGTTAGTCATTATCCTTCAGGTCTGCATTCCATTATTGTAAATTCATAAAACTCTAAAACCCAGGAAAGGTCCGGTGGGTGGATGACTTCTGTAATCCTAGCACTTTGGGAGGCCGAGGAGGGGGGATCACTTGATCCAACTCCAACAGGAGTTGGAGACCTTCCTGGCCAACACGGTGAGACCTTGCCTCTACTAAAAAAAATACAAAAAATCAGCCAGGTGTAGAGGCATGCCTCGCCTCTACTAAAAAAAATACAAAAAATCAGCCAGGCATAGAGGCATGCCTGTAATCTCAGCTACTGGGGAGGCTGAGGCAGGAGAATCGCTTGAACCCGGGAGGTGGAGATTGCAGTGAGCCAAGATTGCACCATTGCACTCCAGCCTGGATGAAAAGAACGAGATTCCCTCTTTAAAAAAAAAAAAAAAAAAAGGGCCTTAAGGCCAGACTTTTTTTTTTTTTTTTTTTTTTTTTTGAGTCTCTTTCACCCAGGCTGGAGTGCAGTGGCAGGATCTCGGCTCACTGCAACCTCCGCCTCCCAGGTTCAAGTGATTCTCCTGCCTAAGCCTCTTGAGTAGCTGGGATTACAGGTGCGCGCCACCATGCCCGGTTAATTTTTGTATTTCTATTAGAGATGGGACTTCACCTGTTGGTCAGGGTGGTCTCGAACTCCTGACCTCGTGATTCGCCCACCTTGGCCTCCCAAAATGCTGGGATTACGGGCGTGAGCCACCGAGCCTGGCCAATTATTTTTCACTTTAAACATCTCAGGAAAGACCCAAAGAATCCTCAGGGTTTACACTCACAGTCCCTTGATTCCTGTATATTCCAAGATTTGTGGGAAGAAAAAGTACCAAGCTTGGAGTCAGCAGGCCTGATTTTTCTTCCTTTCACCAAGCTTCTCTAGTTCTGTTTCATTATCCCTATGACAACGACTAGCAACAGTGACTGGCATTTAGTAGGTCCTTCATAAATATATGTTGAATAAACTCTAAAAGAAGTAGCTTTTCAATCCAAGTTGAGTCCTTTCTTGGTCCTGTTGCAGGCAAGGGCAATGGTATCCTGCCCTGGGTGCACAAAGGTGCAGGGAGGATCAATCGCAGAGCCTTTCCCAGAGAAGGGGCCCAAAGCGAGTCAACCTCTCTACTGAGCTTCCCACGAGGATGCTGGATCCCCAATCCTAATCATGGACACGTCTGACGGTCGCCGCCGTTAACGGGAATGATATGGCCCTTCCTCCTCCACTCCCCCCTCTCTTCTCCCCTTTCAACACTTGAATTGGGCTTTCCCGCTCCTTCCGCACAGCGCAGGACCCTCACCAGCCCAAACCCTTCGCGGCCTGCTAGTTCCCACCCCTCCCGTCCTGGAGGACCGTAGGTGGACGCTCTTGCAGAGCGCCTCTCGCTGGTTGGGGCGGGGGTGGGCGGAGCCAGCACCGTCTGGGCTGTGGAAGCGGAGGGTGGGGACACTCTGGCCCGGTTCTCGGTGGTGCGGGAGCTGGCGGTAGCAGCGGCCGCTCTGGTCGGCGGACGTGCTGCCGAGTAGTCCCGGAAGCGAAGCAGCGATGGCGGAGAGTCCGACTGAGGAGGCGGCGACGGCGGGCGCCGGGGCGGCGGGCCCCGGGGCGAGCGGCGTTGCTGGTGTCGTTGGCGTTAGCGGCAGCGGCGGCGGGTTCGGGCCGCCTTTCCTGCCGGATGTGTGGGCGGCGGCAGCGGCAGCGGGCGGGGCCGGGAGCCCGGGGAGCGGCCTGGCTCCGCTGCCCGGGCTCCCGCCCTCGGCCGCTGCCCACGGGGCCGCGCTGCTTAGCCACTGGGACCCCACGCTCAGCTCCGACTGGGACGGCGAGCGCACCGCGCCGCAGTGTCTACTCCGGATCAAGCGGTGAGCCGGGGTTTTTCCTCCCCCAGCCCCGAGCTCCGGGGCTCGACCTTCCCCGTCCCCCACCCTCTCCCACTACAACTCACCCCCCACCCGCTGCGCTGCCCTCGCGGCGGCCCACCTCCACGGCCCAAATCTTGCCAGCTCCGGGCGTCGGGATCCAAGTCCCTTCTCCTCCCACCCCCAGCCCCACAAGCACCAACCCCCGCCTCGTGTGCCCAGATCCGACCCCGCCCCTCGACAACCTCCCTTGAGCCCTCCGTCTTCATTCCGGCCACCTTCCCCCACCCCTCCCACCTCCGGGTGGAAACCCGACCCTTTCGCGCTTCAGTAACACCCCCTCCCGCCTTCGGCGCCGCCCCTATTTCCCCTTCCCCACCCCAACCTTGCTAGATGCTGCCCGCAGGCCCCACCCATCGGTCCCCTGTCTTCTCTGGAGCCCCTTTCCTAACACAGACGAACTTGTCTTCCTTTGCCCTGCCTCTGACTCGAGCCAGCCTTTGTTTTTATCCTCCGTTTTCCTCAGATTCCCTCCACACAGTCCTTTCCCCAGATCTAGATCGCCTCCCTCACCCAAATCTTTCCTTGAACCCATTTTCCACTGTCCCAAAGCTGTCCACTCTTAGGCCTCTTCCAGAAACACAGGCTACCTCCCCCTACTTCCCCAGTGCCACTCTGGATTGTAATATCCCACTCAGGAGCTTCTTTCTTGTATTTTCCCTCCCCCCACTCCCCACCCTTCCTGGATCATCTGTTTTACTTTTATGAAGCAAATATACTCAATTCAAATATAGGAACAAAGGCCTAAGTCCTTTCTGTGCTTATTTCTTGGGTGACTGATTTTAGATCCTATCATTTAGTGGATAATGTTTTCCAAAAGCACGTAGAATAGTACCTATCGCATAAGAAAAGGGCAGTACTCTTTAGCTGCTATTAATCCTGAAACATGTTTGACCTCCCCATGCCCCCATCACAAGCATCTTCATTTAGGTGTTATTCCCCATGTTCCACGTCCTTTCACATGTAACTGTATCTACTTTTCAAGGTTGTAATAAAAATTAATACAATGTGTGTAAAGTATCTGGCACAGTGCCTGACACAGGAGGTGAACTCTGGGAGGGGTTGCCACCTCTACTGAAACTCAGCACTCAACTCTTTTCCTCCTTCAGCTATTTCAGTCATCCAGTTAGCTGACATACCTTTGAGTTTGGCCAATACTTTTCTCTGCTCTGTCGGCTATTTGCCCTTTTTATGTCCCTACCCACCCTAACAAGTCCCTAGACTTTTCCCCACCTAGAATTTTTTCTTTAGCCCCTTACTCTCAACTGATCCATTCCAGTTGGTGAGATATGACTCAGAAATCTTCTCATCTCCTATAGAAGTCCACATGTCATCTTCCAGATGGGAGATTCTCAGCGCTTTCTGAGGGTGCCTCCCCAGCCTGAAGAGATCTCTACCCTTAGTCCCCTGGGCAGGAAGACCACCATGATAGTCTTACTCCCTGCTGGCTGGCTTGCTTCATACAATCCCCTTACCAACAAGAGTCCACTGTATAGTTAGTTTATAGAATTAGTTTTTTAGTGGAGTTGATGATGCCTTTCCAGTTACTAAAAAATCTTCATTTAGCATTCAGCTGTAGTACCTGAGAATCATGGAGGTGGGGAGTGAATGAATTGCCATGTGGGAGGAAGTGAGAGTAAGTGGAAAGTGGCTTTTCCAGGCTGACATTTGATGCCATTGGGATCTCTGATTTTTTTTTTCCCCTCTCCCTCCCCTCCCCCTGAGGAAACAATGTCCTTTTGATAATAATTTGCTCTCTGCCTGCCTGAGAAGTACTCAGCTGGGATTTCTCAGCCAACAAGACAGTACAAACACTTGCGGTACCAAGCACCACTTTCTCAAACCCTGGCCTCATTGAGGTGATAACAACTGTCCTGCCCAAGGGATTCCCCCTTTCCCCACCTTCCTCACTCCTTCCCCCACCTCCTCTTGGTGTTATACAGGGATATCATGTCCATTTATAAGGAGCCTCCTCCAGGAATGTTCGTTGTACCTGATACCGTTGACATGACTAAGGTATGTAACTTGATGGGAGTTTGGGGGTTTTGGGGAAATCGGGGGCCATAAGGTTGGAAAAGCCTAAAAGAGGTTGTTCAGCTCACCTCTCTGATTACACAGATGAAGAAATCAAGACCCCAGGAGAGTAAATGGCTTGTCCAAGGTCACATAGTGAGGTGGAGCAGCGCTTTGAAGAGGTGTCTGTTATTAGTGTACCCATAGGTACTGATTGGCTTGGAAAATCCTAGTTCATGTCTGTTGTCGCAGCTTGACTATCGGGCTCTCTTTCACTCTCAAAAGTGCTCCTGTTTGGATAATAAATTATATGGTCACCCTATCCATTGTACTACCCAGCTCTTCCCCCATCCCATTACTCTTGACATTAACTATGGTACTATAAATCAGACGTAGGGAAGGTTGAGATAGGGCAAGCTTGACTGAAGTGTTTGTGGTTAAAGGACTTTGTTCAGGATCCTGTCCTTACTGGTTGCGTTTGAATATCCCTTCCACCCCAAAGACTATACCTCTCTTGTCCTCCACACACAGAGGAAGCTTAGTACATAATGTCACATTTTTCTAGCATAGATACTAGGCTTTTCTGTCACTGAGTGCTCTACCCACAGAAGTGCAGTTGCACTTAAACTGATGTTGAAAGAAACCAGATTTCTTAAACCTAATGCTGTTTAACTAAAACACATAGTTTTCTTACGGTAAATTTCTTACAGTAAAAATTCAGATTTTGTATTGTTGGTGTATCTTCTTTTGTTGTTTTAAATAGATTTCCCTTCATACTTATTTTTTTATTTTTATGTGATTGGAAATGTTTTTCCTGGGACATCTTGTCCTCAGTCAAGTACCAGTGTTAATAGCCTAGTACCTGGGGTCCCAGAGTTGATGCCATGTTGAGACCAGTTGAGTTTACTATTCCAAATGACTGAGAACCAGAATATGACCTAGGGTCTTGCCAGGAGGGCAAGGTGGGAACTATAGACTTAGGCATTGGATTGCCACATCCTTTTCCTTTTGCTATGCAAATTCTTAGCAGACCTAAATGCTTAGGAGCCTTTGTAAAAGAAGAAACATAACTGAATCAGTTCAGGTTTTCCTCCCTTCAGGGAGGGAAATCCTGTTCTAGAGTTATGGTTTGAGGGGGAAGAGAATTGTGTCACTTTCGGCAGCTGATTTGTTTTTTTTTTTTTTTAAACCAACAGTATTGGGGAAAGTTCTGGGGATGGTCTAATGGCTCTGAGTGAACCCTGAGTCTTGTGCTGCCTGAGCCACATCCTCCACAATAGGTTTGATCCTCTGCAGAGGAAGCAAGCAGATATCCTAGGCATCCATCACACCCCCTAACTCTGCTCTGTTAGTGGCATAGGGCTGTGGCCTCCAATCCCTTTCCTCGTCTCCTTTCATCATACTTTCCCTTTGTGCCACGTAAATGTAGGTTGGGGTTGCATCATATGCATGTTTGGCCTGGGCAAATCCAAACATATATTCAGTCAAAATCTGTGTTGATTTCTTAAAATTAAAAATGCTAGGATTATATTTTATAGATAAGCATATTATATTTTTGCACAGTGGTATTTTATCCATTATATGTAACACTGATCAGGGAGGTCTGCACACACACCAAAAAAAAACATGCTTTAAGAGAGTTTTAAGGGATACTTGAGTGATTTTGACTAGGTTCAGTTTTTGCCTTGGGCTCTAACTTTAGAAGTAACCCCTGAGTAAGATGTCATTCCACTGTAATGAGATTTCTTAAAATTCCAAACCTACATATTAGTATGAGTGAATACAAGATGTTCCTTCTGCATGGTGAGGATGTAGAACATGTGTACCAGATTATGGGCTCTGCTTCTGGTATGGGTAGTAGGTGGAGGGTAGCCAGGAGGGGTTGGGGTGGGTCGTCACCTCACAATTTTGAGATGGGGTTTTATTTTGCAGATTCATGCATTGATCACAGGCCCATTTGACACTCCTTATGAAGGGGGTTTCTTCCTGTTCGTGTTTCGGTGTCCGCCCGACTATCCCATCCACCCACCTCGGGTCAAACTGATGACAACGGGCAATAACACAGTGAGGTTTAACCCCAACTTCTACCGCAATGGGAAAGTCTGCTTGAGTATTCTAGGGTAAGAGGAGACTTTTAAGTAGCCAAGTCGGTTGTTAGCAGATAATTACTCTAGGTCAGCCTTTATCAACCAGAGTCCCTCATCTGAACTACAGAATACAGAAAATGATTGAGTGACTCTTCTCAAATCTCCTCAGGATGGTATGTGACTAGTATCATTCTAGATGCAGAGGGGAGAAGTTAATTTATTACAGTGGAAACCTTTGAGAAGTGGTTCTCTAAGAGAGTGGCCCCGAGCATCTGGGAACTTGTAGCCGAGCACTTTCTGGGACTCTACATCAGACCTGCAAAAGAAATTCTGGGGTTGGGGCCAAAAATCTGGGTTTTTTTGGTGGTTGTTTTTTGTTTGTTTGTTTTGAGGCGGAGTCTTGCTCTGTTGCCAGACTGGGGTACAAGTGGTGCGATCTCAGCTCACTGCAACCTCCGCCTCCCAGATTCAAGCGATTCTCCTTCCCTGGTCTCCTGAGTAGCTGGGACTGCAGGTGTGTGCCACCACACCCAGCTAATTTTTGTATTTTTAGTAGAGACGGGGTTTCACCATGTTGGCCAGGATGGTCTCGATCTCTTGACCTCATCATCCACTCACTTCAGCCTCCCAAAGTGCTGGGGTTACAGGTGTGAGCCACCACGCCTGGCCCAGTAATCTGTTTTTTACAAGCTCTCCAGATGATTGTGCTGCATACTCTAGTTTCAGAACCACTCTCCTGGGGTATTAAGGCCTTATTTTCTCTCCTGAACAGGTTGAGAAAGGCTGCAGGTCTGTGCCATTCAAGATTTGGGGTGTCTTAATTTGAGTCTCACGATAAGTTGCTTTGAAGACAGTGGCGGCGGCGGCGGTGGTGGTGGTGGTGGTGGTGGTGATCATTACGATTTCGTTTTTTTTTTGTTTCTTTTTTTTGGTTTTTTTTTTGTTTTGTTTTTGGTAGAGGCGGGTGTCTCACTATGTTGCCCAGGCTGGTCTTGAATTCTTGTCCTCAAGCAGTCCTCCTGTTGTAGCTCCCAAAGCACTGGGGTTACAGGCATATGCCTCCATGCTTGACCTGATTATAGTATTTTAACAATGACAAGTGTCTGAGATTGGAAATCTTTTTGTTTTTTTTTGAGATGGAGTCTCGCTCTGTCCCCCAGGCTGGAGTGCAGTGGCACAATCTTGGCTCACTGCAAGCTCCGCCTCCCGGGTTCCTGCTATTCTCCTGCCTCAGCCTCCCCAGTAGCTGGGACTACAGGTGCCTGCCACCGTGCCCGGCTAATTTTTTGTATTTTTAGCAGAGATGGGGTTTCACTGTGTTAGCCAGGATGGTCTCGATCTCCTGACCTCGTGATCCACCTACCTCGGCCTCCCAGTGGAAATCATATTATATATGAAATGAGTTTCTAGTGCATCTTCTTTCTGGATGCTTCTGAGGTTTTGCTTCATAGAGTTCCCATTTTAGTTGCCTTTGGGGTCTGAAAACTCAGTGTGGACATGTCTTCTAGCATATTTTGGATTGGTCTTTTTATAGTGGTCTGAACTTCTCTGAGGCAGAGAACACGTGCAGGTTGAAGTTGAGAAAGTACCCCCAAACTGATGATTCTGTTTTCCTGCTATCCAACATGTTTCCAGGTTTGTGTGAGGGAAGGGCAGCATTTGAAATAAACTTAGAGACATGATTCATTTTTCTAGAACTTGCTCAGACCCAGGGATATGTTCTGCTGTGATTTTGGCAGTGAAGAAGTCCTTTAAAGGAGGCTGTCCTTAAAGAAGTGCTTCATCTCTTTAGGGTACTTAATTAATTGTCTTTGCTAGTAGGCTAAAACCCATGATGGTAAAGAAATTTAGTCATTGCTTCTGTAGGAAGTTTGTTCATGAAAGCATGTCTCAGAGTAGGCTCTCCCTCATTGGGTCAATATAAAACTCTTTTGAGATACCAACGACAGGACAGTGGGGTAAAAGTAGTAGAAGTGTGTTAGGTAGACAAAGAAAAGCTGTCCTGAAATTGAAAATTTGCCGTAAAGAATCACAGAGTAGAAAATTCAGCCGGGTGTGGTGGCTCACACCTGTAATCCTAGCACTTTGGGAGGCCGAGGCGGGTGGATCACCTGAGGTCAGGAGTTTGAGACCAGCCTGGCCTGGCGAAACCCTGTCTCTACTAAAAATACAAAAGTTAGCCAGGCATGGTGGCGTGTGCCTCTAGTCCCAGCTACTCTGGAGGCTGAGGCATGAGAATTGCTTGAACCTGGGAGGCAGAGGTTGCAGTGAGCCAAGATCACGCCGCTGCACTCCAGCCTGGGTGACAGAGGGAGACTTTGTCTCACAAAAAGAAAGAAAAGAAAATTCTTAGGTGTTCCTAGTTGATTGTATTAGCTTTATCAGCCTTGTTTTTTTTTCCCCCTCTCTACCTAGAAAACAATGTTGGGCTGACTCACTGACTAAATTTAATGAGAGTTGACACTGTTGTAAAGCTTCAGAGAGGGGTAGGTCTAGAGTTTCTGGGGAAGCAAAGCTGAAAAGAGAGAGGACTTAAGAGCAGCCCCCAGTGAAGTTACCATTAGGCATTACTCACTTGGGCTTTCCTCAGGTACCGCAGGGAAAGGGAAGTAGGCAATCAACTTGAACAAGCCAGTCCTGGCTTAGGTTGTGTTTGGCTTCCAGCTCCGGTGCCATCTCTTCAATTAATTGAGCTAAAAATAAATGTCATTAACATCCAAGCTGCCCACTCCCCCTAATACTTGTTTGGGTTTAAGAAAGAGAGGAGCAATTTTGGTATTTGATGTTTTCCATACATTATTTTCACACCTTCCACTGTCTGGAAGCACACTCTTCCTGTCCTTTGGTAGAGTTATGTAGTCTTAAGATAATTTGACAGTCCTTGGGGGTTTGATATAAAACTGGATCCCCAATAGCCCCACCACGTGGCCTCTAACCAGATGACTTCAGTCACCTGTTTGCCTCTATGTTCAACTTCTCTCTCCCCTCACTAACTCCATCACCACCCATAAACGAGCTCTTTGCGATCCACAGAGATTAACATTTAGACAACTTTTGGAGCTAATTGCTTACCTAATTTCTTTTGTTTTGATTGTCATAACTGTTTCTAGTACAAAGAAAATCCCTTCAAAGTTACATAGCTTGCTTTTACCTATTCTTTTGCCCCCCTTGATATGAGGATTAGGCAATTGACTGATTTCTGCTGAAATCAGAAAGAGCATGAGACAGAGGCTGGGAAATTCCAGAATATTAATAGTGAAAGAGAAACTTATGGTGAGTCACTTATGGTAGTGTTGCCGGGCCCCAGGGTACTTGTTCCCTGTTCTTTCTCTGCCTCACCCTCCCTTCCTTCTGATGTGTTTACAGTACATGGACTGGACCTGCCTGGAGCCCAGCCCAGAGCATCTCCTCCGTGCTCATCTCTATCCAGTCCTTGATGACTGAGAACCCCTATCACAATGAGCCTGGCTTTGAACAGGTAAGTCCAGATGAGCCTGGCTCTGGGGAGTAGACTAGTGTTTTTGGTTGGTTGGTTGGTTGGTTGGTTATGTGTTTTTTGTTTTGTTTTTTGTTTGTTTGTTTTTTCTGAGACAGAGTCTTGCTCTGTCACCTAGGCTGGAGTGCAGTGGTGCAATCTCGGCTCACTGCAACCTCCACCTCCCGGGTTCAAGCCATTCTGTCTCAGCCTCCCAAATCGCTGGGAGTACAGGTGTGCACCACCACACCTGGCTAATTTTTGTATTTTTAGTAGAGACGGGGTTTCACCATATTGGCCAAGTTGGTCTCAAACTCCTATCCTGGTGATCCGCCTGCCTCGGCCTCCCAAAGTGCTGGGATTATAGACGTGAGCCACCATGTCTGGCCAGAATAGTGTTTTAAGAGATCTGCTTGGGAGGTTTTTTGTTTTGTTTTGTTTTGGACCTAGCACAGCCCCATGTACTACAGTTGTTGCTATAGGAAAAAAAGGCAATTGACGTGTTTTTTAGTAATGAAATTTTTTGCCGGCTGTGGTGGCTCATGCTTGTAATCCCAGCACTTTGGGAGGCTGAGGCAGGCAGGTGGATCACCTGAGGTCAGCAGTTTGAGACCAGCCTGGCCAACCTGGTAAAACCCTGTCTCTACTAAAAATTAACTGGTCAGAAGTTTGAGACCAGCCTGGCCAACATGGTGAAAACCTGTCTCTACTAAAAATAATAAATTAGCTGGGCGTGGTCGCTTGAACCCTGGAGGCAGAGGTTGCAGTGAGCTGAGATCACGCCATTGCACTCCAGCCTGGGCGACAAGCGAAACTCCGTCCTCCCTGCTCCCCAAAAAATAATAATAATGAAATTTTTTATTTGTGACAGTTACAATAAGTATGTGACTTGGATTCCTTTACAACATGGAAGTCAGTGGAATCAATTGGAAATTAATCCTGAGCCTGCTTTGGGGGTTGTGGCATCTAGTGGGTTCTATGTGCCTGTATCCTCAGCATCCCCTGAAGTTGCTCTATAGGGACTACTGTTCAGCCAGCTGTTCTTCTGGAATTATGAAGGACTGTTGCCTGCAGAGCCAAAGGAGTCATTAGGAGTCCTGGGCAAGACTTTTTGAGTTAACAGTGCCAATGAGAAGTTGGAGAAAACTCACATTTTTCCAAGAGCATGCTCTGTGCTAGACACTACTGAGTTTTTTTTAATGTAATTTCTTGTTTAACCTTCATACTATGTGAGGTTAAATATTGTTATTCCCATTTTCAGGTGAAATAATGTTGCCTCAGAGAGGTTAATTAACTTTCACAAGGACACAGTTCAAGAGCCCAAGTTCTCCCACTATTCCGATGTGCCTTCCTGAATTACTCATGAGCACGGGAAAAAGTTACAGTGATAGTCCCAAAAGAAAATGATTCCAGATAGGTGATTAGAACAGCTTAATTTATTTATTTATTTATTAAGACAGAGTTTTATTCTTGTTACCCAGGCTGGAGTGTAATGGTGCAATCTTGGCTCATAGCAACCTCTGCCTCCCAGGTTCAAGTGATTGTTCTGCCTCAGCTCCCCGAGTAGCTGGGATTACAGGCACGCACCACCATGCCTGACTAATTTTTTGTATTTGTAGTAGAGAAGGGGTTTCACCATGTTAGCCAGGCTGGTCTCGAATTCCTGACCTCAGGTGATCCACTTGCCTCGGCCTCCAAAAGTGCTGGGATTACAGGTGTGAGCAACCATGCCTGGCCAGCTTAATTTATTTTTAAACTACTACAGATGACACCAACTTTGATTATTTCTCTGTAGACCCAAACAAAGGATAACAAAATACCTTTCAAAAATGAAAAAAAAATTTTTTTTTGAGACAGAGTCTCACTCCATCGCTCAGGCTGGAGTGCAGTGGCTTGATCTTGGCTCCACTTCCCGGGGTCAGGCAGTTCTGCCACAGCCTCCCGAGTAGCTAGGACTACAAGCACACACCACCACGCCTGGCTAATTTTTGTATTTTTAGTAGAAATGGCATTTCACCATGTTGGCCGGGCTAGTCTCGAACTCCTGACCTTAGGTGATCAGCCTGCCTCAGCGTCACAAAGTGGTGGGATCACAGGCATGAACCACCGAGTCTGGCTTCAAAAGTTAACTAAAATTATTCCCTAATCCATCCTTTCTCCAAACTGTCATTTCAGGAGGAGATTCTAATTGAAATAGACCTCATTAGCAGGAGCTGATTTGTAGGTCTTGTCTTTTTTTTTTTTTTTTTTTTTTTTTTGGTAGCAGACTCTCATTCTGTCACCCAGGCTTTAGTGCAGTGGTGTGATCTCAGCTCAGTGCAACCTCTGCCTCCCAGGTTCAAGCGATTGTAGTGCCTCAGCCTTCCTAAAGTAGCTGGGATTACAGGCACACACCACAACGCCTGGCTGATTTTTGTATTTGTAGTAGAGATGGGGTTTCGCCATGTTGGCCAGGCTTGTCTTGAACTCCTGGCCTCAAGCAGTCTGCCCACGTCAGCCTCCCAAAGTGCTGGGATTACAGGTGTGAGCCACCATGCCCAGCCTTGTGTTTTTTATTTTTTACTTCTACAGTGACTTGCAGTTGTTTTTATTTTATTTTTTATTTTATTTATTTATTTACAAGCATGCACCACCACACCCAGCTAATTTTTATTTTTATTTTTTTATTTTTATTTTTATTTTTTTGAGACGGAGTCTTGCTCTGTCGCCCAGGCTGGAATGCAGTGGCCAGATCTCAGCTCACTGCAAGCTCCGCCTCCTGGGTTCACGCCATTCTCCTGCCTCAGCCTCCTGAGTAGCTGGGACTACAGGCGCCCGCCACCACGCCCGGCTAGTTTTTTGTATTTTTTAGTAGAGACGGGGTTTCACCGTGTTAGCCAGGATGGTCTCAAACTCCTGACCTCATGATTCGCCCGTCTCGGCCTCCCAAAGTGCTGGGATTACAGGCTTAAGCCACCGCGCCCGGCCTTAATTTTTATATTTTTAGTAGAGACGGCGTTTCACTATTTTGGCCAGGCTGGTCTCCAACTCCTGACCTCGTGATCCACCTATCTTGGCCTCCCAAAGTGCTGGGATTACAGGTGTGAGCTACCGCGCCTGGCCCATCAGCTGCTTTTATCAGAGGCCACGGCTCTAATTGACTGGGGTTGGTGGTAAGAGGAGAAGAGCACAGGAAAAAGTAAAGAAGAGGAGGCTGTACTCCCCTTCCATTCACACCATAGTGAGACCCTGTTTATATTGGCTTTCTAGACCAAAGTTGAAGTTTATCTTTTTAAAGTTTTAAGTTCTGCTTCTGATAGAGTTATTTCTAATTTTACTATTTCTTTGAGACAAAGTCTTGCTCTGTCACCCAGGCTGGAGTACAGTGGCACAGTCATAGCTCACTGAAGCCTCAAACTCCTGGGCTCTAGCCATCCTCTTGCCTCAGCCTCCCGAGTAGCTGGGATGACAGGTGCACACCACCAATGCCCAGCTAATTTTTGTATTTTTTATAGAGACGGGATCTCACCATGTTGCCGATGCTGATCCTGAACTTCTGAACTCAAGCAATCCACCTGCATCGGCTTCCCAAAGTGTCGGAAGTACAGGCATGAGCCATCGGGCCCAGCCCTACTTCTGATTTATAATAATTGGTTCAATGATGGTGGGACCCTAGAGACATATAACAGGTAAAGGGGTTAACCAGGAAGCATCCTTTACTTGTTGATGCCTAAAGGTTTTCCACACTGAGACTCTTTACTTCATTTATACCTTTTTGTCCCACCATCATTCTTTCTTTCTTTTTTTTTCTGCCCCTAAAAAGACAAGTGTTTCCCAGCCTGGGCAACCTAGTGAGACCTTGTCTCTACCGAAAAAATTAAAAAAAAAAAAAAAATAGCTGGGCATTATGACATGCACCTTGAGTCCCAGCTACTTGGGAAGCTGAGGAGAGGAGCATCGCTTGAGCCCAGGAATTCAAGGCAGCAGTAACCTCTGATCATGCCACCACTTTCCAGCCTGGACGACAAAGCAAGAGCCCGCCTCTTAAAAAAAAATTTTTTTTTTTTTTTTTTTTTTTTTTGAGACAGAGTCTCGCTCTGTCACCCAGGCTGGAGTGCTGTGGCCGGATCTCAGCTCCCTGCAAGCTCCGCCTCCCGGGTTCACGCCATTCTCCTGCCTCAGCCTCCCGGGTAGCTGGGACTACAGGCGCCGCCACCTCGCCTGGCTAGTTTTTTGTATTTTTTAGTAGAGACGGGGTTTCATCGTGTTAGCCAGGATGGTCTCGATCTCCCGACCTTGTGATCCGCCCATCTCGGCCTCCCAAAGTGCTGGGACTACAGGCTTGAGCCACCGCGCCCGGCCAAAATTTTTTAAATAAAAGACAAATAAGCCGGGTGCAGTGGCTCATACCTGTAATCCCAGCGCTTTGGGAGGCTGAGGCGGGTGGATTACCTGAGGTCAGGCGTTCAGGACCAGCCTGGCCAACATGGTGAAACCCCGTCTCTACTAAAAAATACAAAAATTAGCAGGGCGTGGTGGCGGGCACCTACAATCCCAGCTACTTGGAAAGCTGAGACAGGAAAATTGTTGGAACCCAGGAGGCGGAGGTTGCAGTGAGCTGAGATCGTGCCATTGCACTCCAACCTGGGTGACAAGCAAAACTCAAAAAACAAATAAATAATAAAAAATAAAAACTTGGGACCTGCCGTGGTGCCTAATGTCTTTAGTCCCAGCTACTCAGGAGGCCGAAGTGGGAGGATTGCTAGAGCCCAGGAGGTCAAGGCTGCAGTTAGCTATGATTGTGCCACTGCATTGCAGCCTGGGCAACTGCAAAGACCCTGTCTCCAAAAAGAAAAACTGAAAAAACAGGATCTTACTTTGTTGTCTAGGCTGGACCCAAACTCCTGGGCTCAAGTGATCCTCACACCTCGGCTTCCTGAGTAGCTGGGACTACTGGTGCATGCCACAAGGCTTAGCAACCCTACCATCATTCTTATGTTTGGTTATTTCCCTTGTAATCTTTACTTGATAGGCCTTTCACTTCACATTCAGGAAAATAATGTGGATCTAGTTTGCTGGTTATAGGCCAAATGACCTGCAACCTGATGGTATATTTGGAGGGTGGTGGGGGTGAATGGTGTCAAAAATAAAGGTGTGGTTGCTCTTCATGGATCTGCCATACAGTGGGAAAGGTATCTTTTTAGTTTGTATGACTGGCTTACATACCCCATACTAATCTTGAAGTCTCTTCCCATTGGCTTTCTTTTTGCTTAAATTTTGGGATACTCTGGCATCTGTTACATTACAGGAGAGACATCCAGGAGACAGCAAAAACTATAATGAATGTATCCGGCATGAGACCATCAGAGTTGCAGTCTGTGACATGATGGAAGGAAAGTGTCCCTGTCCTGAACCCCTACGGTATGTGTCAAGAGGGCTTGCTTGGTATTATTCTTTTGGGGCACTTGGGTAGTTGGCACCTTTGAGGAACTTTGGGGCAGAGACAGTGTTGGGCACCAGAGGGAGATAGAGAAGAAGGAAAGATGTGGTTCCTGCTTTTAAAGAACAAGTGGCTGAGGGTTACCCAAGAGGAAGTTCAGAGAGCTACTCTGTTGGAGAACGCCAAGCCTTTGGAAGAGGCAGTCCACACCCTCAGGGAGTTTCCAGTTTGATGAAGGCTTGGATGTACTTTTTTCCAGCCAAATGTGTAGAGCACTTCATAATAAACTCATTTCTTAGTGCTCAAGTTTATTTTTATTATTTTTTTTTTATTTTTTTTGAGACGGAGTCTCGCTCTGTCGCCCAGGCTGGAGTGCAGTGGCCAGATCTCAGCTCACTGCAAGCTCCGCCTCCAGGGTTTACGCCATTCTCCTGCCTCAGCCTCCTGAGTACCTGGGACTACAGGTGCCCACCACCTCGCCTGGCTAGTTTTTTGTGTTTTTTAGTAGAGATGGGGTTTCACCGTGTTAGCCAGGATGGTCTCGATCTCCTGACCTCGTGATCCACCCGTCTCGGCCTCCCAAAGTGCTGGGATTACAGGCTTGAGCCACCGTGCCCGGCCTGAAGTTTATTTTTAAATGCCAAAACTGGATGAGCAATGTCAGGGTTAGATAGATAAACTTCTCCATCCTGGCTAACACGGTGAAACCCCATCTCTACTAAAAAAATACAAAAATCTAGCCGGGCGCGGTGGCTGGCGCCTGTAGTCCCAGCTACCCGGAGGCTGAGGCAGGAGAATGGCGTAAACCCGGGAGGCGGAGCTTGCAGTGAGCTGAGATCTGGCCACTGCACTCCAGCCTGGGTGACAGAGCGAGACTCCGTCTCAAAAAAAAAAGATAGATAAACTTCTAGGAGAATTTTGAGTAAGGTTTGCGATTAGGGATGGCCGATGAAAAACAATTGAGGTGAAGCAATTCATGAGTTGAAGTTGGGATTCAAATGGTGAGTACTGGCCTGGTGGTGGCTCACACATATAATCCTAGTGCTTTGGGAGGCTGAGGCGGGAGGATCACTTGAGCCCAGGAGTTTGAGACCATCCTGGGCAACATAGGGAGACCCCATCTCTACAAAAATTTAAAAATTAGCCAGGTGTGATGGCATGCTCCTGTAGTCACAGGCACTCAGGAGGCTGAGGTGGGAGGATTGCTTGAGCCTAGGAGGTTGAGACTGCAGTGAGCTGTGATCACACCACTGCACTCCAGCCTGGGTAACAGCAAGACTCTGCCTCCAAAAGAAAACAAAGGGTGAATATTTACAGTCAGTCTTATAATTCCCAACGTGTCGGGGAAGTCAACCACGGGCAATTAGATGTTCCGTTTTCCATTTTACATTTAAAGATCCTTGTAGAGGCGGGGCACGGTGACTCACGCCTGTAATCCTAGCACTTTGGCTGGCCAAGGAGGGCAGATCACGAGATCAGAAGTTCAACCCCAGCCTGACCAACATGCTGAAACCCCATCTTTACTAAAAATACAAAAATTACCTGGGTGTGTTGGCACGCACCTGTAATCCCAGCTACTCAGGAGGTTGAGGTGTGAGAATCACTTGAACCCGGGAGGTGGAGGTTGCAGTGAGCCAAGATTGTGCCACTGCACTCCAGCCTGGGCAAAAGAGCAAGACTCAGTCTCAAAAAACTTAAAAAATAAAATAAAAAGATCTTTGTAGAAAACAGATTTGGACTTGGGAATAGTAGGTGTTTAATTTGGCATTAAAGTTAGTTAAGGAGGCCAGGCATCGTGGTTCACACCTGTAATCCCAGCACTTTGGGAGGCAACGCAGGCGGATCACTTGAGGTCAGGAGTTCCTGACCAGCCTGACCAACATGGTGAAACCCCATCTCTACTAAAAACAAAAATTAGCCAGGCGTGGTGGCACATGTCTGTAATCCCTGCTACTCAGGAGGCTGAGGCAGGAGAATTGCATGAACGCGAGAGGCAGAGGTCATAGGGAGCTGAGATTGCGCCACTGCACTCCAGCCTGGGTGACAGAGCAAGACTCCATCTGGGGGGGAAAAAAAAAGGTTAGGTGAGGAAGGGGTGACCTGTACCCCTAGGTTTCTGACTTAACTTTTATGCTTGTTTTCCAGAGGGGTGATGGAAAAGTCCTTTCTGGAGTATTATGACTTCTATGAGGTGGCCTGCAAAGATCGCCTGCACCTTCAAGGCCAAACTATGCAGGTAATACAGCCCCTGCTGCTAATTGTAGAAGCCCTACCACTGGCCATTGTTCATTTGCCTCTACTGGCAAAAGTGTGCTTTTGCTTCCAATAAGAACTCATAATTTGGGCTTGTTTTAAGGAAGGAGGCTATCATTGACCAAATTGTAGATAGACAGGTGCAGTGGCTCATGCCTGTACTCTCAGCACTTTGGGAGGCAAAGGTGGGCAGATCTCTCGAGGCCAGTAGTCCAAGACCAGCCTGGCCAACATGGTGAAACCCCATCTCTACTAAAAAGACAAAAATTACCCAGTCTTGATGGCTCATGCCTGTAATGCCAGCTACTTGGGAAGCTGAGGGATGAGAAATGCTTAAACCTGGGAGGCAGAGGTTGCAGTAAACTGAGATTGCACTGCTGCACTCTAGCCTGGGCAGCAGGACAAGATTTCTGTCTCCAGAAAAAACAATAACAACAACAAAAAAACATTATTGGTAGACTAATGTAAACTTTACCACCTGGTTGATAAGAAGATGAGAATTCTCCTGTCCTGGAGAATCAGTTCTGTGTGTTTGGATCATCTTACTGGTGGTCTTGCTTAGAAATGGGAGACTTGTGGGGCCCGGCACAGTGGCTCACACCTGTAATCCCAGTACTTTGGTAGGCCGAGGCAGACAGATCACCTGAGGTCAAGAGTTTGAGACCAGCCTGGCCAACATGGTAAAATCCTGCCTCTACTAAAAATAGAATAAGCCAGATGTGGTGGTTCATGCCTGTAATCCCAGCTACTTGGGAGGCTGAGGCACAAGAATTGCTTGAACCCAGGAAGCGGAGGTTGCAGTGAGCCGAGATCAGGTTGTTGCACTCCAGCCTTGGCAACAGAGCCAGACTCCACCTCAAAAAAAAAAAAAAAAATGAGTGACTTGGATAATTGACTTAAGATTTCTTAAGGCTCTCTCCAGCTCTCGTACTATGTCTATTCACCCACCCAACACCAACAGCAGTAGGAGGAGATGACTTATTCTCTCCAGTGCTACTTATAAATGGTAGTTTTCCCTTCCTTCCTTCAAGGACTTTCCACCCACCTGTCTCATTTAAGCACAAAGGGCAGGGCTGGCTTAGGGCTAAGTTGTCTCCTAAAGCCTTTTTGAGAGTATATCAATGACATATGTCCTAGTTTGTTCCCCATCAGGAATTCTAATTGCTGGTATCCAACAGCATTAGCGATATCAGTGTGTAAAGGAAAAACAACTGGTGATGAGGGATGGGAAGGAGGACAGCATCTGGGCAGAAGGAGAATTAGAGGAGTTGGAGCCACGGATAAAAGAAGATTTGTAGAATTGACAGCTCCATAGATAAATGTGGAGCTCAGTCATGAGGGAGTTAACTTTCATGAATGAGAAGTGCAGGCTGTAGTCCCAGTGACTGTGACTAGCACCCACTGCCATCCCACTCAGGATGAGGGTAATGTGTGGGCAGAAGTGTGGAAGGAGTTTTTGTGAGAGACAAACAATGTGAGAGGGAAAGTTGTGTACCTTTTGGGGGCTGTTGCACTACTTTGCTGCTTAAGTCCCTATATAGTATTTTAAACTCTTTTTTATACCATCCACTCAACTAGTTGTTTTTGAGACTTTGGGGACAATTGAACCTTTCTGTAAAATGTTTAGGGATCTTTGATCTAGAATGAGAAGGACTAAGATCAAGGCTAGGTGGCCCTGGAGCAGTGCCCAGAAACCTGGACAGGAATGGAGTGACGAGTCCCTGGGGAGGAGTACAGGTGCTTATCTGAAAGTCAGAACTCTTGAGTCAGACCTGCCTGTGACCTTAGAAAAGCAAATTGCCTTTTTTGAGTACAGAGAATAAAGGGCAACTTTTACTTTCTGTGGTTTTTATGAGGTTAATTAAAAACATAGGTATACTTAGTAATTATAATTCTGGTCTTGAATTTCTCTTCCCTATCTATCTCACCCTTACTGTCCCTTCTTCCGGATATTGGTTTGCTTTTGAGGAATACCAATACATATTCACTCTAGCCCAAGCTACACCTATTTGGGGCAGTAAGGGTGTCTTTTTTTTTTTTTTTTTGGAGACAGTTTCACTCTTGTTGCCCAGGCTGGAGTGTAATGGTGCGGTCTCGATCTCAGCTCACTGCAACCTCCGCCTCCCAGGTTCAAGTGATCCTCCTGCCTCAGCCTCCCAAGTAGCTGGGATTACAGGCATGCATCACCATGCCCGGCTAATTTTGTATTTTTAGTAGAGACGGGGTTTCACCTTGTTATTCAGGCTGGTCTCAAACTGCCAGCCTCGGAATCTGCCCTCCTTGGCCTCCCAAAGTGCTGGCATTACAGGCATGAGCCGCTGCGCCTGGCCTAGGTGTCAAAAATATTTTTAAGCAAAGGTTATTTTGCCTGCTGTTTGGGACTGCCTATGCTGTTAGGCCTTCCTGCTCCCGTGGCTCAGAAGTTGAGCTTGCATTTCACATGAACCTGAAGCTGCTTTCTCTAGGATCAGCCACCCAGACTTGAATCTTCTATCCCCTTGTCTCCTTCCCCCATAGGACCCTTTTGGAGAGAAGCGGGGCCACTTTGACTACCAGTCCCTCTTGATGCGCCTGGGACTGATTCGTCAGAAAGTGCTGGAGAGGCTCCATAATGAGAATGCAGAAATGGACTCTGATAGCAGCTCATCTGGGACAGAGACAGACCTTCATGGGAGCCTGAGGGTTTAGACCCTGCTCCCATCTCCCCTTTCCCCCCAACTCAAGAGTCCCAGCAGAATTCCTTCCCCCCACCCCAGGGATGGAGAGGCACTGTGTATCTCCCTCCAGACTCGAAGTCATCCTGCAAGATGGCGAGAACCAAGCAAGCTCGGATCCCAGGGTGTGGGAGTGGGGGGCCTGTTCCCGGTCTGACCTTCTTGGCACTGGAGCATCTGGGGCGACGTTCATCTGTTCATCCCATATCAGGGGCCAAGGTACCTTTACGGGAGCACCTAGAGCGAGGGCCTCTGGCAAAAACAAAACAACCAACACACCTCTCCACAGGGCCAGCTCCTTAGGGATAAGTAGAAGACGGAAATTGCAATTCCAAGAGGGAGTGTGCCCAAATGATTTATGGGGATACCTGGAAGGGAGCTTGGGGTGGGGGCTCTCTGTGACACTTAAGCAGTCTGGGTGGTTGTCTATTTGTCTGTCTTCAGTCTTGAAGCAGGGCTTCCCAATGCCCTTTTCCTCCCTGCCTGCCTTCCCCAATTATTTCCCACAGGCCAGCATAATTTTGTTTTTCCTAATTTATAGTCACTGTTCTAGACAGACCAAAGAAAAGGAACAGTGGTGGAGTCTAGGCTGCTGATCAGTAAGCTTTACCTAGCACCTGAGCACCTTTCTCCCCTCCCCCCTTTCCTCACCCTTTTCTAGATGTAAGACAGAAGGTAAATGTGACTGGGACTTAACCAAGGTCTTGGTAAAGCCTGCATAGGCACCGTAAGAAGCTGAAAATACTGTTTGTTCCCACAATCACTGATTTGAAAAGTTCCCGGCACAGGCAGCTGCTGTGTATATGGGATTAGAGCCACTACATAGAATAGTCTTACAGATTTTCATAAATACTAGTCACAATGAGGGTATTTCTTTTGAGGGTGGAGTACGTGGGAGACTGATGCTAGTCCTTGTATTTTGTTGGGCTGTCCTTGTGTATTTTCACCCCAGCCTGTAGTCCTCACTTCAACCCCAGGGATTTGTGGGGAGCAAGGGTAGCCAATGGCAGAGGGGATTGGGGCTGGGACTCTGGAGGCTCCTCCCCTTCTTTCTCCTTCTTCCGCCTCCCCTCTGCCCCCAGCTGCTCGTCACTGACTCTGATGGGTGTTTGCCTGGCTGTGTTGCTTCTCTGTATTTAGCTGCAGTGATCCTTTAGCTGGTTGGCTCAGAAAAAAAATGTGCTTTAGATGCCCTGTAATCCTGGGCATCAAGGGAATCCATCCTTCCCCTTTTTGATACGTTCTCCCCATACTTCCAGATTTATTGTTATGGCTCCCAGTGGGTATTGGCAATTCTTGTGATGCAGGGCCTCAGTCAGTGTCTAACCATGCATAAGGGAGAGGATAGTGTGTACCTGCCCTGCCCGCTGCTATGAAGGTCTCTGGCTTGTGGATCATGGGACTCCCCTTGGAGGATCTGTGCACAGGGGGGCTGGGCACAAAGGAGAATGTCCTACTTGGGAGGGCAGGAAGCAAAGGAACTGGACAGGGATTGGTGGGCTTGGGGAACGGAAGTTTATCTTGGATACCCATGAAGAGGCTGGGTCTCTTCACATGAAGATTGAAAAGGGACCCTGCTTCCAATTTCCCTCTTCCATTCCTCGAGCTACTCCAGGGCTTAGAAAAATGCCCTTGGTCTGTGGGTCCAGTGTTGTCTGTCATCCATTTAAGTGTTCCCACTTTCAAGTGACAATCCTCTCCTTGGCCCTGCCATAGGGCAGAGCATGTCTGGCATAGCAGCCTGACTTTTATGCCCTAATCTTGAGTTGAGGAAATATATGCACAGGAGTCAAAGAGATGTCTTTATATCTGACTGTACATAAATGAAGTTTTCTTTTTTTTTTTTTCCTTTTTGGTGCAATAAAAGTTTGTTTTGGCAGAAGGAGGAAGTGCCTGTGGGCATGGGAGGGCTTGTGTAAAGGAGGCATGGGATCATCTTGGTAACTACACCTCACCTAGGCCTGTAACTGTTAGGGAGAAGGAAAGTGCTGTGAATTGTCTGGAAGCCAAAGACTTGCAAAACATGGTGGAAGGGTGGGGCCGGGTGGGGAGAGCAGGACAAGTTTTCTCATTGGAAATGGGGTTCATTTATTTAAGGCTTTGGCAGTCAGTGACATCTTAGTTTCAGCGGCTTCCAAAGACCTATTCCAGAACTTGGAGTGAGCATGTACTATAAGGACAGGCAGAGGTAGAGATGGGCCCAGGCTATATCCTGCTAAGGTGAGGGTCTCAGTATGGAAAAACCATTGAGTTCAGATTTCCAGTACGGTAGCACTTTTTAAGGATCTTAGCCTTAAGACCGTAACGACTTTGGGAGCCTTAACTCTGGCCTCTTCCCTCATCACTTCTACTTGCTGTAGGAGATTCTTGCTTTCTGATGCAGAAGCTTTTACTCTTGGCTGACCATGTGTGTAGAAAAATGTCTACACACAGTATGTGCTGCCATTCTGTACTGTGCAGTGATACATGAAGGCATGGGCTCGGGTTAATGGGCCTAGGCTCCAGCTTTGGCTCAGCTGAAGCTGGCAGCCCCTGGCAAATTACTTTGATTCAATCACCTGTGATGCTGAAGGCTGCCTACTTGGTGAAATTTAAGTGAGCTGTATGTAAAATGGGACAGGGTAGGTGTTCAGTAAGTGACTCCCTTTCCCACTACTGAGGCTAGAGGGACCTGGCAATCTAGTACAGGAGGGTGAGAAAGCTAGTAGGGAATTTGAGAAAATAGAACATTCCCTAACTATTGTTTTGATTCCCCTCAGAGTCCATTGTTTTCTTTCCTTCAATTTAGCCACGATTGGACATTGACTTCTATTTCTTTCACACTCACAGCTAACTTTGTCATAATCTAGAGCCTCTACAGAGGAAGCCAGAAGAGGCTGAAAGAGTGAATAGTATTTACTGGTCCATTAGGACCAGCTAGTTTGAGATAAGGAACATTTTATTAAAAACGTTTGAATTAGCATAGGCTGTAATCTATGTCTCACAGCTACAAAGACTAAACAGGCCAGGAAACAACCTGCATTCCAGGCCCAGCTCTTCCATGAACTTGATGACATGCACAAATCATTTTATATGTGCTTGCCGTTTTCTGTGTTAATCAGATTATCCTTACTGAATGAGCAAGGTTTTCTCCAATAAAGATGCAATGTGAAGGCACTTTTCAAAAATAAAAGAATGGGGGAAGAAAGAAAAGCTTGGAACTTTTTTCTATTTTTTTTTTTTTTATAAACAAAACTACCCAGGTTTATTTGCCCTCCTCCTCCTCCCTGCCTGCTGCTGTGTGCCGTTCCACACGCAGTCAGGGGAGGGCTTCTCTGGCCTCTTCAGCTGTAATCTCCTGGGAGTAGAGGTCAGTGAAGAGAGCTGGCAGCCAGTAGTGGGCCTCCCCTGGGGCCTGTAAGTCCAGCCACGCCAACCCTTCCTTCAGCAGGTGTTCCTGGAGGGAAAAGGGAAGAAGAGCATTTTGAGAACAGGGAGGTTCTGTAGACAAAGGGTAGGTAAGCAACCCCCAAACCTATTTTGCCTTCAGTGAGGTTTTCAAACTAAAAAGTGCCTTCAAACATTTACACAACCAACTAAATGAGCTGTTTGGCCTTGGCCTTTGCCTGAATGTGAAAAATGCTACGAAGTCATTTAACTTGTGCTGCTGAGGAAGAGGGGTAAAGCCTAGCATAGTGGGATATAGTGGAAAGAACACATGGCTACAGAAATATTTGCTGTATGGCCTTCAGCAAATCACTGCCTCCATTTTCCCAGAAACAACACAGAGATCACTGTTTAGCTACCTTTGAGTTAACTTATACCAGGTAGCAAACATAATTGACCATACTTACGCAAGAATAGATTCAGTTCCTAGAGCTGGAAATATGCTCAAAATGGATTGGTTCTGTACAATATCATTAGGTAGATAAATACGTTATCCCCATTTTACAGATGAAATGGAAGGTTTAGACAGTTGAATTGCTTGGATAAGGAAAAAAGGTACTGAAGCCAGAGTTCTTACATTCTTACATTGCTCCCTCATTCATTCATTCATTCATTCATCAGTACCACGAAATGTGTATGTATAAAGCTAGAGTATATACTATGCAATATAATGCTTAGTGGATAATTACAGATATGTAATTAACATAGTTAATAATTCCCATCACTGTGCTAACAGTGTTACTTTCAGTACAAACTACATTAATCTCCTGACCAGTCCAGGCTCAGCATGTTCAGGAGAGAGAGTGTCAGTTCCCCAAGTAGCAGGGGCAGCCTGGTATTGTGTGCACACCAGAGTTAGGAACCTGCCTTCCTGAGTTCTACCTTCTTGGTAGCATAAAGAGAAGTGCTGGGCTTCCTTCTAGCATGGCAGCAATAGCCTTCAAGGCAGAAGGCCAGCAAAGCAATCCTGAAGCTCCTGCCTCTGTGAAACCCACATCCTCCCAACTGGGGCCTGCCTTTGTGGAACCCACATCCTCCCAACTGGGGCCTGTCTTTTCTGGACTGTTCCAAAGTTGCATACCAGCACTTGCCGCGCTCGCTCGGTCTCCCATTTAAGACTGGCTTTGATCTCACTGACAGTCACGTAGCCATTCTTCTGAAGGAAGGAGGAATGGGGATTGAATCAGTTAAAGAGTGCCCCTTCCCTTAGAACCCAGGACCTGCCCAGGAACAACAGACTTATCCAGACAGGAGGAAAAGCTGTCAAGCATGAGAGAACACAGAAAATGTTTAAAGGTTCCAGCGGGGAGAGACAAGTGACTTTCAGCATGACAGAGGTAGGTTGGTGGGTTCAATCTTAAAAGTGGAGTCCGGGCCGGGCACGGTGGCTCATGCCTGTGATCCTAGCACTTTGGGAGGCTGAGGTGGGGGGATCACCTGAGGTCAGGAGTTCGAGACCAGCTTTGCCAACATGGTGAAACCCCATCTCTACTAAAAACACAAAAATTAGCCGGCATGGTGGCACATGCCTGTAATCCCAGCTACTCGGGAGGCTGAAGCAGGAGAATAGTTGGAACCTGAGAGGTGGAGGCTGCAGTGAGCCAGAGATTGCACCACTGCGTGCCAGCCTGGGCGACAGAGTGAGACTCCACCCTCCAAAAAAAAAGTGGGTCCCTTGTACTAACATGTTAAGTTAGACTTCTGCAAAGCACTCTAGAGCATGACAAGGGAAGATTCTGAACAATTAACTGATAGGAAGAAGAATCATAAACTGCTAATAATCTCCATTATTTAAATATTCAGCCCTTGCCCTGCTTCATTCTACTCATCCTCCAATACAGAAAAGCCCCTCCCTTACTTAGTTCTGTTTTACATTATAAAGAAAACTGGGCCAGGCGAGGTGGCTCACGCCTATAATCCCAGAACTTTGGGAGGCCGAGGCGGGCACATCACCTGAGGTCGGGAGTTCGAAACCAGCCTGGCCAACATGGAGAAACCTCATCTCTACTAAAAATACAAAATTAGCTGGGCGTGGTGGCACATGCCTGTAATCCCAGCTACTTGGGAGGCTGAGGCAGGAGAATCACTTGAGCCCAGGAGGCCTAGATCGTAGTGAGCCAAAATTGCGCGATTGCACTTTGGCCTGGGCAACGAGTGAAACTCCATCTCAAAAATAATAGAGAAAACTGAACATATCTACCCTAAATACTTGATTTGGGGGAAGATGGCATATGCTTAAGGCATGATGAGGGACAGAGGCATGGCAAACAAGATTTTTTAAAATCTGTTTTTGAAGAATCCATAAAGTAGTTTCAAAAGACATAGAAGAGTCTGGCTACCCAAAGAAATCTAGTTAGTTGTCTGCATGTCTGTCTACCTAACTAGACTGTAAGCTCCTTGAGAGCAGGAATTTTATCATTCCTATCTTTATATGCCCCACAGCCTGGCCCAGTGCTTTGCACTGTAGCTGCTCAATAAATGTCTGCTGAACAAGAACAGGCCTGAGTAGTTCATCCATTGGGTAGTCTCAGCAAAAGACCTGCATAATGGGGAGCAGGAGCTCAGAACTGCTGACAGCCTTGCATCCCAGACTGTCCCTTGCACACACACACACACTCGAAGGTGCACCCGTACCTCTGCCAGCTGTAGCACCACGGTGTGATCCATATTGAGCTCAGCTGGAACAGACTGAATGAGGTAAGTGCCGCCCACAGGAATGATGCCGAAGCCAGTGCCAAGTGCCTTTAGTTTCTTGATGGCTCTAATCAGGTCGTCTCTGAGGTGAGGAAGAGTTGCTTAACGCCCCTTGGCAGATCAGACCTAACAACACACTTTCAGCTCTGCCCTAGGCAGGACACTGACAGAAAATTTAAAAGACTGCACAACTCCCAGGCGCAGTGGCTCATACCCATAATCCCAACACTTGGGATGCCCACATGTGAGGACTGCTTGAGCCCAGGGGTTAGAGACCAGCCTGGGCAACACAGCAAGACCTTGTCTTTACTAAAAAATAAAAAATTAGCAGGGCATGGTGGCAATCGCCTATAGTCCTCGGGAGGCTGAGGTGGGAGGATCACTTGAGCCCAGGAGTTCAAGGCTGCAGTGAGCTGTGATCATGCACCACTGTACTCCAACCTGGGTGACTGAGCAAGACCCTGCTTCTAAAATAATAAAAGGCTGCACAACACTCAACTATGTCAGTAAAAAGACAGGGTCAAGGAGCAATAAGTGATGCTTTGACAATCATAGGAGTCAGGCTCTCTGCTCAGCAAACCACTCATTCCAACACCCAGACAGAGGTCAAAGATACACCTGCAGATGCCCATCAGGAAACGTGAATGAGTGAGCTGAAGAGGCAATAGGAGGTAGTGTCACCTGTGGCAAACTACAGAATGCTTATCTATTTTAAAGGGGGCAACCCAGCTGATTATTGCCAAGTGGAAATTCAGGCCCAATACTGCCAAGTTTTCTGATTCTAACTGAAATGAGAGAAGAAGAAAACCTACAAAACAGTGTGTAGATCACATATCCAGCCCACACACAGAGTTTAAAACCTCTGCCAAAGCTCAAAAATATATCACCCAAGCAGCCAGGGAAAGGGCACTTTTAGGTAGAGTGGAATGCATTCTCCAACCCTCAAGAATAGCAAACTGAAATGCTTCAAATGCTCACCCTCTCTTCATGAGAATTTGCAATGAGTATGGCTAGTAATCTTTTGTTATCACTTTCCTTTTTTTTTTTTTTAAAGAGATGAGGTCTTGGCTGGGTGCGGTGGCTTACACCTGTAATCCCTGCACTTTGGGAGGCTGAGAGTTTGAGACCAGCCTAGCCAACATGGTAAAACCCCATCTCCACTAAAAATACAAGAACTAGCAAGGCGTGGTGGCAGGTGCCTGTAATCCCAGCTACTCGGGAGGCTGAGGCAGGAGAATCACTTGAACCGGGGAGGCAGAGGTTGCAGTGAGCTGAGATTGCGCCACTGCGCTCCAGCATGGGCAACAGAGCGAGACTCCATTTCAAAAAAAAAAGAAAAGTAGAGATGACATCTTGCTGTGTCCCAGGCTGGAGTGCAGTGGTGCAATCATAGCTCACTGCAGCCTAGAACTATGGGTGCATGCCTCAACATCCAACTATTTTTTGTAGAGACAAGGTCTCACTACACTGCCCAAGCTGGTCTCAAACTCCTGTCTTCAAGCAATCCTCCCACCTCAGCCTCCCAAAGGGCTAGGATTACAGGTGTAAGCTACTGCACCCAGCCTCGTTACTTTTCTTTGAATATTCTAGGTCTTCAAGATCTCATAGTAGGCTGACTCCTTGGAAGTTACATCAAAAACAGCCTTTTATCTTTTCTCAAACTGGACTCACACATAGAAGCTGGTGAACTAGATCAATTTATATTCCATCATCTCACTACCACCTCCTTCCCCAGCCTTTCTAGGCACCTACTCTAGTCTCCTTGGCCTCAAATAATCTCAAGACTATATACAGCCCTTGGATACAGTCTAACACCTGCAATCCCAGCATTTTGGGAAGCTGAGGCGGGCAGATCACTTGAGGCCAGGAGTTCAAAACCAGCCTGGCCAACATGGTGAAACCCCATCTCTACTAAAAATACAAAAATTAGCCGGGCATGGTGGTGCACACCTTGTAATCCCAGTTACTGGGGAGGCTGTGGCACAAGAATTGCTTGAATCCAGAAGGCAGAGGTTGCAGTGAGCTAAGATCAGGCCACTGCACCCAGTCTGGGTGACAGCAAGACTCTTTCTCAAAGAAAAACAAAAACTATATATAGCCCCAAGTTTGTCAAAAAATAATACATGAAAAAATGCTTGGAAGGAACTACATTAAAATATATAGCAGTTGTAATCTCTTAGTTGAGAAATAATGGTTTTTGTTTCCCTTTTTATATCTCTATATTTTCTGTTTTCTAAAAATAGCCAGGCGTACTGGCCCACGCCTATAATCCCAACTACTTGGGAGGCTGAGGTGGGAGGATTCCTTGAGGCTGCAGGTAAGCAACGATCTTGGTAGCAGTAAGCTATGATCGTGCCACTGTACTCCAGCCTGGGCAACAGTGAGACCTTGTCTCTTATTTTTTGTTTGTTTCATTTTTTTTTTTTTTCTGTACAATATGGAGATCATACAGATTTCTAAGCTAGCCTAGACATGAGGAATAGGGAGAAAAGAGTTCTATCTGAATTTTTTTATTTTTTTTTCTTTTGAGACGGAGTCTCGCTCTGTTGCCCAGGCTGGAGTGCAGTGGCGCGGTCTCGGCTCACTGCAAGCTCCGCCTCCTGGGTTCACACCATTCTCCTGCCTCAGCCTCCTGAATAGCTGGGACTACAGGCGCCCGCCAGCACGCCTGGCTAATTTTTTGTATTTTTAGTAGAGATGGGGTTTCACTGTGTTAGCCAGGATGGTCTCGATCTCCTGACCTCACGATCCACCTACCT
This sequence comes from Piliocolobus tephrosceles, assembly GCF_002776525.5. NCBI lineage: Eukaryota > Metazoa > Chordata > Mammalia > Primates > Cercopithecidae > Piliocolobus > Piliocolobus tephrosceles. The sequence goes on along the minus strand of NC_045449.1, from coordinate 45,592,825 downwards.
CAGCCTCCCAAAGTGCTGGGATTACAGGCGTGAGCCACCGCGCCCGGCCCCCATCTGAATTTTAAAGACCTCTTTCTGCACTCCAAGGGATTGAAAGACAAGACCTACTGACTGACATCCTGGGCGAACTTGCCCCTTCCCTTCAACACCTGTTGATGTAGTTCCTCCAAAGTTATCAGACCTATTGGAGACAGGGAACAGAAATCAGAAAAAGAGATTACCCGCTTTAAAATAAGTCCACAGCCATTACATTCCAGTGGCCTATGAATAGCAAGTAACATCCTAGTTCCTAATTTTTTTTAACTCTCTCCTTGGCCGGGCGCAGTGGCTCGCGCCTGTAATCCCAGCACTTTGGGAGGCCGAGGTGGGCGCATCACCTGAGGTTGGGAGTTTGAGACCAACCTGACCAACATGGAGAAACCCCATCTCTACTAAAAATACAAAATTAGCCAGGTGTGGTAGTGCATGCCTGTAATCCCAGCTACTAGGGAGGCTGAGGCAGGAAAATCACGTGAACCTGGGAGGCAGAGGTTGCGGTAAGCCAAGATCGCACCAGTGCACTCCAACCTGGGCAACAAAAGGGAAACTCCATCTCAAAAAAAGAAAAAGAAAACTCTCTTCTTATGAAATAACTGGCCATAATATGAGAAATGGATTCTGAGACCTTGCTAGGCCTGTCAACAGAGTGAGAGAGGCCGGGCGCGGTGGCTCAAGCCTGTAATCCCAGCACTTTGGGAGGCCGAGACGGGCGGATCACGAGGTCAGGAGATCGAGACCATCCTGGCTAACACGGTGAAACCCCGTCTCTACTAAAAATACAAAAACTAGCCGGGCGATGTGGCAGGCGCCTGTAGTCCCAGCTACTCCGGAGGCTGAGGCAGGAGAATGGCATAAACCCGGGAGGCAGAGCTTGCAGTGAGCTGAGATCCGGCCACTGCACTCCAGTCTGGGCGACAGAGCGAGACTCCGCCTCAAAAAAAAAAAAAAAAAAAAAAAAACAGAGTGAGAGCCATGAAAATCTAAAAAAAGCAGTGTCATCTTTGAAAAACTATAAATGTCCTCTTGACATCAAGGCCGTGTCTATTTATAGTCGATGATGATTTGTAAATGGTTTTAAGTTTTCTTTCTGCAATTTCAATCCACACCATTTAATGTGCTTACTAAGAAAAATGGCATCACCAAATGACAAATTTTAAGGTCAAATTTTAGGGAACACAGAGACTCAGTTGGCATTCCCATACGTCAGAGAGACAGTGCAGGACTATAGTTACTAATGAGAAAATCACTCCAGACACATCAGACATCAGGGGAAAAGGCCTATTTCCTACCTCCCTACTATTTTCTGTACTGAGTAGGGACTAGACCTTCCTCGCCAAAGATCTTTGGAGAACAGAGACAATCGTTCAGGTAATTCTATTTACCCCTGGCCATGGAGACTTGCCATGGATTCAACTGCATGAAACAGCTAAGATGTCTCTCAAGTCCTTAGAGGCCTGTAGACTGCAGGACGGAAACGATAATCTTTTACGGTTTTCTCCCTCTCAGAGAAGTCCAGAGTCCAGTTCACAGGACCTAGCCACCCTCACCTCCATTCCGATGCTTCAGCGCCAGGCACACTTCGATAATTTGGACACCTAGTTCGTAATAGAAGTCCCCCACGCCCAGCATCTCAGACCAAAATCCTTTTCCAGCTACAAGACAGAAAAAGTCTTGGTTATTGATTAATTTACATCCCTTCTTTTCTTTCAAAGCTGCATTAAAACGTCTATCATATGGGAAGTTTTCCCTGCATGGCATGAAGTTCTTCTGCTCCATTTGCTACTCAGGAAACGATCAGACTTATTACGGTAACTCCTGCTGAAGAACAGGGTCAGACAGTTCCAGAGGGTAGGCAATCTAAAAGTCATTTCTGGCTGGGCACAGTGGCTCATGCCTGTAATTCTAGTACTTTGGGACACCGAGGTGGGCGGATCGCTTGAGACCAAGAGTTCGAGACCAGCCTGGCCAACACAGCAAAACCCCATCTCTACTAAAAATTAAAAAAATTAGCCAGGAGTGGTGGCATGCGCCTGTAATCCCCGCTACTTAGGAGGCTGAAGCAGGAGAATTGCTGGAACCCAGGAGGCAGAGGTTGCAGTGAGCCAAGATCGCACCAACACACTCCAGCCTGGGCAACAAGAGCGCCACTGTCTCAAAAAAAAAAAAAAATTAAAATTAAAATTAAAAAAATAAAACAAAAGTCATTTCTATTTGGCTAATTCGGGCTCAGGATACTGAAAAAACAAGTTTCTATTCACACAACATACAGTGAAATATAATGGGAAATATCGTCTAGACAAGACTAAGAGAAAGAATATGCAGACTCAGCATTCAAAAATCCACTGAATGTTCTGCGAGTTACCAGGAGTGTAGAAATAAAAAATAAAATGCGGGCTGGGCGCAGTGGCTCACGCCTGTAATCCCAGCACTCTGGGAGGCAGAGGCAGGCGGATCACCTGAGGTCAGGAGTTTGAGACCAGCCTAACCAACATGGAGAAACCCTGTCTCTACTAAAAATACAAAATTAGCCAGGCGTGGTGGTAGGCACCTGTAATCCCAGCTACTCGGGAGGCTGAGGCAGGAGAATCGCTTGAACCTGGGTGGTTGCAGTGACCCAAGATCATGCCATTGCATTCTAGCCTGGGCATCAAGAGCAAAACTCCATCTCAAAAAAAAAAAAAGAAAAGAAAAGAAAAATGCAGGTTGTAGAGCAGTAGGAATTATAATCCCATGTATGTTTAAAAAGTCAGGGCCAGGCCAGGAGCGGTGGCTCACGCCTGTAATCCCAGCACTTTGGGAGGCTGAGACAGGTAGATCACGAGGTCAGGAGATCAAGACCATCCTGGCTAACACGCTGAAACCCTGTCTCTATTAAACATACAAAAAATTAGCCAGGCATGGTGGCACACACCTGTGGTCCCAGCTACTCAGGAGGCTGAATCCGGAGAATCACTTGAACCCAGGAGAAGGTTGCAGTGAGCCAAGACTGCAGCACAACTGTACTCCAGCATGGGCAACAGAGCGAGACTCTTGTCTCAAAAAAAAAAAAACACTGGGGCCAGGCACAGTGGCTCACGCCTCTAGTCCCAGCGCCACTCGGGAGGTTGAGGCAGGAAAGTAACTTGAACCCTGGAGTTGAAGGCTGCAGTGGGCTGATTGCACCAATGCACTCCAGCCTAGGTGACAGAAACCTCAACACTAAAAAATAATAAATTAGTAATTTTTTTTTTTTTTTTTTTTTTGAGATGGCGTCTCGCTCTGTTGCCCAGGCTGGAGGGCAGGGGCGCAATCTTGGCTCACTGCAACCTTCACCTCCCGGGTTCAAGTGATTCTCCTGCCTCAGCCTCCTGAGTAGCTGGGATTACAGTCACGTGCCACCACGCCTGGCTAATTTTTTGTATTTTTAGTAGAGACAGGGTTTCACTGTGTTAGGCAGGATGGTCTCGATCTCCTGACCTCATGATCTGCCTGCCTCAGCCTCCCAAAGTGCCGGGATTACAGGCGTGAGCCACCATGCCCAGCCAATAATTTTTTTTAAAGTTTATAAGTATGAGGAAGGGCTCAGTGCAGAGGCTCATGCCTGTAATCCCAGCACTTTGGGAGGCCAAGAAAGGCTGATCACTTGATCCCAAGAGTTCAAAACCAAACTGGACAACATGGTGAAACCTCCTTTCTACAAAAAATACAAAAATTAGCCAGGTTTGGTGGTACAGGCCTGTAATCCCAGCTACTTGGGAGGTTGAAGCACAAGAATTGCTTGAACCTGGAAGGCAGAGGATGCAGTGAGCCAAGATGGCACCACTGCACTCCAGCCTGGGCGACAGAGCGAG
>NC_045449.1:45584436-45588556 GCF_002776525.5 Piliocolobus tephrosceles | reverse complement strand
TGAGGCGGAGTCTCGCTCTGTCGCCCAGGCTGGAGTGCAGTGGCCGGATCTCAGCTCACTGCAAGCTCCGCCTCCCGGGTTTACGCCATTCTTCTGCCTCAGCCTCCCGAGTAGCTGAGACTACAGGCGCCCGCCACCTCGCCCAGCTAGTTTTTGTATTTTTAGTAGAGACGGGGTTTCACCGTGTTAGCCAGGATGGTCTTGATCTCCTGACCTCGTGATCCGCCCGTCTCGGCCTCTCAAAGTGCTGGGATTACAGGCTTGAGCCACCACGCCCGGCCAACTTTTTTTTTTTTAAACAAGGTCTTGCTGCAGCCTCAACTTCCCAGGCTCAAGCAATCCTCCTACCTCAGCCTCCCAAGTAGCTGGACTATAGACACATGCCACCACACATAGCAAATTTTTATAGTTTTTGTAGAGATGGGGTCTCGCCATGTTGCCCAGGCTGATCTTAAACTCCTGGATTCAAGTGTTCTGCCTGCCTTGGCCTCACAAAGTGCTGGGATTACAGGCATGAGCCACTGCACCTGGCCAAAATTAAGTATTTTTTAATAAAGAGGGAAAATGCCATAAAAAATTCTACTGTAGCCAGGCGCGGTGGCTCACGCCTGTAATCCCAGCACTTTGGGAGGCCGAGACGGGCGGATCACGAGGTCAGGGGATCAAGACCATCCTGGCGAACACAGTGAAACCCCGTCTCTACTAAAAATACAAAAAAATTAGCCAGGCGTGGTGGCGGGCGCCTGTAATCCCAGCTTCTAGGGAAGCTGAGGCAGGAGAATGGCGTGAACCCGGGAGGCAGCACAGCTTGCAGTCAGCCGAGATCGCACCACTGCACTCCAGCCTGGGTGAGAGAGCGGGACTCCGTCTCAAAAAAAAAAAAAAAATTCTACTGTAGATCATTCAAGGAATGATCATGGACACTGGCTACTCAGCCTATAGTTGGTCTATCTTCCATATCAGACAGTAACTAGCCATCCTGCTAGGTACTCCCTAAAGACGACACCCTCTGGGTCTTCTTGTAGGCCTTTCTAGCGGATGCCCCAACAGTGGTAACAACAACTATGTGAGCTTCTGTCCCTAAGGTTCTCTATAAGAACATTGGACCCCTACAGACAACTTCTTACAGGCCAGCGGATCCACGCCAATGGTTGCACACATGTCCTGGAACTGCACACGGAACTCAGGATTCTTCCGGATCTCCTGCTTGTGCTTGCTGGCAAATTCCTCCAGGTTGGTCTTGAACATGTCCAACTGCTTTGACATCTGTTGGATGGACAGGGAGTGGTGAAGGGCAGCCCAGCCAGATGATAATCAGATGACAAAAATAGGTGCCCAGTCCTGTGGCATGGCAAAGGCTGAAATAACCAGTCTCTCTCAGCCTACCATTATGCTGTTTACCATCTATCTCTCTTTTTATCCCTGCCTCTCCTTCACAGTTCTATTGTCAGTAGAAATGGGATGCTGTACTGTTTTCTCACTTCCAAAATAGACAATTTTTTGTGCGTTCCTATTCTAAAATCAGGATGCATTTAATAATCAAGGTGCACATATATACAACCAAATACATGCACAAAAAAAGAACAAAGTGTTATATATAATATGGTATTCCTTTTCTTTTACCCAGAAAAACTTACTAATTTGAAGATGTACCTAATAATTCATTGTATCTTAGAAATGAGGGAATGCAGTGTTCACCCATTAGAAAATCTTTACCCCCCGATGGAAAGGGTGGACGGGAAAAAAAATGAAGTGTCGCATGAATCTGTTTAACCTTTAAGTCTGGCCAGGAATGGTGGCTCACACCTGTAATCCCACAATGGATCACTTGAGCCCAGGAGTTCGAGATTAGCTGGGGCAACACAGCAAGGCTCTGTCTCAATCAATCAACATATATTTTTTTTTTTTCTATTTTTTTTTGAGACAGAGTCTTGCTTTGTCGCCCAGGCTGGAGTGCACTGGCACAATCTCAGCTCACTGCAACCTTAGCCTCCCAGTTCAAGCGATTGTCTTGCCTCAGCCTCCTGAGTAGTTGGGACGACAGGCACACACCACCACACCTGGCTAATTTTTGTATTTTTAGTGAAGACAGGATTTCATCATGTGGGCCAGGCTGGTCTCAAATTCCTGACCTCAAGCAATCCATCTGCCTCAGCCTCCCAAAGTGCTGGGATTACAGATGTGAGCCACCGCGCAGGGCCAATCAATCAATCAACCAACCAATATAAATTTAAAAAAAAAAAACTTTTGAGTCATGAACCTCCCTGGGGATCAATTCCAGATAAAGAACTGCTCTGGGACTTTAATTTGCCAAACTGCATTTCATGTTAAATACAAAAGACTTGCAGATTTTCTGACTTTGTATTACCCCTTCTCTTTTCCTAATTAACAAGGACCATCTTCTATCCCACCAAGAATAAGCACTCCTAGCCCAATATTTCTCACACAAAACTGTTAGAAACCTCCACATTCTTTTAATCACAATTTTCACTTGATTCCTGCAGCCATCTCCCCTGTGAGTGGGAGCTTTTGAAGAGCACAGCCTGGGCCTACTATTTTTCTTCAGCTCACAGCCCTGTTTTCCTGCTTAACAGCTTCCTCCTCTTCTTCCCCAATCACAATCACTGCGTAAACTTGGAGCATGTAAAGAGCAGGGAAGGGCTGGAAAAGAAAACTGCACAGGAGCTGCACCCCCATCACTCACACACTGTCCTGGTGTGTGCCTAGATGTCATGATGGTGGTGTGGGTGCCACAGGTTAGGCAATATTTTCATTTTATTCTGAGGTATTTAAAATGAAAAGCCCCAGAGGACGTAAATCAATAACAGCTCTACCACTTACTACCCATACAACCTTGGATATATGACTTAACACCCCAGTGTCCCAATTTGTTTTTCTTTTCTTTTTTTTTTTCTTTTTGAGACAGAGTTTTGCTCGTCGCCCAGGCTGGAGAGCAGTGGCACAATCTCGGCTCACTGCAACCTCCGCCTCCCAGGTTCAAGACATTCTCCTGCCTCAGCCTCCTGAGTAGCTAGGATTACAGGCATGCGCCACTATGCCCAGCTAATTTTGTATTTTTAGTAGAGGTGGGGTTTCTCCATGTTGGTCAGGCTGGTCTTGAACTCCTGACCTCAGGTGATCCACCCACCTCGGCCTCCCAAAGTGCTGAGACTACAGGTGTGAGCCACCACGCCCGGCTTTTTTTTTTTTTTTTTTTTTGAGACGGAGTCTTGCTCTGTCCCCCAAGGTGGAATGCAGTGGCAAGATATTAGCTCACTACAACCTCTGCCTCCTGGATTCATGCAATTTTCCTACCTCAGCCTCCCCAGTAGCTGGGACTACAGGAGCCCACCACCACACCTGGCTAATTTTTGTATTTTTAGTAGAGACGGGATTTCACCATGTTGGCCAGGCTGGTCTCGAACTCCTGACCTCCGGTGATCAGCCTTCCTCAGCTTCCCAAAGTGCTGGGATTACAGGCGTACGCCACAGCGCCCAGCTCTCAATTTTAAACTCAGAATACGGCCAGGCACGGTGGTTCACGACTGTAGTCCCAGCACTTTGGGAGGCTGAGGCGGGCGGATCACCTGAGGCCAGGAGTTCAAGACCAGCCCGGTCAACATGGCGAAACCCTGACTCTACAAAAAAATACAAAAATTAGGGCCGAGCACGGTGGCTCACACCTGTAATTCCAGCACTTTGGGAAGCCAAGGTGGGTCGATCACAAGGTCAAGAATTTGAGACCAGCCTGACCAACGTGGAGAAACCTTGTCTCTACTAAAAATACAAAAATTGGCTGGCCGTGGTGGCTCACGCTTGTAATCCCAGCACTTTGAGAGGCCGAGGCGGGTGGATCATGAGGTCAGGAGTTCAAGACCAGCCTGGCCAAGATGTTGAAACCCTGTCTCTACTAAAAATACAAAAATTAGCCGGGTGCAGTGGCGGGTACCTGTAATTCCAGCTACTCGGGAGGCTGAGGCAGGAGAATCGCTTGAACCTGGGAGGCGGAGGTTGCAGTGAGCCGAGATCGCCCCACTGCGCTCTAGCCTGGGCGACAGAGCAACACTTCGTCTCAAAAAAAAAAAAAAAAAAAATTAGCTGGGCATGGTGGCGCATGCCC
>NC_045449.1:45561566-45584336 GCF_002776525.5 Piliocolobus tephrosceles | reverse complement strand
AAAAAAAAAAAAAAAAAAATTAGCTGGGCATGGTGGCGCATGCCCATAGTTGTAGCTACTCGGGAGGCTGAGGTTGGAGAATCACTTGAACCCGGGAAACGGAGGCTGCAGTGAGCCGAGATCATGCCACTGTACTCCAGTCTGGGCAACAGAGCAAGACTCCGTAAAAAAAAAAAAAAAAAAAAACCCTCAGAATAATAGGGGTTCCCTCCTTATGGGACTGTAATGAGCTGTAATGAGGACTGAACAAGACAGCATATGTAAAGAAAATAGACAAATGCCTGGGACATTACAAGCATGTAATCACTCAAATATGTTGGCCATTATTGTTATTAGCAAGTCACCTAAAAGATCTCAGCGGCTCAGAAATCAAAATTTGCCAAACACCCTATTTCTAGTTCAATCTACACAATCAAATTCGTATCCAAGGTGTTTTGGCCAACCCTGTTAGGTCTCCCTTCCTGCCTGGGGCCCCCCAGCCGACTCACCTGGGCTAGTTGATCCTCAGCCAAGACCGTCCCTCGCTCCTTATACTTGGCCTGTCAGACAAAGAGACCAGCATGAGTTAAGAGAGTGAGTGCTGGGGGCCGGCGCGATGGCTCATGCCTGTAATACCAGCACTTTGGGAGGCCAAAGTGGGCGGATTACGAGGTCAGGAGACTGAGACCATTCTGGCTAACACGGTGAAACCGTCTCTACTAAAAATACAAAAAATTAGCCGAGGGTGGTAGTGGGCGCCTGTAGTTCCAGCTACTCGGGAGGCTGAGGCAGGAGGATGGCATGAACCCGGGAGGCGGAGTTTGCAGTGAGCCAAGATCGCGCCACTGCACTCCAGTCTGGGAGACAGAGCAAGACTCCGTCTCAAAAAAAAAAAAAAAAAACAAGAGAGTAGGCGCTGGGGTCCCCCACTTGTGCTGCCACAGCTTTGGGATGAAAAGAGGAGGGTTTCTCTTAAATGGTTTTCTTAGGGAGAAGGATAGGGTGAAGGAGTAGAATCGACGACTGTAGATTTGTGAGTAGAGTCCCATTTGTAGTTAAAACTTGGGTAAGTGGGAGAAAGGGCTGGGCATCTGGGAACGCTGCCAATCCACCGGAAGCTGGAGACATTCTGTATCCCGGGGCCAAGCAGCCCGTCTCAGATTCTGCTAGGAGGTAATTAACGGGTAGGACTCGGCTCCGGGAGATTTCAGTCTCGCACGGGTCAGGGGCAGGTTGTGGGTCGGCCTTCTTCCTGCTCACCTCTGCAAGTTTCTTCTTGGCGATGGCGCCAGCTCCCACCCCACGGCGGTGCATTCCCACCCTGGGCCCGCGGGCCGCCCAGCTGCAGCGACCCCAGGTCTCCGCGTCCGGGGCTCCGCCACCCGCTCCCCAAGGCGGAAGCCCGAGCCGCGCGTCATCTGCACGCGCCGGAAGCCACGAGGCGTATTTCCTGCCGCGGGGCTGAGTGTCTCCGGTTGCTACCGGTTAGGCAACCCTGCCTTTAGCTAGTGGCCAAGATTCTCAAAGCCTCGCGGCGAGGAAGGCACGAATATTCGCGCGCGGCCGAGGCCCTTGTTGGCTAGTGCTGGGACGTGGAGCCCCGGCCGCCAAGACCCAAGCTTGTGCATTCCGCCCACGTAGGCGCCTGGCGCCCTGGTCTTCCTCGACTGCCCCTCCACTGCCTGGAGGTCATCAAATGCCCCTGGACCACCTCTTACGTGCCAAACGCTGTGTTGGCCATCCAGGGTTCCATATTGAGCATAAAATAGCCCTCTGCCCTAACGGAGTTAATCTGTTGGAATCACATACAAAGGATTCTGACTACGAAGGGCCTTTAAGTTAAGTTGAACTCTGAAGTCAGATTGCCTGGCTGCGAAGCTCAGTTCCACTACATATGGTACAGGAACTTAAGGCAAATTATTGTAATGTCTTTATGGTTCACTATCCACAGTAGTGAAATAGAGTAATACCTACTCATGGCCGGGCGCGGTGGCTCAAGCCTGTAATCCCAGCATTTTGGGAGGCTGAGGCGGGTGGATCACCAGAGGTTAGGAGTTCGAGACCAGCCTGGCCAACAAGGCGAAACCCGTCTTTACTAAAAATACAAAAAAATTAGCAGGGCGTGGTGGTGCGCATCTGTAATCCCTGGTACTCGGGAGGCTGAAGCAGAAGAATCGCTTGAACCCAGGAGGCAGAGGTTGCGATGAACCAGGATTGTGCCATTGCACTCCAGCCTGGGCGACAAGAGCGTTACTGTGTCTCAAAAAAAAAAGAAAAAAAAATGTAGTAAATCATATAGTGCAATGCCTGGCACACAAATAAATGTCAGTTATGATTGTTATTCATTGTTTGAGATAAAATCAGTCATCTGTGGCTGGGCGCGGTAGCTCACGCCTGTAATCCCAGCACTTTGGGAGGCCGAGGTGGGTAGATCACGAGGTAAGGAGTTCAAGACCAGCCCGGCCAAGATGTTGAAACCCCGTCTCTACTAAAAATATAAAAAATTAGCCGGGCGTGGTGGCAGGTGCCTGTAATCCTAGCTGCTCCGGAGGCTGAGGCAGAGAATTCCTTGAACCCAGGAGGCAGAGGTTGCAGTGAGCAGAGATCCTGCCGATGCACTCCAACCTCGGCGACAGAGCGAGACTCCGTCTCAAAAAAAAAAAAAAGGAAAAAAAATGAAAAAGACCTAGGTTCCTTAAGCGAACCAGGAGGTGGTAGTTAGGCTTCTCCACATGGAAACCCCTTAGTTTCACTGGCCATGACCAAAAACCTGCAGTTGTTTCCATGTTTAGGCGCTGACCACCAAGGGTCCCGGGTTGGAAAGGAAGAGAGAAAGAGAGAGAAACGGAGAGAGAGCGAGAGAGAGAGATTCCCCTTTATGGAGCAGAAAGGAAAAGGAAAAGGGGGAAAATAAATCCCAAACTTTGGGCTTACGTTTTCCTCCTGGCTGTCTCGCCAAAATGTGTTAATGGTGGAGGGTGTCCAGGTTCTTGAGGTCTTGAAAAAACAACTGGACAAAACACACAAACAAAGCAAGGAAGGAATTAAGAGATTTATTGAAAATGAAAGTAGCATGGGCACAGTGGCTCATGCCTGTAATCCCAGCACTTTGGGAGGCTGACCCGGGTGAATCACTTGAGGTCAGGAGTTCGAGACCAGCCTGACCAACATGGTGAAACCCTCGATCTACTAAAAAAAATACAAAAGTAGCCAGATATTTTGACACACACCTGTAATCCCAGCTACTTGGGAGGCTGAGGCAGGAGAATCACTTGAACCTGGAAGGCCGAGGTTGCAGTGAGCCAAGACCGCACCATTACACTCCAGCCTGGGCAACAGAGGGAAACTCCATCTCAAAAAAAAAAAAAGAAAGAAAAAGAAAAAAGAATGAAAACTCTACAGTGTGGGAGTGGGCCCAAGCATAAGGCCAGGCAGATCACCTGAGGTCAGGAATTTGAGACCAGCCTGACCGACATGGTGAAACCCTGTCTCTACTAAAAATACAAAAAATTAGCCAGGCATGATGGCGCATGCCTGTAATCCTAGCTACTTGGGAGGCTGAGGCAGGATAATTGCTTGAACTCGGGAGATGGAGGTTCCGATGAGCTTAAAAATGTAGCTGCCATTTTGGACCTAGAGGAATGGTGGGACCATGAGTCCAATGAGCTTCAATCCCCAAGGATTTTACGGAGCAGACTGTCATACCAGCCCTACGCCACCAATCTCTAAGTGTTTATTTATTTATTTATTTTGAGACAGAGTCTCGCTCTGTCACCAGGCTGGAGTGCAGTGGCACGATCTTGGCTCACTGCGACCTCTGCCTCTTAGGTTCAAGCAATTCTGCCTCAGCCTCCCGAGTAGCTAGGACTACAGGCGCACGCCACCATACCTAGCTTTTTTTTTTTTTTTTTAGTAGAGACAGGGTTTCACCATGTTGCCCAGGCTGGTCTTGAACTCCTGAGCTCAGGCAATCCGTCCACCTTGGCCTCCCAAAGTACTAGGATTACAGGCGTGAGCTACTATGCCCAGCCTATTTTTTATTTTTATTTTTTATTTTACTAGAGCACGAACACAGTCCCCCACTACCACAAATTACGCAGTCGAGTTTCCCACATTTGGGGAAATCGCAGGAGTCAGCACATTCGGAGTGCAATGGATGAGCCTCACCCTGAGAAAACCACCTTCAGGATAATGGTATCTCCCCTGCCAGGAAAGTATTGAGTGTTTATGAGAAAGAGAAATAATGTTCTGTCTTACTAAAGCCACTATTATTTTGTGTTTTCCTGTTATTTGAAGTCAAATCTATTTCTTTTTTCTTTTTTCTTTGAGACGTTGTTTCACTCTTGTTGTCTATGCTGGAGTGCAATGGCATGATCTCAGCTCACTGCAATCTCCACCTCCTGGGTTCAAGCGATTCTCCTGCCTCAGCCTCCCCGGTAGCTGGGACTACAGGCGCACATCACCACACCTGGCTAATTTTTGTATTTTTAGTAGAGACAGGGTTTCGCCATGTTGGCCAGGTTGGTTTCAAATTCCTAACCTCAAGTGATCCACCCACCTTGGCCTCTCAAAGTGCTGAGATTCCATGTAGGAGCCACCACCACCAGCCATCATAAGAGGCCTTAACTACATAACCTCCAAACACAAAACTTGGTACCTTAGGTACTCACTGACACCATCTAGATACACCTGCTTCCTCCCTTACTCTTTGACTCGTTATACAATGCCCTAAAGTATGCACACTGATCTGCTCACTGACAATGAAGACCTTAGATTTAATAATTCATGCCTTCAAATGCATGCACACATGCCTAGTTCCTTTTTTTTTTTTTTTTCTTTTTTTTGAGATGAAGTTTCACTGTTGTTGCCTGGGCTAGAGTGCAATGGCGCGATCTCAGCTCACTGCAACCTCTGCCTCCCAGGTTCAAGCGATTCTCCTACCTCAGCCTCCGGAGTAGCTGGGATTACAGGCATGCACTACCAAGCCTGGCCAAGTTTTTGTATTTTTAGTAGAGACGGGGTTTCTCCGTGGTGGTCAGGCTGGTCTTGAACTCCCGACCTCAGGTGATTGGCCCGCCTCGGCTTCCCAGAGTGCTGGGATTACAGGCGTGAGCCACTGTGCGCCTGACTTTTTTTTTTTTTTTTTTTTTTTTCCGAATTTCGCTCTTGTTGCTCAGGCTAGAGTGCAGTGGTGTGATCTCAGCTCACTGCAACCTCTGCCTCCCAGGTTCAAGCGATTCTCCTGCCTCAAACTCCCAAGTAGCTGGGACTACAGGTGCCCACAACCGTGGCCGACTAATTTTGGCTTTTTAGTAGAGACGAGGTTTCACCACGTTGGCCAGGCTGGTCTTGAACTCCTAACCTCAGGTGATCCGCCTGCCTCGGCTTCCCAAAGTGCAGGATTATAGGTGTGAGCCACCATGCCTGGCTTGCCACTGCACCCAGCTGTGCCTAGTCCCTTAGATGCACAAAGTGGACCTCAATAGCTGCACTTGTGGCCACACTCCGGCAGACATGCTCATCCTCCTATGCAGATACATTTGTACCCTTTTATAATTTTAGGGAAAATATGCTGACCAGTGATATCCTGGTAAGGGTTTAACAACTACCTTGCCACGTGGGGAGAGGGGAACCCTGATTTGTAGCATTTGCCTATGTCCATGGTGTAAATACTCTGATCATGGGCTTGATATGTTGCCAGGATGGTGTATGGTGGCTATTCACAGGTGCCGTCACAGGGCACTACAGCTTTGAACAACTGGGCTTAAGTAGATGGGACAAAGGCACTTGCCACTGTGCCTGCTTCCAGCACATCACTGAATGTTGACCATTACGAATCCCTCATTTGCTTTAACTGACTCATTGGCTTTGTGGCAGGGTGGCTAAGAACATGGTCTTTTTTTGTCGGGGGATAGAGTTTCGCTCTTATTGCCCAGGCTGGAGTGCACTGGTGCAACCTTGGCGCACCACAACCTCCGCCTCCCGGGTTCAAGCGATTCTCCTGCCTCAGCCTCCTGAGTAACTGGGACCACAAGCATGCACCCCCACACCCGTCTAACTTTGCATTTTTACTAGGGATAGGGTCTCTCCATGTTGGTCAGGCTGGTCTTGAACTCCTGACCTCATGTGATCCGCCTGCCTCGGCCTCCCAAAGTGCTAGGATTACAGGCGCGAGCCACTGCGCCCAGCCAGAACATGGTCTTTTAATTTTTTGTTGTTGTTGTTGTTGAGACAGGGCCTCATTATGTCACACAGGCTGGAATGCGGTGGTGCCATCATAGCTCATTGTAACCTTGAACTCCTAGGCTTAAGGGATCCTGTGACCTCAGCCTTTCAGGCAGCTGGGACTACAGATGCATGCCACCGTGCCTGGTTAATTTTTTTAAATTGTCATAGAGATAAGGTCTGGCCGCCGGGCGCAGTGGCTCAAGCCTGTAATCCCAGCACTTTGGGAGGCCGAGACGGGCGGATCACAAGGTCAGGAGATTGAGACCATCCTGGCTAACACAGTGAAACCCCGTCTCTACTAAAAAATACAAAAAGCTAGCCGGGCGAGGTGGCGGGCGCCTGTAGTCCCAGCTACTCAGGAGGCTGAGGCAGGAGAATGGTGTAAACCCGGGAGGCGGAGCTTGCAGTGAGCTGAGATCCGGCCACTGCACTCCAGCCTGGGCGACAGAGCGAGACTCTGTCTCAAAAAAAAAAAAAAAAAAAAAAAAATGAGATAAGGTCTGGCCTTGTTTCCCAGGCTGGTCTGATCTCCTGGGCTCAAGAGATTCTCTCACCTTGGCCTCCCTAAATACTGGGATTACAGGTGTGAGCCAGTGCACTCAGCCTCCAGTTGACCTCTAAGATTTCTTTCAGCTGTGACATTCTTGGTTTCTATTCCTTTAGATTCCTGGAGCTCCTGGAATCTATACACACAATTTAGAGCAAGTCTTTGTTAAGAGGGTTTATTTTAGTGATTCTCCATGATAGAACTGATTGTCTAGAGGAGAAATTTGAATCTACATTTCTGAGGTCTTGGATGTCTTCGGGGGAGGTTGGTGAATCAAAAAGAGTTAGTTTTGAGCTGGACATGATGGCTCACACCTATTAATACAATTCCAGCCACAGAGCAGAAGTGGGTGGAGTACTGAGGCGGGAAGATCTCCAGCCCAGGAGTTTGAGGCTGCTGTAAGCCATGATCACACCACTGCACTGTAGCCTAGGCAACGGAGGGAAACCCCCAACTCTAAAAAAAGAAGTTAGTTTTTTTCCATTTGTACAACGTTCTTACTATGGGCTCGGCATTGTGCTAGGCATTTTGTAAACATTGTCTTCTTTTTTTATATATATCATGGTGGTGTCATTTAAAGCCTTATCATAACCCTTTAAAAAAATATAATATAATAATTGTTATTAACCATGCACTGCACTGCCTCCATGAGGTAGAAAATTAAAAGCCTTAAAAAGCCTACAAAACTACCTATCGGGTTCTATGCTCACTACCAAGGTAACAGGACCTGTGCTACAAACACCAACATCATGCAATGTTCCAATGTAACAAATCTGCACATAAATATCTGTATCTAAAATAAAAGTTGAAATTTTTTTTCAAAAAGAAAATTGAGCTGGGCGTGGTGGCTCACGCCTGTAATCCCAGCACTTTGGGAGGCCAAGGCAGGCAGATTACCTGAGGTCAAGAGTTGGAGACCAGCCTGGCTAACATGGTGAAACCCTGTCTCTACTAAAAGTACAACAATTAGCTGGGTGTGGTGGCACATGCCTGTAATCCCAGCTACTTGGGAGGCTGAGGCAGGAGAATTGCTTGAGCCCAGGAGGTGAAGGTTGCAGTGAGCTGAGATCTTGCCACTGCACTCCAGCCTGGGAGACAGAGCGAGACTGTCTCAAAAAATATAAAAAATAAAAAATAAAAATAAAAATAAAAGAAAATCGGCCGGGCACAGTGGCTCAAGCCTGTAATCCCAGCACTTTGGGAGGCCGAGACGGGCGGATCACGAGGTCAGGAGATCGAGACCATCCTGGCTAACACGGTGAAACCCCGTCTCTACTAAAAAATACAAAAAACTAGCCGGGCGAGGTGGTGGGCGCCTGTAGTCCCAGCTACTCAGGAGGCTGAGGCAGGAGAATGGTGTAAACCCGGGAGGCGGAGCTTGCAGTGAGCTGAGATCTGGCCACTGCACTCCAGCCTGGGTGACAGAGCGAGACGCCGTCTCAAAAAAATAAAAATAAAAATAAATAAAATAAAATTTAAAGTAGGCTGGGTGACACAGCAAGACTCTGTCTCAAAAAAAAGGAGTTTTGTTTGATTAGCAGAATACCTTGAGGCACAATCCTACCCCTCCCATTGTCTTGTGTTCTCCCCATTTTGCTCACTGCCAGCCCTTGGGCCAATCTGGTTGCCACTCTCTCCCTGATTTGATTTTATTTATTAATTTTGGTTTTAGGTAATTTATTAGGTTAACTTACAGACAGAAGGGTGGTCTTGGGTGGCCACAAGACGGGTAGATCTCCACACAACAACCCCCAGACCCAGGGCTTATATCCTGGGGAAAATTATAAGCGCTTTGGTAGGAATGTATAGATGTTTACAAACTTCACAGCCTATGATTTCTGCAACAGCATCAAGGGTTGTTTTGGAGGAAACTTACAGTGAATAAGCGTCCCTACAGAAAGCGTAATACATCAAATAGACATTTTGGAGGCACTTCTGGGTAAATCAGAAATTACATGTCAGATTAGGATTTAAAATAAAGTCCCTCTCGTGACCACTCCACTCATCTAATCTGGCTCATACAACCTCATGCACCCACCTCTTCCACGATGGTTCCTCAGCCTGTAGAGAAGGGGGTGCTGTGGTCATTTCCATGGCATGGGTGGACAGGTTGCATTAATTTGTTTTATGCTTATTAACAGAGGCCACACCAACAATACAAACAATGAAACCTGGCCAAGTGACTTTAGCAGCTTTACAGCTGGTCCTGGGCTTTGTGTCTTTTGTGGGTTGATGGCCCATCCTCTGCATTGGAAAAGAGTACACAAGGCAGTTGCTTTCCAGGCTTCTGGGGTGTCCTGGTGTCTTAGCTATGGATCTCCCAACATCTACAGGTCCCAGGGTGACAGAAGCTGCAGCACAGTTACCTGGACCTCCCAGAGCAGAGGATAAGGAGCAGTGAAGACAGGATGGAGCTCTGATTGGAGCAAGAAACCCACTCCATGATATATGTGTGTGTTTGTGTGTGTGTGTGTGTATATGTATGTGTGTGTGTGTGTGTGTGTGTGTGTGTGTGTGTATATATATATATATTTTTTTTTTGGAGATCAAGTCTCACTGTCATCCAGGCTGTAGTGCAGTGCTGCAATCTCAGCTCACTGCAACCTCTGCCTCCCAGATTCAAGTGATTCTCCTGCCTCAGCCTCCTAAGTAGCTGGGAATACTGGTGTATGCCACCACACTCAGCTAATTTTCTGTATTTTTAGTAGGGATAGGGTTTTGCCATGTTGGCTAGGCTGCTCTTGAACTCCTGGCCTCAAGTGATCCACCTGCCTTGGCTTCCCAAAGTGCTGGGATTACAAGCATGAGCCACCACGCCTGGCCACTCACTCCCTGATTTTATTTTATTTTATGTATGTATGTATGTATTTATGTATTTATTTATTTTTGTCACAGAGTCTTGCTCTCTCACCCAGGCTGTAATACAGTGGCTCACGCCTGTAATCCCACTACTTCGGGAGGGTGAAGCAAGCAGATTTCTTGAGGTCAGGAGTTCAAGACCAGCCTGGCCAAATGGTGAAACCTGTCTCTACTAAAAATACAAAAATTAGCTGGGCGTGGTAGTGCACACTTGTAATCCCAGCTACTTGTGAGGCTGAGGCAGGAGAATTACTTGAACCCAGGAGGCGGAGGTTGCAGTGAGCCAAGATCACACCATTGCACTCCAGCGAGACTCTGTTTCAAAAAAAAAAAAAAGAGGAAGGTCTTTATGACTCAAGGATCTTTTAAATAAGTACATAAATATAAAAATGAAAGTCTGGGCCTGGCACAGCAGCCCACACCCCGTAATCCTAACACTTTTGGAGACCGGGGCGAGAGGATCACTTGAGGCCAGATGTTCAAGACCATTCTGAACCAGATGGGGAGACTCCTTTTTTCTTTTTCTTTTTTTTTTTTTTTTGAGACGGAGTCTCACTCTGTCACCCAGGCTGGGGTGCAGTGGTACAATCTCGGCTCACTGCAGGCTCCTCCTCCTAGGTTCACGCCATTCTCCCACCTCAGCCTCCTGAGTAGCTGGGATTATAGGCACCCACTGTCATGCCTGGCTAATTTTTTTGTGTGTTTTATAGAGATGGGGTTTCGCCATGTTGTCCAGGCTGGTCTCAAACTCCTGACCTCAGGTGATCCACCTGCCTTGGCCTCCTGAAGTGCTGGGATTACATGCGTGAGCCACCACACCTAGCCAAGACTCCTTTTTTCTTTTTTTCTTTTCTTCATGTCAGAAGGGTAATGTGCCAACATTGTAACAAGGTTCAAGGGTGGCACATCTCACACATGCCCATAAACACCCAATCATCACACTCATGTGTTACAAAAGTATCAGAGGTTCAGAACTTTTCTCTACACAATTTTTTTTTTTTTTTTTTAGTTACCTGGGCGTGTGCCTGTAGTCCCAACTTTTTCCAGCTACTCGGGAGGCAGAAGTGGCAAGATAACTTGAGCCCAGGAGCTTGGGGTTGCAGTGAGCTATGATTACAGCACTGTACCCCAGCATGGGTAACACAGCAAGACTCTCCCAGAAAAACAAACAAAACCACAAAAAAACTAGAGGTCTTTCTTTGTCACCAGACTTTAAGCTCTTCGGGGGCAAGGATTGTGTCCATTTGTTTCATTGCTGTATATACAATGTTTAGCACAGCCCTGCCAATATTAACTTTCCAATAAGTGTTTGTAGAATAAATAGATGAATTAACAGATGCAAGTAAAAACCATCATTTCCTTTTCTTTTTTTGTTTTTTGGACACAGGGTCTCACTCTGTCACCCAGGCTGGATGTAGTGCAGTGGTGTGATCTCGGCTCACTGCAACCTCCACCTCCTGGGTTCAAGCGATTCTCATGCTTCAACCTCTCAATTTGCTGGGATTACAAGCATGTACCACCATGCTTGGCTCATTTTTTTTTTTTTTTTTTTTTTTTTTTGTATTTTTAGTAGAAACAGGGTTTCACCATGTTGGCCAGGCTGGTCTCGAATTCCTGACCTCAAATGATCCTTTTCTTTCTTTTTTTTTTTTTTGTGCATGACGGAGTCTTGCTCTGTTACCCAGGATGGAGTGCAGTGGTGCAATCTCAGCTCACTGCAACCTCCACCTCCTGGGTCAAAGCGATTCTCCTGCCTCAGCCTCACGAATAGCTGGGACTACAGGTGCTTGTCATCATGCCCTGCTAATTTTTGTATATTTAGTAGAGACAAGGTTTCTCCATGTTGCCCAGGCTGGTCTCAAACTCCTGACCTCAGGTGATCTGCCCACCTCAAGCTCCCAAAGTGGTGGGATGACGGGCTTGCGCCACCACACCAGGCCCTCTTTTCTTTTTTCTTTTTTTATTTTAAAGATGGGGTCTCCAGCAGGTACGATGTCTCATGTCTGTAATCCCAGCAGTTTGGGAGGCCGAGGCAGGCGGATCACCTGAGGTCAGGAGTTCAAGACCAGCCTGGCAACATGGCGAAATCTCATCTCTACTAAAACTACAAAAATTAGGCTGGGCACGGTGGCTTACACCTGTAATCCCAGCACTTTGGGAGGCAGAGGCGGGTGGATCACTTGAGGTCAGGAGTTCAAGACCAGCCTGACCAACATGGAGAAACCCTACTGAAAATACAAAATGAGCCCAGTGTGGTGGCGCATGCCTGTAATCCCAGCTACTCAGGAGGCTGAAGCAAGAGAATCAATTGAACCTGGGAGGCAGAGGTTGCAATGAGCAGAGAGCTCACCATTGCACTCCATCCAGCCTGGGTAACAAGAGCGAGACTCCATCTCAAAAAAAAAAAAAAAAAAAAAAATTAGCCACGCATGGTGGAGGGCGCCTGTAATCCCAACTACTCAGGAGGCTGAGGCAGGAGAATCGCTTGAACCCAGGAGACAGAGGTTGCAGTGAGCTGAGATTGCACCATTGCACTCCAGCCTGAACGACAGAGTGAGACTCCATCTCAAAAAAAAGAAAAAAAACAAAACAAAAAGATGGGGTCTCACTCTGTTACCCAGGCTGGACTGGAACTTCTGGGGTTAAGCAATCCTCCAGACTCAGCCTCCCAGAGTACTGGGATTACAGGCATACACCACCATGCCCAGACCATATTTCCTTTCCACTGCGTGGTGCCCACACACACAGAGATACACAAAGACAAACCATGCCCTGTTAGTGCTCAGTAGTCATTTGAATAAATTTTCACAATGCACTCGACTTATCTCAGCATAAACTTTATTGGTTTGGCTTCTCTTGGCTATTCTGGAGTGGGGCTGAGGCAGGAGCTAAGTGAAGGGCAGAATCCAGTCCTGAGCTGGGTGTGGTCAGAGTCACCGAGACCTGGGGAGAGTGGGGAAAGGAGAGGAAGGTTATGGACTTGGAGTCAGCCAAGCACGTTTATCCTGGGACTCAGCCATTGTTGAACCCCTCCTACCTTCAAATCACCTTTTTAAATATTTTAATTTTTATCAATTTACTTTTTTTTATTTTTTTTGAGATGGAGTCTCGCTCTGTCACCCAGGCTGGAGTACAGTGGCGCAATCTCGGCTCACTGCAAGCTCCACCTCCCGGGTTCTTGTCATTCTCCTGCCTCAGCCTCCCGAGTAGCTGGGACTACAGGCTCCCGCCTCCATGCCAGGCTAATTTTTTGTACTTTTAGTAGAGACGGGGTTTCACCATGTTAGCCAGGATGGTCTTGATCTCCTGACCTCGTGATCTGCCCGCCTCGGCCTCCCAAAGTGCTGGGATTACAGGCATGAGCCACTGTGCCCAGCCTCATTTTACTTATTTTTTAAGAGATAGTCTCACTGTGGTGCCCAAGCTGGAGTGCGGTCACTATTTACGGATGTAATCATAGATCATTGCAGTCTTGAACTCCTGGCCTCAAGCAGTGCTCCCACCTTTGCCCCATCAAATCACCATTTTAATGATAAGTAATCCAAATAATTCACAAAAGTACAGAGACCGTTACCCACCTTCCTACGGAGATTTTCTCACACCCTCTTCATGGATCTGCTCACGCTCCTGTCCCTTCTTCCCCTCCTGAGGTTCCTGTTCCAGATTTGCTCCCTCAATCCCTCCCTAGCTGCTCAGTATCAGTGTCTGAAGTGTTTTGGTTTCCGTGCCCCCCTGTCTGCATCATGAGGATCCTGTCTCACCCTTTAGGAGGACAGGTCTCTTCATAATATTTAGTCCCTCAATTCTGAGACATAAGGAATGGACTGAAGAATTTTCTAGCTGATGAGGTGGATTCAAGAGACCATTGAAGCCACCAATGGCCACAGAGAAAGGAAACATGCCTCCAACTATGCAGTTTCCCATCACCAGGAAGGTGCCATGGCCCAAGGGTACAGAGGGAAAGCTGAGAACAGGATGGAGCTCAGCTCGGTGGGTAGGATTGGGGACAGGCAGGGCACAGGATGGGCTCAGCTCAGTGGGTAGGGATAGGCAGGGGAGAGCAGCACCTCACCTGCAGGAGTGAGGAAGAACAAATAGTAATCAGAGCTGCTAACCTTGCAGAGCTCTTATTACTCCTCAAAGGTGGCCCTCAGGTCTCCATTTGAATTATCTTTATTTTTCTTTTGTTTTTTTCTTTGTATTTTTCCACTTGCGTTCTCTTACTTAAAGCTCACAACATCCCGTTAAATGATTCTATACCTCTGATTTTAATGAAAACACTGAGGTTCAGAAAGGCTACGTAAACAGCCAGCATGTGGAGGGGCAAAGATCTGAATCCATGTCTGATGCCCAAGCTCAAGTTAGAACTGCTGTGCAACACCACGTTCCCCTACCTGCGCCTGCAGAGGTTTTTCTGATCCACCAAGCAGGCCAACAGCTCTTGAATCAGCAAGTCCCGCAGCAAATCTTCATCGCTGGGGTTCTTGGGTGGGGAGCTGCAAGGTAACAGCCTCTGGCTGACTGTTTTAGCCTGAGCCGCGCCCAAAGAGAGTAAACACAGGACTGGGGACACCACTGAGGGGCAGCCACGGATGGGGGGAGGGAGCCAACACAGCTGCCTCTCTGTTGGCTCAGCTCTGAGATCTGGAGCCTCCTTTCTGCCAGCCCCACCCAGCACTGCCTGCCTGGGGAATATGGACTCTTCCTACAGGGAGAGTCAAACAAAATTCTGGTGTGAGATATTCCGCCCATCCACCTCTGCAAGTGTTCCAGAATGCAGACAGTACTTTGGGCACATTCACTTTTTGAAATGACCTGTGCCATTCAGAGAGGGGATAACTGATTTCAGGGGAGTGGGCCTGGGAAGATCCCCCACTCTTTCACAAACAGCCTTCCCGAAGTTTGGCAGGGAGAGGTGGTGAGGCCAGAACCTGAGGTCTCTTCTTTCCTGCCCTTCTCCTGACTCAGTGACTCTGCTGTGTATGAAGTCATCAATCTTAGAAACCCTGTCCCTGAAACCCCTCCTAGCACCCCTCCCCTGTTCCTCCAAGTCTTCTTCCTTAAGCTTGGGGCTGACCTCCAGGAGTTTGCTCAATGAAGACCCCTCTTTGAACTCTTTAGAGGAAGACGATGCTTATCACGGGTCCTTGCTCTGCTCTGGGGTCAGGGAGAGGGAACAATGAGGTGGGAGCAGGGCAGGAGAGTCGGCTGCCTCCCTTCCCTCTGCGCCTTGACTCACCTCTGTGGCTCCAGTGCCTCCTCCTCCTTCCTATTAGCTTGAGTGGCCAGCTCGAGTGCCGGAGCCTCCCTCTGGGTGATGTTGTGTTTCCAGCTGGGAAGATAAAGATTAGAGAGTGGGCAAGCTGTGGAGACTCCAGTCTAGAGACACTTGAATCTTTTAGTACCTCAACCCCAAAAGCAGAGGGTACCTTTCTCCACTCAAGCCCACCCAGTGGTGGTCTTCAGCTGCCTCCACCAGTGAACAGCTTTTCAGAATCTACCACGCTGACCAGAGACAGCGGGGAAAGAGACTTGGCATAGAGCAGGGAGAAGGATAAGGACAGTTCATCTTCTCTTCACTTTTGTGTGTTTGTGTGTGTGTGTGTGTGTGTGTGTGTGTGTGAGAGATAGGGTCTGGCTGTATTGCTCAGACTGGAGTGCAGGGGCACCATCTCGGCTCACTGCAACCTCTGCCTCCCAGGCTCAAGCCATCTTCCCATCTCAGCCTCCCGAGTAGCTGAAACTACAGGCAGGCATTACCACACCACACCCAGCTAATTTTTGTAGTTTTTGTTTGCCATGTTGCCCAGGCTGGTCTCGAATGAACTCATGAGCTCAAACAATCCACCTACCTGGGCCTCCCAAAGTGTTGGGATTACAGGCGCGAGCCACGGTGCACAGCCAATCCTATTTTCTTTCCTTTTTTTTTTTTTTTTTTGAGACAGAGTCTCACTCTGTTGCCAGGCTGGGGTACAGTGGTGCGATCTCAGCTCACTGCAACGTCTGCCTCCAGGGTTCAAGCAATTATCATGCCTTAGCCTCCTGAGTAGCTGGAATTACAGGCATGTGCCACCACACCCAGCTAATCTTTGTATTTTTAGTAGAGACGGGGTTTCACCATGTTGGCCAGGAGGGCCTCAATCTCCTGACCTCATGATCTGCCCGCCTCGGCCTCCCAAAGTGCTGGGATTACAGGTGTAAGCTACTGGGCCCGGCCCTAGCCAATCCTGTTTTCAAAGTCTGAAGTGGCCATCGCCAAGCAAGCAGTCATTAGGAGCTCGTCTCTCCCTCCCTTCATCCTCAGACCCCTGGGGCTCCTCTCTGAGCTCCCATACATCTTCTGACTCCTCCCCTTAGAAGTAAAGGATTAGGGCCAGCACAGTGGCTCACAATTGTAATCTCAGCACTTTGGGAGGCCAATGTGAGTGGATCACTTAAGCCCAGGAGTTTGAGAATAGCCTGGGCAACATAGTAAGACTCTGTCTCTACAAATAATTTTAAAAATTAGCCAGGCATGGTGTTGTGAGGCTGTAGTCACAACTACTTGGGAGGCTGAGGTGGGAGGATTGCTTGAGCCCAGGAGGTCAAGGCTACAGTGAGCCATGATGGTGCCACTGCACTCCAGTCTGGGTGACAGAGAGAGATCCTGTCTCAAAAAAAGAAGGGAGGCTGGGCGCGGTGGCTCACGCCTGTAATCCTAGCACTTTGGGAGGCCAAGGCGAGCAGATCACAGGGTCAGGAGATCGAGACCATCCTGGCTAACACGGTGAAACCCTGTCTCTACTAAAAAAATACCAAAAAATTAGCCGTGCATGGTGGGCGCCTGTAGTCCCAGCTACTCGGGAGGCTGAGGCAGGAGAATGGCATGAACCCGGGAGGCGGAGCTTGTAGTGAGCCGAGATTGCGCCACTGCACTCCAGCCTGGGCGACAGAGCGAGACTCCGTCTCAAAAAAAATAAAAATAAAAATTAGCTGGGCATGGTGATGCATGCCTGTAATCCTAGCTACTCGGGAGGCTGAGGCAGGAGAATCACTTGAATCCAGGAGGTGGAGGTTGTGGTGAGCGAAGATTGTGCTATTGCACTCCAGCCTGGGCAACAAGAGTAAAACTCTGTCTCAAAAAAAAAAAAAAAAAAAAAAAGAAAAGAAAAGAAAAGAAAGAAGAAAAAGAAAGATGCCGCCTGGGGTTGTGCATCATGTGGCCTGTGTGGCCACAGCCGATGGCCTCCTCTGAAGGTAGGAAGGTAGAGCCCAGAGCCCAGCACAGGGAACAGGAGGAGCATAAGCAACGACTCACTCATTCTTCTTCCCTTTTTGGGCCAGCAGCCAGTTTACGAAGTCTTGTTGGTGAATCTTGTCCATGGCAATACTATAGTCACTGATGAAAGTCCCTTCGGCGTACCTGGGGCCTCGAGGTTGAGGGCTGCTCACCTTAGCATGAGATCCGACAGGCAGGGAGGGGAGAAGGCTGGAAATAAGGGTGCAGAGAAGGGGCAGAGATCGGGGGAGAATCACAAGGCTAGGATAAATGACTATCACTAACAGGAGGCAGACACTTGAAAACAAACGAGTCCGTTTTTATGGAGACTCCCTGCAGATCCACTCCCCCACCCCACCCCACCCCAGGCTTTATCCTCAGCTCCAGGGCCCACTTCCTGTAGCCTCAGTGTGTGTGGCTCTAGATTCTGGCCAAAAAGGGATCAGGGGCCAGGCGCGGTGGCTCATGCCTGTAATCCCTGCACTTTGGGAGGCCAAGGCAGGCGGATCACCTGAGGTCGGGATCGAGACCAGCCTGACCAACATGGAGAAATCCCGTCTCTACTAAAAATACAAAATTTAGCCAGGTGTGGTGGCACATGCCTGTAATCCCAGCTATTCAGGAGGCTGAGGCAGGAGAATCACTTGAACCCGGGAGGTGGAGGTTGCAGTGAGCCGAAATCGTGCCATTGCACTCCAGCCTAGGGAACAAGAGTGAAACTTCATCTCAAAAAAAAAAAAAAAAAAGAAAAAGAAAGCTGGGCGCAGTGGCTCACAACCTGTAATTCTAGCACTTTGGGAGGCCAAGGCGGGCGGATCATGAAGTAAGGAGATAAAGACCATCCTGGCTAACACGGTGAAACCCCATCTCTACTAAAAAGACAAAAAAATTAGCTGGGCGTGGTGGTGGGAGCCTGTAGTCCCAGCTACTTGGGAGGCTGAGGCAAGAGAACGGCGTGAACCCGGGAGGCACAGCTTGCAGTGAGCTGAGATCACACCACTACACCCCAGCCTAGGTGACAAAGCGAGACACCATCTCAAAAAAAAAAAAAAAGGGATCCGGGTCCCCCTCATCTGAAAGGACTGAGTCACACAATTCCCTCCTTTATTCCTCCTGCCCTGGCCCTTCCTGATTCAATTTCTTGGTTCACATTCCGTAATAATAGTCAACTCATACAAAAGCACTGACTGTGACTCTGGCACTTTATAAGCCCTTGAATCCATAACATAATTTCATCCTCACAACATCCTATGAGGTAAGTTCTAGTTATATCCCCATTTTGTGAGTGGAGAAACCAAGGTGCAGAGATTACCTTATTATTATCTTATTATCTGCCACTCCGTATAGGTAACAGATCCAGGATTTACCCCAGGCCATCTGGGCTCAGATCTATGTTCTTAACATGTACGTGATACAGGCCAGGTGCAGTAGCTCACGCCTGTAATCCCAGCACTTTCGGAGGCCCAGGCAGGTGGATCACAAGGTCAGGAGTTCAAGACCAGCATGGCCAAGATGGTGAAACCCCATCTCTACTAAAAATACAAAAATTAGGAGGGCGTGGTGGTGGGTGCCTGTAATCCCAGCAGCTTGAGAGGCTAAGGCAGAGAATAGATTGAACACGAGAGGCGGAGGTTGCAGTGAGCCAAGATTGAGCCATTGCACCCCAGCCTGGGCAACAGAGCGAGACTCTATCTCAAAAAAAAAAAGAAAGAAACATCTACATGATACTGTTCTCTTCTTGTATGTGTTCTGACATCTGTGCCTCAAATTTACAAATTACATATGCCAAATTTATGTGGGCATATGGTTTGTCCTTGCACCTGAGAAAGCCCAACTCTACTCAAACTAGTTATTTCTTGGTCCTGAAAACACAGTCTGAGCCCCCTGCTATATTCGCTGGTCATATTCTCCGCTTTGCCACATGGTACTCATGATGATTTGTGACATGCCTATATGGTTCTTGGTTTATTTCCCCCTTGGATCTGTGTGCTTCATGAAGGCAGGAGGCATTTGTGGACCAATGTTCACATACATCCCTTGTGCCTGGTACAGAGGAGGCCCTCTCTAAAATTTGATTGAAAGCATGCATAATGGCCGGGCATTGTGGCTCACGCCTGTAATCCCAGCACTTTGGGAGGCCGAGGCGGGTGGATCACTTGAGGACAGGAGTTCAAGACCAGCCTGGCCAACATGGCAAAACCCCGTCTCTACTAAAAATACAAAAAAATTAGCTGGGTGTGGTGGTAGGTGCCCGTAATCCCAGGCTGAGGCAGGAGAATTGATTGATCCGGAGAGGCAGAGGATACAGTGAGCCAAGACTGCACCACTGCACTCCAGCCTAGGTGACAGAGTGAGACTCCAACTCAAAAAAAAAAAAGCCCAGGCACGGGATTACATGCCTTCAATCCCAGCACTTTGGGAGGCTCAGGCGGAGAGATCATCTGAGGTCAGGAGTTCAAGATCAGCCTGGCCCACATAGTGAAACCCCATCTCAGGCCGGGCGCGGTGGCTCAAGCCTGTAATCCCAGCACTTTGGGAGGCCGAGACGGGCGGATCACGAGGTCAGGAGATCGAGACCATCCTGGCTAACACTGTGAAACCCTGTCTCCACTAAAAAATACAAAAAACTAGCCGGGCGAGGTGGCAGGCGCCTGTAGTCCCAGCTACTCCGGAGGCTGAGGCAGGAGAATGGCGTAAACCTGGGAGGCGGAGCTTGCAGTGAACTGAGATCGCACCACTGCACTCCAGCCTAGGTGACAGAGTGAGACTCCAACTCAAAAAAAAAAAAAGCCAAGGGAAGGCCTAACTCTCCTAAAAACACAAAAATTAGGCAGGTGTGTTGGCAGGCACCTGTAATCCCAGCTACTCAGGAAGCTGAGGCAGGGAAAATTGCTTGAACTCAGGAGGGAGAAGTTGCAGTGAGCCGAGATTATGCCACCACACTCCGGCCTGGGTGACAGAGAGAGATTCCATCTCAAAAAAAAAAAAAAAGAAAGAATGCATTCATAAGCCTGGGTAACATGGCGAAACCTCATCTCTACAAAAAATTCAAAAAGTAGCCGAGCATGTTGGTTCGCGCCTGTGGCCCTAGCTGCTCGGGAGGCTGAGGTGGGAGGATACTTGAGCCTGGCAGGCAGAGGCTGCAGTGAGCTGTGATCACGCCACTGCACTCCAGTCTGGGCGACAGAGCAAGATTCTGTCTCAAAAAAATAAAAAAGAAGAAAAGAAAGAAGCAAACATGCATAAATGAATAAAGCATTCATTGGGAAGGGAGACTCATCTTCGGACAATTAACCACCAGGAAGTCCCTCCAGAGATCTAACCATAGTCTCTCCCACTGTAACAGTGGCACACAATAAATCCTCTCTGGCTCGGTGCTCACTTTGCACTCACATTGCCGGCAGGTATTTCCCTGGAGCTTCCTACTTCTTAGCCTGGATTCCTTCCCTTTCTCACCTCCCACTTGAAACAAATCCAGAACCTGTCATCCTAGCCCCTCCTCTTCCCCATCCCTTCCTTCTCACCACTCCTACCTGGAGTGACCCTCTTTCTTCTCTCCTAGTCCCACTGCCAGGAACAGGGACAGCAACAGCAGAGCGAAGGTCTTCATGGCCACCATCTTCTAAGGTTATTTCCTGAGCTAAGACAGAAAAAAACCAGGTCATGCTGAGAGAGCAACCAGTAGGGGCTCTGAAAGCTGGGGAGGGGCAAAGCCTTGAGGTTTGGACCTTTTCTTTTCCTTTTTTTTTTTTTTTTTTTTTTTTGAGATGGAGTCTTGCTCTGTTGTCCAGGCAGGAGTGCAGTGGCACAATCTTGGCTCACTGCAATCTCCACCTCCTGGGTTCAAGCCATTCTTCTGCCTCAGGCTCCCGAGTAGCCTGGACTACAGGTATGTGCTGCCACGCCCGGCTAATTTTTGTATTTTTAGTAGAGACAGGGTTTCACCATATTGGCCAGGCTGGTCTCGAACTCCTGACCTCGTGATTCGCCCACCTGGGCCTCCCAAAGTGCTGGGATTACAGGTGTGCGCCATCGCATTGGGCCAGTTTGAACCTTTTCTAAGAGCCTGGGGCAACACCTTGAGGGAAGGTGAGGGGTGCTGTGTGCTGGAGTTAGTGACTAGAAGGGACATGGAACCTGACCAAGAGATGGACCAGGCTGAGTTTAGTGGTTCATGCCTGTAATCCTAGCACTTTGGGAGGCCCAGGTGGGTGGATCACTTGAGATCAGGAGTTTGAGACCAGCCTGGCTAACATGGTGAAATCCTGTCTCTACATAAGACAAAAATTAGTCAGGTGTGGTGGTGTGCGCCTGTAATCCCAGCTATTCAGCAGGCTGAGGCACAAGAATCGCTTGAACCTGGGAGGAAGAGGTTGCAGTGAGCCAAGATCGGGCCAGTGCACTCCAGCCTGGGAGACAGAGTGAGACTCCATCTCTAAATAAACAAACAAACAAACCATCAGAGCTAGCTTCTCATTTCTCTTTCTCTTTTTTTGAGAGAGGGTTTCACTCTGTCACCCAGCTTGGAGTGCAGTGACACAATCGTGGCTCACTGCAGCCTCAACCTCCTGGGCTCAGGCAAAACTCTCACTTCACCCTCCCAGGTACGTAGCACCACAGGCATGTGCCACCATGGCCAGCTAATTTTTTAAATTTTGTATAGAGATCGAGTTTCCCTCTATTGCCCAGGCTGGTCTTGAACTCCTGTGCTCAAATGATCCTCCTACCTCGGCTCCGAAAGTATTGGGATTACAGGCATGAGGCACCACACCTGGCTATCTTCTCACGTCTCATATAGATGAAGAGAAAAGTAAGATGCCAGGGCTGCTGAGCATCTCAGAGTTGCCAAGATCTACCCACTCTCAGGTCATCTCATCCATCCCTGTCTCCACTTCTCTTACCAGACTTTCTTTCCAGCTCTTCCAGAAGAAGGACAGATAGAGGTCTCCTTTCCCTGTCTTCTGGACCTTCTGAGCCTGCTGAAGAAATCAGGCCCCAGCTCCTTTATATTAGGCATAGACCTGCTGATTAGCCTAAAAGCATCTTATCTCAAGAAATTAAGCCCACAGCTCCTGCCACATTAAGTCCATTTTACACATAATAGAGTTGCCCTTTCCACCTGAACTGTGCTAATTGGTGATTAACATTTGGCTATCTCCAGCTGTTGTCTGGGGCCTGCCTGTGGGTAGGATACCCTAAGTACCCCCTCTTTTCTTCCTCCTCCTCTCTTCTGGGCAAAGGGCCCACTACTCTTCTTCTATGCCCTACTTCCTTTGCAGTTGCCCTCAGTTAGAAAGGGTACTTGTAGGCCAGGCACGATGAATCACGCCTATAATCCCAGCACTTGGGAGGCTGAGACGGGTGGATCACCTGAGGTCAGGGGTTCGAGACCAGCCTGGCCAACATGCTGAAACCCTGCCTCTACTAAAAATACAAAAATTAGTCGGGCATGGTGGTGCACAGCTGTAATCACAGCTACTCGGGAGGCTGAGGCAAGAGAATCACTTGAACCTGGGAGGCAGAAGTTGCAGTGAGCCGAGATCGAGTTCACTACACTCCAACATGGGCAACAAAGCAAGATTCTGTCTCAGAAAAAAAAAAAAGAAAAAGAAAGGGGGCTGGGCGCAGTGGCTCACACCTGTAATCCCAGCACTTTGGGAGTCCGAGGTGGGTGGATCATGAGGTCAGGAGATGGAGACCATCCTGGCTAACACAGTGAAACCATGTCTCTACTAAAAATACAAAAAATTAGCCAGGTGTGGTAGTGGGCACCTGTAGTCCCAGCTACTCGGGAGACTGAGACAGAAGAATGGTGTGAACCCGGGAAGCGCACGTTGCAGTGAGCCGAGGTGGCGCCACTGCACTCCAGCCGGGGCAACAGAGCAAGACTCCATCTCAA
>NC_045449.1:45548256-45561166 GCF_002776525.5 Piliocolobus tephrosceles | reverse complement strand
AAAAAAAAAAAAAAAAAAAAAAAAAGAATAGAAAAGAAAAAAAGGGTACTTGTAGTGAGGACAGACTTGGGCTAGGGTGGCACTAACTGGCAGGGGGACACTCCCACAAGGCAATAGGCTACTTCTGGGTGGGAGAGAGTAGGTCCACAGTCATCTGAACCCCAACTCTGGACAGTGGCCCATGGCTTTGGTGATGTGGCAATGCCCCCATCACATTATCTAGAGAGGTGTCCTAAGGGCTCAAGAACGTTGAGGGAACATGAAGGATGGGGGTTTCCTAGTGACAGCTGGATAAAGTGAGAACTACATTCAAGCTGTCTTCCTGCTCAGGGGCAGGATACAGGGGGAGAAAGAGACATGTTTGTACCTCGGGGGCTCAGAGGAGGGTGGGGTAGCTACAACTCTATCCATAGAGATTTTGGAGCCCCTCTCCTCATATGTCCTCCTGTCCTGTACAACAGAAGTTTGTCATCCTGTCTCTTCTATCAGAGTGAGGACCCTGGAGTTATGCTGTGCCTCTCTATTATACAGGAACCCCTCCAAGGCAGGGGCTTTCTGTCCCTGATCTGCCTGAGGGCTCTCTGAGAAGAGGATGAGAGCTGGAGGCGATGCCCCCCAGCACACTGAGGCTTTCTGAGGCTAAGGGCTGTGTCTCCCCCTCAGACTGGAGACTCCTTGGGATACTCCCTTTGCCTTTCTCCAAGTATTTAAGCACATGACTCTGTCCATAGGGGCTCTCAGTCTAGAAGGGCTAGGGCACAGATTGCATTTTTGGCAGAACTCCAAGACCTTCTTTCCAGGCTCCTCCTTTGCCGCCGCCATGGGTACTTGGGACCATAAACAGCCAAGCTCGTGCTCTGCCTATTAGCTCCAGGTCCTAATGAAGGCCACCTTCCTTTCCAGGTGAACACCCTAGCCTAGGAGCAGATTCAGCATGAAATTAAGTGTGTGTGTGGGATGAGAGGTACCTGGACTAGGAGGGTCACTTACCTCTGCCTCCTGGAAACCTCCTCCGCATACCCACCCATTCTTCAACATCTAGAAAAACTCCTCCCTTAGCAAGCTCTCCAGATTCCATCTCCCAGCTACCAATGGGCAGAGATTAGACATCGATTCAGATTTGACCTCCAAGGGAGATATGGGGGCTGCTTGTGATCTTGTTTTCTGCTGAGCAACAAAGTTAATGAGCTCAGAAGGGCTTGTGTCCAAACCTACCTCCTGCCTGGAGGCAGCGGTATCCAAGAAAAGTGGACAGCATTCCCTGGGAACCCTGAGTCTGGGGCCAGATTGGAGTCAAGGAAGACTCTGACGGGCTCCAGCAGCCACGAGTCCCTGCCTTGTACTCTGTGGATTTGTTTTGGGGTGGGCTGCTCTGAAGGCCAATGTACTTTATTTTATTTATTTATTTAGAGATGGAGTCTCACTCTGTCTCCCAGGCTGAAGTGCAATGAGACGATCTTGGCTCACTGCAACCTCCACCTCCCGGTTCAAGCAATTCTCCTGCCTCAGCCTCCCAAGTAGCTGGGATTGCAGGCGAGAACCACCATGCCCGGCTAATTTTTGTATTGTTAGTAGAGATGGGGTTTCAGCATGTTAGCCAGGCTGGTCTTGAGCTCCTGACCTCAAGTAATCTGCCTGCTTCGGCCTCCCAAAGTGCTGAGATTACAGGCATGAGCCACCGTGCCTGGACAAGCCAGTGTACTTTAAGTCCCCACCCCATCCCCTTCTCTGCAGCCCATCCCATTTCTCTTTGATCTTTGGCCCTCATGCTCTGCAGTGGACAGACAAGAGAGAATATGGCCTGGACCCTGTAGGCAGGGAAGAGCAGGATAGGCAGGAACAGGGAATAAGGGGAGGGCCCCCAAGCCCAGAGCTCCTGCTCAAGTCTGCAAGTTCCACACTCCCCAGAAGCAACAGAACATGTGGGGAGGGCCAGGGGAGATCAGAGATGAAGCCAAACTCCTAGGGGGATCCACAGCTCCCCCAAAAGGTATATTGGGAGGCAGGAAATTGAAGATGACCCCAGAAAGTTTCTGAGGATTGGAAGGGCCTGCTGGACTTGATCAAAATCGTTCAATAAATCCAGCTGGCAGTTCAGCCAGCCTGTCCACACCATAAGGAGAAGCACTCTGGTGTGCAGAGTTCTGTGCAGGTTTGCGATTGGGAATGGGGAGGCTAATTCCAGAGCCTCCCTCTTCCAATTTCACTGTGGAGAATTGCTAGCATGTGAGGGGTCAGAGAGGACACAGGGGATGGGGATCAGGAGTACACCCCAACTAGTCCAACACCCACACAGGTAGAAAGAGTGTGTGGGGGCCGGGCGCAGTGGCTCACGCCTGTAATCCCAGCACTTTGGTAGGCCAAGGAGGGTAGATCACGAGGTCAGGAGTTCGAGACCAGCCTGGCCAATATGGTAAAACCCCGTCTCTACTAATAATATGAAAATTAGCCGGGTGTGGTGGCGCATGGTGATAGTCCCAACTACTTGGGAGGCTGAGGCAGAAGAATCACTTGAACCCAGGAGGCAGAAGTTTCAGTGAGCCGAGATTGCTCCACTGCACTCCAACCTGGGCAACAGAGTGAGACTCCATTCCCCGCCAACAAAAAGAAAGAGTGTGTTGGGTTGGGTTGGGGGGTTTCTGAGGAGTTACAGGAGTTAGGTAATCAACGGAGTGAGATTCAGAGAAGGGGTGATGGGCAGCACCATCGCAAGAGAACCCCAGGTCCCATTTCCCAGCCCTTCCCGGGTTCTGATTGGGCCGTCAGGAATGAGAACTGTAACAGCAGAAGAACATCTGGGGTTTGCTTGCTCTTCCAGTCCCCACTGGTGACTCACCGCCACCCCCACCACCATCCCCATTCCCCTCGCCGGTGCAGACATTCCAGCCCAGCTCTGAAGTCATGTCAGGGTGACTCAGAGGGCTGGTTGCTGCCTCCCCGCCATGGACCCTGCTTTTGAAGTTCACTTAGTCTTCAAACTCACTATCTGACTGAGAAAGCCAACTTCCCCGACTCCTCTCATACCAGTCAACAGATTTCTTCTCAGGCAGAGGAGGAAACAAGAGTTGACTTGATACCCAACAACATTGTCAAGTCCTCTGGTCTGTCCTGATGCCTAGCGGGACTATCTCCAGCTTTTCCCCACAGTCAAATCACACACACAGTCATGCTCCCATTTTTGTGGACTGCATTTCCCTTAGGTCATGATAGATACTTTCCAGAGGGGTCTTTAAGAAGAATACATGGCCAGGCACAGTGGTTCCTACCTGTAATCCCAGCAGTTTGGGAGGCCTGGGTGAACGGATCACTTGAGGTCATGAA
This sequence comes from Piliocolobus tephrosceles, assembly GCF_002776525.5. NCBI lineage: Eukaryota > Metazoa > Chordata > Mammalia > Primates > Cercopithecidae > Piliocolobus > Piliocolobus tephrosceles. Next base: position 45,557,845 of record NC_045449.1, on the reverse strand, counting down.
TTTGAGACCAGCCCAGCCAACATGGTGAAATCCCATCCCCACTAAAAATACAAAAATTAGCTAGGTGTGGTGTGGTGGCAGGCGCCTGTAATCCCAGCTGCTTGGGAGGCTGAGACAGGAGAATCACTGGAACCCAGGGGACAGAGGAGGCTGCAGTGAACTGAGATCGTGCCACTGCCCTCCAGCCGCGATGACAGAGTGACCTTAGGTCATAAAAAAAAAAAAAAAAAAAAAAAAGGACAAGAAAAAGGAAGAATATACTATCTAAAGCCTTTTCTGGCCATCTGCTACAAGCAGTTTGAAGCAGTTTGGAAGTCCTCTCAGTTCTAACCCCAATCCCTTTTGCTGTTTTCAAAAGCTTTTGTTTGTTGGGAAAAGAGCTCAAGCCCTTAGTAGTTGCTGCCTAAATCCATGGGAGGAGGGCTGCAGTGAAGAGTTGGAATGGGAGAAGATGCTACAAGGTCCTCACTTCCAGGGAGTCCTCCTGGAGGGAAAAAACTGGTTGTGCATTTATGATAAAAGGCCAAAGGGGGCCAGGCATGGTGGCTCACGCCTGTAATCCCAGCACTTTGGGAGGCTGAGGTGGCCAGATCACGAGGTCAGGAGTTTGAGACCAGCCTGGCCAACATAGTGAAACCTTGTCTCTAGTAAAAATTCAAAAAATTAGTTGGGCATGGTGGTGCGTGCCTGTAGTCCCAGCTACTTGGGAGGCTGAGGCAGGAGAATTGCTTGAACCCGGGAGGTGGAGGTTGTGATGAGCTGAGATCACGCCATTTCACTCCAGCCTGGGCAACAGAACAAGACAAGAAAGAAAAGAGAGAGAGAGAGAGGGAGAGGGAGAGAGAGCGAGCGAGCTGGGCCTCCCTGAAAGAGCAGAATTCCAGAGCTCCTCTGTTTTTCTGGTAGGGGCACATCCTGGAGAAAGGAAGACAGTGGTGAGAAGGGAGGGTTTTCTCTTCCTTTTCCTTGTGTGGGGGCATGAAGGATAGAGCAGTTTCCAGAGTCCCCAGTGTATACTTCCTGACCCTTGCGCTCCCTCCTGCCCCTGGTATCTGAGTCCTGCAATGGGTGAGTGGGTGGGTGGGGCTTCTGCAACTTCGGAAAACATATACCTCCTTAATTAGATTAAGGAGCAGCTTGGTGGGGCAGAGAGAGAGGATTAGACTGGAGTTCAAGCCCCAGCTCCACCTGTCCCCACTACCAAGGCTATGTTTGGCTTCGGGCAAAGCTCTTAACCACTCTGAGGCTTAACTCACTTGCCCATTTCTAAACTGGACATAAGACAACATAACCTTCTCATCCTACCTTACTGTTAACTTGAAGGCATCCTGCTAGTGTTGGCTAGCAGTATTCTCTGCAGTGATCTCCCTTGCATCACTCTATGCTGAAAATCATCATTATTTTTTAAATTATTGATTTTTATTTTTGAGATAGGGTCTCACTTTGTCACCCAGACTGGAATGCAGTGGTACAATCACAGCTCACTGGTCGGGCATGGTGGCTCACTCCTGTAATTCTAGCAGTTTGGGAGGCCAAGGTGGGAGGAACACTTGAGGTCAGGAGTTCGAGACCAGCCTGTCCAACATGGAGAAACCCCATTTCTACTAAAATTACAAAAATTAACAGGTGTGTGGCACACACCTGTAATCCCAGCTACTCAGGAGGCTGAGACAGGAGAATCGCTTGAACCTCAGAGGTGGAGGTTGCAGTGAGCCTAGATAGCGCCATTGCCCTCCAGCCTGGGGGACAAGAGCAAAACTCCATCTCAAAAAATAAAATAAAAAATAAAAAATCACAGGTCACTTTAGCCTGACCTCCTCCAACTCCTGAGTAGTTGGGATTACAGGCGCACACCACTATGCCTGGCTAGTTTTATTTTATTTTGTTATTATTATTTTTTTGAGATGGAGTCTCCCTCTGGCACCAGGCTCGAGTGCAGTGGCGCAATCTCAGCTCACTGCAACCTCCGCCTCCTGGGTTCAAGAGATCCTCCTGCCTCAGCCTCCTGAGCAGCTGGACTACCAGGTGCGTGCCACCATGCCCAGGTAATTTTTGTATTTTTAGTAGAGACAGGGTTTCAGCATGTTGTTCAGGATGGTCTCAATCTCTTGACCTCGTGATCCACCCGCCTCAGCCTCCTAAAGTGCTGAAATTACAGGCGTGAGTCACCATGCCCAGCCATTTTATTTAAGTACAGGTCTTGCTATGTTGCCCCAGGCTGGTTGAACTCCTGGGCTCAAGTAATCCCCATGCCTTGGCTTTCCAAAGTGCTGAGATTAGAGGTGTGAGCCACTGTGCTTGGGCTATGGAGAAAATTAAATACAATGAATTAAGAAAGCCAGGCTGGGCCTGGCGAGATGGCTCATGCATGTAATCCCAACACTTTGGGAGGCCAACATGGGCAGATCACGTGGTCAGGAGATCGAGACCATCCTGGCCAACATGGTGAAACTCCGTCTCTACTAAAAATACAAAAAATTAGCTGAGTGTGGTGGTGTGCACCTGTAGTCCCAGCTACTCGGGAGGCTGAGGCAGGATAATGGCTTGAACCTGGGAGGCGGAGGTTGCAGTGAGCTGAGATTGTGCCTTTGTACTCCAGCCTGGGTGACAGAGAGAGACTCTTTCAAAAAAAAAAAAGAGAAAGAAAGAAAGAAAGAAAGCCAGCCAGCCAGCCAGGCTGAGGCCAGGTGCACTGGCTTATGCCTGTAATCCCAGCAATTTGGGAGGCCGAGGCAGGCAGATCACCTGAGGTCAGGAGTTTGAGACCCACCTGGCCAACATGGTGAAACCCCATCTTTACTAAAAATACAGAAATTAGCTGAATGTGGTGGCGGGTGCCTGTAATCCCAGCTACTTGGAAGGCTGAGGCTGGAGAATTGCTTAACTTGGGAGGTGGAGGTTGCAGTGAGCTGAGACCATACCATTGCTCTCCAGCCTGGGCAATAAGAGCAAAACTCTGTCTCAAACAAAACAAAACAAAACAAAACAAGAAAAGAAAAAGAGAGAAAGGAAAGAAAAGAAAGCCAGCTGACATCCCAGCACCCAGGGCATGGAAGGTTATGAAAGTCCATATTAGAAGCAAGGGCTTTGGAGATAGACCCACTTACTCACTTATGCTTACTAGTAGGATAATTTATAGCAACTTGCTCCAGGGGGCACTTCAGTTTGCCTTTCCGTAAAATAGGAAATGTAATAGTTTCTACCTGGAAGGACTGATTTGAGACACATGTATACTTAGAAGATGCATTATGTTACATTGTATCTTGATACATTAGTTATCTTCTGCTGCCTAACAAATTACTCCAAATCTTAGCAGCTTAAAACAAACATTTATCTCACACAGTTTCTGAGATTCAGGAATCTGAGAGCAGCTTAGTTGGGTGGTTCTGACTCAAGGTCTCTCATGAGGTTGGAGTCAAACTGTTGGCTAAATTGCAGTCTTAGAAAACTTGTCTGGGACTATAGGATCACCTTCCAAGCTCATTCCCATGACTGTTGGCTGAAGGCTTCAGTTCCTCACTATGTAGACCTCTCCATAGGGCTTGTCACTTCTTTCCCCAGAGTGAGGGCATACACCTAAGATGAAAACCACAATTAGATGTTTTCTTTTGTTTGTTTGTTTTTGCAACAGGGTCTCACTCTGTCACCCAGGCTGGAGTGCAGTGGCACCATCTTGGTTCACTTGTAACCTCCGCCTCCCAGGTTCAAGTGATCCTCCCACCTCAGCCTCCCGAGTAGCTGGGACTACAGGTGCCTGCCACCATGCCCAGCTAGTTTTTTGTGTTTTTGGTAGAGACAGAGATGTTGCCATGTTACCCAGGCTGGTCTTGAACTCCTGAGCTCAGATGATCCACATGCCTCAGCCTCTCAAAGTGCTGGGATTATAGGCATGAGCCACTGCGCCCAGCCTGCAGTTAGGTTTTAAAACTTTACTCTGAGCCGGGCGCGGTGGCTCAAGCCTGTAATCCCAGCACTTTGGGAGGCTGAGACGGGCGGATCACGAGGTCAGGAGATCGAGACTATCCTGGCTAATATGGTGAAACCCCGTCTCTACTAAAAAATACCAAAAAACTAGCCGGGCAAGGTGGCGGGCGCCTGTAGTCCCAGCTACTCAGGAGGCTGAGGCAGGAGAATGGCGTAAACCCGGGAGGCGGAGCTTGCAGTGAGCTGAGATCCAGCCACTGCACTCCAGCCTGGGCGACAGAGCGAGACTCCGTCTCAAAAAAAAAAAAAAAACTTTACTCTGGAAGTGACATAACATCACTTCAGCTATCTGCTGTTGGTCACACAGACCAATCCTGGTGCAATGTGAGAGGCATTACACACAATGTGAATACCAAGAGGTGAAGACCACTGGGGGCCAGTTTGGAGGCTGGATTACCATATGCATAATCAGCCCTAAAATATGTTGGCCAACATTGTTTGTTTATTTATTTGTTTATTTATTTAATTATTTATTTATTTTTGAAACGGAGTATTGCTCTTATTGCCCAGGCTGGAGTGCAATGGCGCTATCTCAGCTCACCACAACCTCCGCCTCCTGGGTTCAAGCAATTCTCCTGCGTCAGCCTCCTGAGTAGCTGGGGTTATAGGCATGCACCACCACGCCTGGTCAATTTTGTATTTTTAGTAGAGACGGGGTTTCTCCATGTTGGTTAGGTTGGTCTTGAACTCTCAACCTCAGGTGATCTGCCCACCTCGGCCTCCTAAAGTGCTGGGATTATAGGTGTTAGCTACTGCACCCAGCCCAACATTGTTATTATTATAGAAGATGCTCAGTTCATTGAGCATTTCTTTTCATCATCATCAACTTTAGCTGTTTTATTAGTTTGTTTTGTTTTAGAGACAGGGTCTTAATCTGTCCCCCAGGCTGGAGTGAAGTGGCATAATCATAGCTCACCTCCTGGGCTCAAGTGATGCCCCTGCCCCAACCTTCGAAGGAGCTTAGACTACAAGTGTACACCACCATGCTCTGCTAATTAAAAACATTGTGTGTGTGTGTGTGTGTGACATGCCTGTGGTCCCAGCTACTTGCAAGGCTGAGGTAGGAGGATTGCTTGAACCCAGGAGGTTGACTTTGCAGTGCATGCCACTGTGCTCCAGCATAGGCGACAGAGTGAGACCCTGTCTCAAAACAAAGAAAAAACAAAAATTGGCCAGGTGTGGTGGCTCATGCCTGTAATCCCAGTACTTTGGGAGGCCGAGGTGGGTGGATCACTAGGTCAGGAGTTCAAGATCAGCCTGGCCAAGATGGTGAAACCCCGTCTCCACTGAAAAAAAAAAAAAAAATTAGCTGGGCGCGGTGGTGGGCGCCTATAATCCCAGTTACTGAGGAGCCTGAGGGAGGAGAATCACTTGAACCCCACAGGTAGAGGTTGCAGCGAGCCGAGATCATGCCACTGAACTCTAGCCTGGGTGACAGAGCAAGACTCCATCTCAAAAAAAAAAAAAAAGAAAAAGAAGAAGAGACGGAGTATCGCTCTGTTGCCCAAACTGGAGAGCAGTGGCACGATCTTGGCTCACTACAACCTCCACCTCCTGGGCTGAAGTGATTCTCCTGCCTCACTCTCCTGAGTAGCTGGGATTACAGGCATCTGCCACAATGCCCGGCTAGTTTTTGTACTTTTAGTAGAGAAGGGTTTCACTGTGTTGGCCAGGCTGGTCTGGAACTCATGATCTCCAGTTATCCACCTGCCTTGGCCTCCCAAAGTGCTGGGATTACAGACATGAGTGACTGCGACTGGCCTCTTTTATTTTTTTTTACTTTCTTAATTGCTTTCACTTTATTTTGTTTTATTGATTGATTGAGATGGAGTCTTGCTCTTGTCGCCCAGGCTGGAGTGCAGTGGTGCAATCTTGGCTTGGCCGCAACCTATGCCTCCTGGGTTCAAGCAATTCTCCTGCCTCAGCCTCCTAAGTAGCTGGGATTATAGGCGCCTGCCATCACGCCCAGCTAATTTTTGTGTTTTTAGTAAAGACGGGGTTTCACCATGTTGGCCAGGCTGGTCGCAAACTCCTGACTTCAGATGATCCACCTGCCTTGGCCTCCCAAAGTGCTGGGATTACAGGCATAAGCCACCATGCCTAGCTCCCTCACTCCCTCCCTTCTTCTTTCTTTCTATTTCTTCATTTCTGCAATGAGAAATGTCTTTCATGATACTGTAATTTTTAAGAGTGCATACCCGTTATTTTATAGAATGTTTCTCAATTGGGTCTTTCTAATGTTTCCTTCCAATTAGATTCAAGTTAGGCATTTGGACCAGAATACCAGAAAAAGGAAAGTGTATTTTTTTTCAGAATATCATACCTGGAGGAATAAGATGTCTATCTGCCCCTGAGCAATGATAATCTTGCTCACCCAGTCAAGGCTTTGCTTGATTTCCCCACTGTACAGTTACTATTTTTCACCTTATAAAGAATAAGCAATTTACAAGGAGACATTTCCCTGTCCCTCACTAGACCTCCTCACAAGATTTAGCAGCCATTGATGACTGTTCCTTGAATCCATTTTTACTACGATGCTTGAAAATGGTCATTTTTGGGCCAGGTGTGGTGTCTCACGCCTGTAATCCCGGCACTTTGGAAGGCCGAGGCAGGCGGATCACCTGAGGTCGGGAGTTCGAGACCAGCCTGACCAACATGGAGAAACCCCGTCTCTACTAAAAACACAAAATTAGCCAGGCTTGGTGGCGCATGCCTGTAATCTCAGCTACTCAGGGGTCGAGGCAGGAGAATCGCTTGAACCTGGGAAGCGAAGTTTGCGGTGAGCTGAGATGACGTCATTGCACTCCAGCCTGGACAACAAGAGCGAAACTCCATCTCAAAAAAAAAAAAAGAAAGAAAGAAAATGGTCATTTTCCAACTCACCATTCCCTCCATGGTATTTGGATATTTATTTATTTATTGAGACAGGGTCTCTCCCTCTCTCACCCAGGCTGGAGTGCAGTGCCATGATCGTAGCTCACTGCAGCCTCAAACTCCCGGGCTCAAGCGATCCTCCCACCTCAGCCTCCCAAGTAGCTGGGTCCACAGGTACTCGCCGTCACTCCTGGTTAACTTTTTTATTTTTCATAGAGACTGAATCTCCCTATGTTGCCCAGGCTGCTTTCCAATTCCTGACTTCAAATGGTTCTCCTGCCTCTGCCTCCCAAAATATTTAATTAATTTATTTACATTATATTTTATGTACATCATTATATTGCTTAAATCCATATATGCATTATATTGCATATATTTGCATGTGTGCAATATGCAATATAATGATGTTATACAAAATGCAATATTATATTAATTATATTGCATATAAAATATGTATTTTATATAGTAATATATTAATTAATATTATTTAAAAACAATTTTTTTTAGACTCAGTTTTGCTCTGCCACCCAGGGTGGGGAACAGTGGCATGATCTCAGCTCACTGTATCCTCCTCCTACTGGGTTCAAGCAATTCTCATTCCTTAGCCTCCTGAGTAGCTTGGACTACAGACGCCTGACACCATGTCTGGCTAATTTTTGTATTTTTTGTAGAGATGGGGTTTCACCATGTTGGCCAGGCTGGTCTCGAACTCCTGACCTCAGGTGATCTGCCTGCCTTGGCCTCCCAAAGTGCTGGGATTAGAGGCATGAGCCACCGCACCCGGCCTAATAACAATTTTTTGAATAATTAGCTGGACATGGTGTTGAGTACCTGTGGTCTCAGCTAGTTGGGAGACTGAGGTGGGAGGATTGCTTGGGCCCAGAAGGTTGAGGCTGTGGTGAGCTGCTTAGTGCCACTCCACTCCAGCCTGAGCGATGAAGCCAGACCCTGTCTCAAAATAAACGAAAAAGGTTTTTAAAAAGATGGTGAACATAGGCTGGGCGCGGTGGCTCACGCATATAATCCTAGCACTTTGGGAGGCCGAGGCGGGCAGATCACGAGGTCAGGAGATAGAGACCACAGTGAAACCCCGTCTCTACTAAAAATACAAAAAATTAGCCGGGCGCGGTGGCAGGCGCCTGTAGTCCCACCTACTCAGGAGGCTGAGGCAGGAGAATGGCGGGAACCCGGGAGGCGGAGCTTGCAGTGAGCCGAGATCGCGCCACTGCACTCCAGCTTGGGTGACACAGACTTTGTCTCAAAAAAAAAAAAAAAAAAAAAAAGATGGTGAACATATCTACCACCTCCAAAAGTATCCTTAAGCCCTGTTACATTTGCTGTGTTCTAATATTCTCTCCCCTTCTTACCACTGATCTGCTGTCTGTCACTGTAGATTTGTTTGCATTTTCTTTTTTTTTTTTTTGAGGAGTCTCCCTTTGTTGCCTAGGCTGGAGTGCAGTGGCACCATCTCAGCTCATTGAAACCTCCACCTCCTGGGTTCAAGTGAGTCTCCTGCCTCAGCCTCCTGAGTAGCTGGGATTATAGGCGATTGCCACCACACCAAGCTAATTTTTGTATTTTTAGTAGAGAGGGGTTTTTGTCGTGTTGGCCAGACTGGTCTTGAACTCCTGACCTCGGGTGATCTGTCCACCTTGGCTTTCTCATTTTATTTTTGTTGAATAAATACTTACAAATGAGGTATGTTTAACTTTTTAAGACTGCCAAAATGTTTTTTGAAGTCATTGTAACATTTTCTTTTTTTCTTTTTCTTTTCTTTTTTTTGAGACGGAGTCTCGCTCTGTCGCCCAGGCTGGAGTGCAGTGGCCGGATCTCAGCTCACTGCAAGCTCCGCCTCCCGGGTTTAGGCCATTCTCCTGGGACTACTGGCGCCCGCCACCTCGTCCGGCTAGTTTTTTGTATTTTTTAGTGGAGACAGGGGTTTCACCATATTAGCCAGGATGGTCTCGATCTCCTGACCTTGTGATCCGCCCGTCTTGGCCTCCCAAAGTGCTGGGATTACAGGCTTGAGCCACTGCGCCCGGCCCATTGTAACATTTTCTATTCCCACCTCTTGTATGACAGTTCTAGTTCCTCCAAAGTTTTGCTAACACTGAGTAGGATCAGTCTTTGTAATTTTAAGCCATTCTAATAGTTATGTAGTGATATCTCCTTGTTATTTTAATTTGTGTTTTCCTAATGACTAATGATGTTGAGTATCTTTTCATGGGCTTCTTTGCCATCTGTATACTTTTTTGGTGAAGCATCTGTTTAAATTTTGTGCTCATTTTGGTTGGAGCGGGGTTGTTTGTTTCCTTGTTATTCAGTTTTTTGTTTGTTCTCTGAGACAGGGTCTGGCTCTGTCGCCCAGGCTGGAGAGCTGTGGTGCAATCTTGGCTCACTGCAACCTCCACCTCCTGTGCTCAAACTATCCTCCCACCTCAGCCTCCCAAGTAGCGGAGACTACAGGTGCACTCCACTGGCTAATTTTTTGTATTTTTGGTAGAGATGGGGTTTTATCATGTTGCACAGGCTGGTCTTGAACTCCTGGGTTAAAGCAATCCTACTGCCTTGGCCTCTCAAAGTGTTGTGATGGGATTACAACATGAGCCACCACGCCTGGCCAACAATATCTTTTCAGGAGCAGAAGTTTTAAATTTTGATGAAGTTCAATTTATCAGTTTGGCTTTTTTCCCCTTCCTTCCTTCCTTCCTTCCTTCCTTCCTTCCTTCCT
>NC_045449.1:45544630-45548156 GCF_002776525.5 Piliocolobus tephrosceles | reverse complement strand
TCCTTTCTTCCTTTCCTTTCTTCTTTCTTTCTTTCTTTCTTTCTTTCTTTCTTTCTTTCTTTTCTTTCTTTTCTTTCTTTCTTTCATTTTTTTCTATAGAGACAGGGTCTCACTGTGTCTCGTCTTCCCATTCTCTTAACAGTATCTTTTTAATTTTTTTTTTTTTTTTGTATTTTTTTAGAGATGGGATCCACTATGCTGCCCAGGCTGCTGTGGAGCTCCTCACCTCAAGTAATCCTCCCCACCTGCCTCAGCCTCCCAAAGTGCTTGGTATACAGGCATGAGCCACCATACCTGGCTCAGTTCAGCCTTTTAGGGATTGTGCTTTTGGCATCATATCTATCTGGAATGTCTTTGCTAACTTAAAATCACCATCTTTTTTTTTTTTTTAAGACTGAGTCTCACTCTGTCGCCCAAGCTGGAGTGCAGTGGCAAAATCTCAGCTCACTGCAGCCTCTGCCTCCCAGGTTCAAGCAATTCTCCTGCCTCCGCTCCCAAGTAGCTGGGGATACAGGTGTGTGCCACCATACCTGGCTAATTTTTGTATTTTTAGTAGAGATGGGGTTTTGCCATGTTGGCCAGGCTGGTCTCAAACTACTGACATCAGATGACTCACCCATCTTGGCCTCCCAAAGTGCTGGGATTATAGGCACGAGTCACCGCACCCAGCCCAAGATCACCAAATTTTCTCCTAGAAGATTTATAGTTTTTGGTCTCACATTTATGTATGTGACTTAAATAATTGCATTTAAGCATATGATTGAGTTAATTTTATTTTTTTTGGGACAGAGTTTCATTTGTTGCCCAGGCTGGAGTGCAATGGCACGATCTTGGCTCACTGCAACCTCCGCCTCTGGGTTCAAGTGATTCTCCTGCCTCAGCCTCCCGAGTAGCTGGGATTACAGGCATGAGCCACTATGCCCGGCTAATTTTGTATTTTTAGTAGAGACAAAGTTTCTGCATGTTTGTCAGGCTGGTCTCAAACTCCCAGCCTCAGGTGATCCGATCTCAGGTGATCCGCCTGCCTCGGCCTCCCAAAGTGCTGGGATTACAGGCGTGAACCACTACACCTGGTGATTGAGTTAATTTTTATACACAAGGTGAGGTATGAACAGAAGATTTTTTTTTTGCATATGGATGCTGAATTGTTTTAGCACTATTTGTTGAACAGATGCTTTGTCCATTGAGTTGTCTTTATGGCTTTGTATAAAATAAGTTGTGATACATATGTGTTGTATTGGATTTTTTTGTTTTTTTGAGACGGAGTTTCACTCTTGCTGCCCAGGATGGAGGGCAATGGTGCGACCTCAGCTCACCTCAACCTCCGCCTCCCAGGTTCTAGCGATTCTCCTGCCTCAGCCTCCCTAGTAGCTGGGATTACAGGCATGTGCCACCATGCAGGGCTAATTCTGTATTTTTAGTAGAGACAGGGGTTTCTCTATGTTGGTCAGGCTGGTCTCAAACTCCTGACCTTAGGCGATCCACCCGCCTCGGGCTCCCAGAGTGCTGGGATTACAGGCGTGAGCCACTGTGCCTGACCTGCATTGGATTTTTAAATGCTTCAAAGGTCATGAAGCACTGGTATCAAGGCAAAAGCAAGGACTTGGGCTGTAGGCAACAGCTGGGTTAGACTCCTGGTCTTGCCACCTACGTGAGGCACAGTTGACCTATGAAGTAGAAACAATGGTACTGGCGCCTCAGGATGTTTGCCATGTTTTACAATGTTCTCCTGGATTTCTTCTTTCCTTTTCTGCTGTCCTCCCAGGTAAAGTAGGGGACTGGGAAAGCTGGTCCTGGTCCTGAATAACATCTCTTAATCCCTAGGGTCCCCAGATTCAGAGCTCTAGAGAGCAAAGAAGAAAAAAAAGCAAAAAACAAAACAAAACAAAAAGAAACAGGCGTAGTGGCTCAAGCCTGTAATCCCAGCACTTTAGGAGGCTGAGGAGGGCAGATTGCCTGATCTCAGGAGCTTGAGACCAGCCTGGGCAACCTGGCAAAACCCTGTCTCTACTAAAAATACAAAAAATTAACCAGTCATGGTAGCGAGCGCCTGTAACAGCAACTACTGGGGAGGCTGAAGCACCAGAATCACTTGAACCTGGGAGGCGGAGGTTGCAGTGAGCCAAGATGGTGCCATTGCACTCCAGCAGCCTGGGCAACAAGAGTGAAACTCCATCTCAAAAAAAAAAAAAAAAAAAGGAAGGAAAGAAGGTACGGATAATGGGTACAGTGGTATCTATAGGACATCCAACACAAATCAGCCATTTGCTCTGGGCAAGACTATACAGGCAGATCCCGATGCAAAGTCTCTTTGCTTTCAGTGAATTTGTGCACAATCTTTTTTTTCTTATGTATTTATTTATTTATTTAAGACAGAGTCTCGCCCTATTGCCCAGGCTGGAGTGCAATGGCGTGATCTCAGCTTACTGCTACCTCTGCCTCCTGGGTTCAAGTGATTCTCCTGCCTCAGCCTCCCAAGTAGCTGGGATTACAGGCACGTGCCACCACGCCCAGCTAATTTTTTTGTATCTTTAGTAGAGACGAGGTTTCACCATGTTGGCCAGTCTGGTCTTGAACTCCTGACCTCGTGATCCACGAGCCTCGGCCTCCCAAAGTGCTGGGATTATAGGCGTGAGCCACTGCACCTGGCTATTTATTTATTTATTTATTTATTTATTTGTGAGACAGAGTCTCATCTGTCGCCCAGGCTGGAGTGCAGTGGCACGATCTCGGCTCACTGCAACCTCTGCCTCCCGGGTTCAAGCAATTCTTCTGCCTCAGCCTCCCGAATAGCTGGGACTACAGGCACGCGCCACCATGCCCGACTAATTTTTGTATTTTTAGCAGAGACGGCATTTCACCATATTGGCCAGGCTGGTCTTGAACTCCTGACCTCATGATCCGCCCACCTCAGCCTCCCAAAGTGCTGGGATTACAGGTGTGAGCTACAGCGTCCGGCCTTTTTTTCTTTTTAGAGATGAGGTCTCCCTTTGTTGCCCAGGCTGGAGTACAGTGGAGTGATCATAGCTTGCTGCAGCCTCAACTTCCCGGGCTCCAGAGATCTTCCTGCCTCAGCCTTCCTAGTAGCTGGGTCTATAGACACGGGCCACCACACCTGGCTTTTTTGACTTTTAGTAGTGGTGAGATCTCTGCTACGTTGCCCAGGCTCGAATCGAACTCCTGGGCTCAAACGATCCTCCTGCCTTGGCCTCCCGAAATACTGGGATTACAGGCATTAGCCATAATGCCCAGCTGTACAAACTCTTGCCATTTATGCAGGGCAAAAGCACTGCTCTACACAATTATAACAGGCATAATTTGTTATTACTTGATCAATGGAATTTTTTGATAGGCAACATTTTTCAAAACATTGGGCTCATGGAGAAATAATAAATGTGAAGTGATAAAAATAATGGAAATGACTCACTTAGATAAATGAAGCAATATGGCCAGACACAGTGGCTCATGCCTGTAATCCTAGCACTTTAGGAGGCTGAGGAGGGCAGATTGCCTGATCTCAGGAGCT
>NC_045449.1:45480885-45539630 GCF_002776525.5 Piliocolobus tephrosceles | reverse complement strand
CTTTAAGTACATTCACACTGTTGTGCAGCCATTACACTACTCATCTCATGAATTTTTTCATCCAAAATTGAAATTCTGTGCCAACTAAGAATACATTTATCCTTTTGCTTTGGCTTATTTACTTAGCATAATGTTTCCAAAGTTCATCTACATTGTAGCAAGTATCAGAATTTCATTCCTCTTTAAGGCTGAATACTTTTTACTTTTTTTTTACATACTGGATTTTTTTGTAGAGGGGTTACTCAATAGTGCAATTTCTAAGTGAAAGAGAAATTAATTTTTAAAGGTTCTTGTCGCTTTAAAATTGTCCTCCCACACAGCCATATGGAATGTTTCACTATATTTTTGCTAGTAATGAGTATTATAAATATATTTAAAAACATGCAACCTTACTATTTTCATGAACTGCTTAGTTTTTGTTTTAATTTAGCCTGCTATAAAAATTGGTTTGCGGCCGGGCGCGGTGGCTCAAGCCTATAATCCCAGCACTTTGGGAGGCCGAGACGGGTGGATCACGAGGTCAGGAGATCGAGACCATCCTGGCTAACACGGTGAAACCCCGCCTCTACTAAAAAAATACAAAAAACTAGCCGGGCGAAGTGGCAGGCGCCTGTAGTCCCAGCTACTCGGGAGGCTGAGGCAGGAGAATGGCGTAAACCCAGGAGGCGGAGCTTGCAGTGAGCTGAGAGCCGGCCACTGCACTCCAGCCTGGGCGGCAGAGTGAGACTCCGTCTCAAAAAAAAAAAAAAAAAAAAAATTGGTTTGCTTTCTCCTTGGGTGTTCATGGCTGTACTGACAAGTAGGACATAAGGTGAACATCTGCTCTGGCTGAGGGGCTATAACAGATGACCTGGGGACCAATGAGAAGGGCTGTCTTGGGGTGACGTTTTTGCTTTGGATGATATACAAAGTAAGAAATCTTTATGTATGTAGTTAGTGGGGTGCCAGTTACATTCCCAGAAGGAAGAACCTAAGAGAGCGCTCTCTCTCGGCAGTAGGTGTATGTGGGTTACCTTCTTGAGATTGTCATCCTGGCTGTGTGGCACTAGAGGATATCAGAATGGCAAAGGGCTCTGCAACTAATTCTGATAGTGGCTGTGACAGCCTGAACCCCTCAGTTGAAAATTCTGAGCCAATATGATCAGACACAGAGGAAAGCGGTTGCTGACATTGGGCACAGAACTGCCATGGGTACAAAACTGTCATGGGAACAGAACCAGGGAGCAAGAAGCTCAAGCTCAGAGATGCCTCTTGGGTGCTAGTTTTGATGCAGACCAATTATTCTTTTAAATGACTGCATTTAACTGTATTTCATCTGTTTGTGTTGTATTTATTTAAAAGAAAAAGGTGCTCACAGGCTGAAAACAGCATCTTATCTGATCACAACGATCACATCTTCTCAGATAGTATCAAATATACTTATTCAATAGATTTTTATTGGACATCTGTCAGCACTGTTAGACACCCTGGGTGATACAGAGTCTTTGCCCTCAAGGATTTGGTACATAAAATGCTAATTACAAATTTAGTTATAAGCAAAGCAGGACATGGAAAAATGACACAAAGAAGTAAAAGTGTCTGATGAATGTTCAGCCAATAAAAACTGGGAGTATTGGGGCGGAGTTGTTCTGGGACCTGAATCACCCTGAGGTTCTCCTAAAAAATGTAACAAGTTTCCCCTTTTGGTGTATAAAATAATTCAAGCATCTCTGCATCCTTCCCTTTCACTAGAAATAACTTTGAATGAGAACAAGTTAGTGATAGTGGGAAAGCGAGAAGAAAAAGGACAGAAAGTTTGGATAGGTATATTGATTTAAAAGAAGGAAGAAATTACTTGAGGGGCAGAGGAGCAGGAGAAGAATAAAAGGGTAAAGATCAACAAAGAAAAAGAAAAATTGAAAAGAGGGTAAAGGTAAAGGGGGAGGAGGAAAGGAACTGACAGTGTCCGGAGCGGGAAGAAAAATGGAGGAACAAAAGGAGAGGGGGAGGAAGAGAGAGGGGGGGCAGGGGGAGGGGCAGGGAGGAAGAGGAAGGTAGGGAAAAAGATGGATCAGGAACCTCATTTTGAAGCAATTTAGAAATAACTCTAAATTTTTTCCCTATACACTTTATAAACACATTTTAGAAATGAAACTTATAACAATGTACTCAACAATTTATTATATAAATGCTCACCAAATATTTTCAGATTGTGTTTAAGAGCAGAAATTAAGTTGTGTCGATAATAATTCTTAAAAAAAAAAAAGGTGGGGGTGTTTATAGGACAGCTGGGTGAACCAAAATTCTCTGTAGATTGTTAACTCATGAAAATTAGGAGTCACTTTTAGAATTGTATCTCAGTTTAGTCAAACAACTATTTTAAACAAAAATGCCATACTATTAGGCTGAGTCTCTTTTCTTTGTAAATATGGTTTGTATATGAAGAAAGATTGAACTGTTTTAATTTTTTGCTGATAAAATACTAGTGAAATAATATGTCTTAATTTTTAAATTTTAAAACAACAACAAAAATCCCCAACATAGCAGCATTATCCCTGGTAACTCTGAAATACTTGTGGCAGCTCCTGAAAAAAAAAAAAAAAAATCCTGAACAGGAGTAAAGTCAATTAATCTCATCATTAGGGGTAAAATTTTTAAAAAAGCAAATGAAAATAATTTGTGTTGAGTTAAACATTTCTTTTAGTCTTAAAATGTATAGATGTTGTGTAGCTAAAATGGAAACTTCATGCAGTTTGACATGTAACTGATTCATTTTAAATTAAAATAATTTAAATATTTAGAAGATATGTTGATTTCAAGTACAAAATTGTCTCATTACTGTTTCCACCTAAATATTTATATATGGATTCCTTCTCTTTTGTTGCTTTTTACAATTTGTTTCATTTTGAAAAATAACATTTTTTCCTTGTCTTTTCTTGAATTACACAATTCCCCCCCAAATGAATCAGTCTTATTTTGTATTTTGTGCTGCAGGAACCAAACAAAATTGTACATTATCTTTTAATCCAATGACGTTGGAGTACAAAAAATTGCAAAAGGTAATAAGAATGTAATGTCAAGGATGTTACTGACCATTTCTTCTACATGTATTAATAGGGGTTGGGTGGAGTAGCTTAATTTACTAACAAAATGAATTTGAAAACATCTATTTTTAAAGTTAATAAAATAAATGATCCCCCTCCTTACCTAAAAGTTTCTACATTGTAAACCTGAACCAAAACAAAAAATTGAGAAGTTTTGTCAAACACACTATGTGACCCACAGAAAAACAAACGATTGTACTTAAAGTTCTTTTTTCCCCTTGAGTCTCTTCTATCTCTGGAATAAATACATTTCTTTCTCAGGTCTTAAACACTGAACACTTTTGAATGAACGACAATTTGAAGGAGAAAAATTTCCTTTTCTGCTTACAGTTTGCTTACATTTTATGAGATATCCTAAACACATACTTATCCTTATTTATTTGACAGGAGAAAAAGCTGCATGTGCTTTTAAACTGGAACTAATTTACACTTTCTCAAAGTTTATAGGCATTTAAAAGAACCACACTAAGACTTTTAAGTTGCAGGAAGAAACAAAACATCCCAAAGTAGTAACAGTAAAAAAACAAGCAAGCAACAACAAAAGTAAATAAACAAAAACCAACCAAACAAAAAACAAATTCCTCTAAAAACTTTGAGGTTAAAGCAGCAATGTATCAGGAAATGTGAGCTTTTCTTTTTCTGTATTTTGTAGAAACCATAATTTTATTCCAATATCGATGGATTCATTAGAAAATAAAGTGCATTTTAATGTGTTTCCCTCCTAGCTGCTTTCCATTTGTTTTGTTCTTCATTTTTGTAAAACATGCTAAACTTTAAAAATAGAAGAGTCAATAAGTGTTAGATTTAAAATGCAATATATATTGTGGGGATTTATGCAAAGGAGCTAACCCAAAAAAGGAAAAATTTATATTCACCAAAATATCTGTTCAGCAGTTTACAAAAGTAAAAAATTTGATGAAATGTATATCTAAATATCATGATTAATAATTTACATATATAACTGGACTGAATTAAAATGATAGTTATGAAAACTTGGAGGCAGTCTGGGGGAATACTTATGGTACAAATGCAAGTGAACAATGAAGATATAAAAATGAAAAAAATTTGAAATCATTATAAATGGACAAATGCTGAAAAATAAATGTTTACAAGTAAAATTAATTTTCTATGACAACAGTGAAATTATTGATTTTTAATTTTTCTATTTTTTTCATTTTTTAAACTTTTTTTCTTTCCTTTTTGTTTTTCCTTTTTTAACTTGGCTTACTTCTCCAAGAAAAAAATATTATTTTATTTTCATCTTTAAAAAAGTTGTTTTGTTCTCTCAAACTTTTTTTTTTCTCTCTGCATGTATTTCTGTGTTCACATTGGAGGAGAATGGATTAGAATCCTATCTTTAAAATTGAGTCAAATGTCAGTGTTTCTGAATTCAGATAATTAAATTTCATAACTAGACCAAACTGTTCTCCAGGAAAAATAAAGAAGGAAGAGGAGGAAGAGGAGAACAAGAGGAAGAAGTGTAACAGTATTAACATTACTGTGTAGAATATACTATATATTATATAGGATATGTATTATAAAGGATAATAATTATTAAAGAAAAAAAGAACATTTAATCCTGTAGCTATATTTTTAACTCTTACCCAAGTTAAGTGTAACTCTGCACTAAAGATTTATCTGTCCCAAAGAAGCAAGGTAGAAAAAAATTTGAAAATAAATACAGTGTTTGATAGTAGTCTTTAATGTTAACAAAAACAAAGAAAGATGAAAAGTTATGGTACCTCAAGTCTGCCCATTTTTATCCCTAACCTAGGAATGTCAGTCTAGACAAGAAATAACCCTTAATGTGAGTGCTGGGCTCCTTCAGAAGGGAGAGATAAAACACCAATCAACGTGATTTAGTTCCCCCAACCCCAGCCTAAAATACCCAGGTCACTAAGGCAAAACTGATTTGGGGGTTTAAAAGATCTGTATCTCACTCCTGTTGTCTCCTCTCTTGTATTCCTGCAGCCTTTGCAGCTTCTGACTATACACACATAAGCCTTTTTTTGGGGGGTGGAGAGGGTTAGAATTCAGTAAAACAGCTGATTTTTAAAAAGAACTAATCAGTTTCAATTTAGCAATAATTGGTAATTTTTAATTAAATATTTAAAAGGATTTAAAAAGATTGTTCAAGTGAATTTATATGCTCTCTTCTAACGTTATCTTAAATACATTAAAACTGATTTCAGCTAACATTTAGCTAGTGTACTTTTAAATGGAAAAAAATCAACCTAAAAGTGAACTGAATTCAACGGTTATTTTTAAAAATTTTGTTTCCCATTGACTCTAGGATAGTAAAAAGTGGACTGCATTTGATAGGAGTTTAGAGGTCTGGATGGAGATTTCTGTGGGGTGTAACTTGCTTTTGTTTTAGGCATACAGAGGCAGAGTAGTGGATATGTCCCCCAGGGAGACAATCTGAGCAGTGCTTTTATTAGCACCTAAAGATTCAAATAAAATGAAGGAAACAGCACTTAAAGTTTCTGAGAACTGGGATGCTCTGCCTAGTTGCCCTCCTCCTTGTTCCCCAATATAACATAAAAGATTTAAGAAGATTGGGGCTCCTCTTTAGGAAAAGGCCAAGAAATACAACAGCCTTTTTGAGACCATCTTTTAGCCCTTTCAAAAGTCTACACACATCACCAAGAAAAGTTCCCGGGCAACAGAGCCACACGTTCTGGCCAAGATAATTTTTTCCCTCCCTGGACTCTAATTTTCATGAATTCTCTTTGCAGTGCTGTTTGTATTAGCTTGTTTTTCATTTAAAAAATGTTTATTGAGTGCCTACTATGTGGCAGGCACTGTTTCCAGCTCATTGGTTTGTTTAAAAATAATGCTTGTGATCAAGAGCTAAGTATTAAGAGTCAGATAAGGGGGGAGGGTCGGAGGTGTGTGTGTGGGGGTAGGACACAGATGCCTTCCCACCTTGTTGGACGGAAAATATTCTCTTTCTACTCAACAACAAATAGCTTCTAGTACTTTAATTCTTGTTGTTCCATGGGAAAAAAAAAACCCACAAAAACAAAAATCCGACAAACACGTGGCTGGGTAGAACAAAACGCTCACTGGGGAGGGTGGGCTCTAAGGTGGTGGAGGAGATAGAGAAACCGAGTTGGAAGCCCTCCCCCGCCCCCAAGTCCCAGCCCCATTTCTTTTCAGTGCGCCGGGAAAACGGGGAGGGGGACAAAGGTGCTGCGCGTTGTCTTTCAACTCCCGACTTTTTGAATGGCATACAATCGTCCAGCAGCAGAGCGGTGAGCCGAAGTCGGAGTCAGCTCAGACTCTGCAAACGAAAAATAATAACAATAAAAAAAATTCAAGGCATTCATATCGGTGTAGTCAACACGTGTTGCGGAGTCTGCCCCGGCCGCCGGCGACTGAGACAATGGGGTCGGGGACTGGGGAAGGGGAGTGACCCCCTTCCTCACCTGCCCTTCCAGCACGCGTGCCCCCGACAGAATTATTCTCCCTCCTGCAGAGTCCGGAGTAACACCCCAGTTTCCGCCTTGTTAAGGGGACTCCACAATTTCTGGGGGTCGACCCCTCCTTTTTCCCCGTTCCCTGGGCGAGGGGGTTCCTGGGTCTCCGGGCCGCGCTCTCCGCCACCCCTGGCGCCATCCCAGCCCCCGCCGCTAGAAACTCGTTGGTGTCGCTCGCCGCTCCGCCGTGGAGCCAGGGCTTGCGAGTGGACCGCGCGTCCCGCTCTCCGCCGCGTATCCGGGACTCCGAAACGCGCGGCGAGCTGCCCCCTCCCCCACCGCCCAGACGGGGGTGCGACCGCCCACGTGTCGCCCCTTGCCCAGTCGGGTCCTTCCCTCGGGCTCCCGGAGCCGGAGGATCCGGAATGAGTTGGTCAAAGCCGAGGGAAGGGACCCGGGCGGATCCGCTTCCCCCTCCCCAGGAACGGCGGGAGGGGGAGGGGAGGGGCCACCGCCCCCTCCCCTAAGCTCCCGCCCCTCGCTTCCCAGTGCGCGGAGCGGAAATTACCCCCTCCTCCCGCGGGTCTGACCTGGGGACGTGGGCGGGGCTTCGCGCTTAGCCCCCCGCCCTCCGTCCCTCTCCCGCCTTCCCGCCGGGATCGGAATCCTGCACCCCAAACAAAGTTCCGAGACCCGAACCTAGGGCCTAGAGAGCTGCCAGCGGTGTCCCGGGTGGTGCGGGCGCTGGAAACTCCACCTGTCTGTCCCCGACTCGGAGGGAAAAGGGGACCATTCAAATCTCCACCCGGTCACTCCCTCCCTAAGACCTCCCCCTTCGGTTCGCTCGGGTTAGCCCTAGCTATCACCCCTCTTCCTTCTCTCCCACCGTCCCTCTCTCCTGGGGTCATCTCCGGCCAGTTCCGCGAGTTCCCCCCAGGACCCCGAAACGTTATCATTTAACAGCCGGACCCCGGGTGCGAACCACCCTTTCTCCCGTGGGGATCTCAAAACATGATTTCCTGCGGCTTCCTCGTTCTCCACTGGGATCCCCCGTGTTCCCAGCTTCCCAGTCCCACGCTCGCAGGGTCCCCCGGTCCTGCATCCCCGGAGGAGGGGGAGTTTCGTGGGGCTGGGGTGGTGAAGGCGGAGACCCCCCCCCCCCATTTAAACATCTAGGGAAAAGGTGCCTTTCTTTTTAAATCACCAGCTCGTGCGACCCTCTCCTGAAGACCCCAGAGTCTTCGGCTTCTCTTTGTCTATCTCGGCCGTCCCCCGCCTGTCAGTCGCTAGCAGTTAACCGGGGTGGGGTGAGCAACCCCGCCCCCCAAAACGAATAAAAAATAACCGTACATTTTACCCTTTAAGACCTGGGAGATCTGGGCTGGACCATCCTCCCCCAGTTCGGGCTGGGGTAGGGGGATGGGTGGGGGCGGGGCGCTTCCCTAGGGGCCAGGTTCTTGCAAAGGGGGAAGGGGCCATAGAGCTTCAGAGACGCTGCCCCACCGCCCCAGTTTACCACGGGGGTGAGTTGAGTTCCCCACCCTCAGGCGGGAGATTACTGGGTTTGGCCGGAGGGCCGAGGGGCCCTGTGGCGTCGGGGGTCTTCCCCTGCAGGGTGGGTGGGGGCTGTCACCACGTGGCTTCTCCTTTTTTTTTTTTTTTTTCCGCTCCATTTTTTTTCAAGTCGATTTTATTTAGAGGCGGCGCCAGGGCGGCCGCGGAGAAACGTGACACACCAGCCCTCTCGGAGGGGTTTCGGACCGAAGGGAAGGAGCTGCGCCGCGTCGTCCGTCTCCCTGCGCGCCGCGGGCACTTCTCCCGGGCTCTCCCTGAACTCTCCCGCGACCTCTGCGCGCCCTCAGGCCGCCTTCCCCGCCCTGGGCTCGGGACAACTTCTGGGGTGGGGTGCAAAGAAAGTTTGCGGCTCCTGCCGCCGGCCTCCCCGCCTCTCGGCCTAAGAGGCTTGCCGCCCGCGTCCGCTCGTTTGGCCTTGCCCGGGACCGCGTCCTGCCCCGAGACCGCCACCATGAACAAGCTTTACATCGGCAACCTCAACGAGAGCGTGACCCCCGCGGACTTGGAGAAAGTGTTTGCGGAGCACAAGATCTCCTACAGCGGCCAGTTCTTGGTCAAATCCGGCTACGCCTTCGTGGACTGCCCAGACGAACACTGGGCGATGAAGGCCATCGAAACTTTCTCCGGTAAGAGCACAGCCACCTCCCGGAAAAGCCACAACGAAAGCCTCGAACAACGGAGACCCGCACCTTCCGGTTCCTCTCCCGCCAACTCCTCTCTTCCCGGGCCTGCGGGGCTTGGCCTCTGTACCCACCCTCGACCTACCCCCTTCGATGCCCCCTTCCTCGCTCTGCGCCCCCCACCCCCGCGCAGAAACATGCGGGATTTCCTCATCCCTTCCTCCCAGCCCTAGATAAGCAGCTCTGGCTTCCCCTATCCCTCCTCCCCACCGACGGGGCGGGAGCCCCCACTGGCAGTAGTGGGGGGGTGGATTTAGGGACACGGAGATGACCCCCGGCTGGGCGTTATTTCCACGTCCAGCCCCTCCCTGTCCGCCAGCGGACGGCCCCCCAGCTGGAAAACCCTGGTTCCCTTTCCTCAGTCTTAGGCCTTTCCAGGCGTGGAAGGGGTCCCCCGGACGCTTGCGATCTCTCCGTTTCGCGTGGGGAATGCAGCCCTCTAGCAGGACTTGCAAGGAAGGGGATCCTGCCTCCTGCCTAGGGCCTGGGGCTTGAGCCATTTTGATTGGAAAGTGGGGCGTGAGCGGGGTGGCGCGGCGGCGGCGGCGCCGGGTCGCCATGCTGCTTCCCGAGACGCCGAGGCTGGGCCGAGAGGCGCGCGCGGCGGCAGCGAGGCACCCTCCCCGCCGGGCCCCGCTCTGCTCCCCCAGGTCCACCCCTTCTCAAACCAGTCCCGACAGGTGATCGCTCCGCGGCTCGAAGCCCTTCTTCCTGGCCAACAGAGAAAAAGTTTCGTTCTGCACACCGCCTTCCGCCCCGCGCCCCACTTTCTGAGGAACGGGGAGCCCTTTCTCTCCTGGCTCCTTCTCCCCACATCTGGGAGCAGTGTAGGCAGCGCACCCACACAAATGGCCTCGCACCTTTCCCAAATCGGGATTCCAGAGCGATCCACTCAACAAGCCTCAATGATTAAATAAAGCAAAAATTAAAAAATGAATAATAACGAATTTATAGACTCCACCATTCCTAGAGCAACCTTTTTCCCATCTGGCTGCGGAAGCCACTGCCTGGATTCCTAGGAAGATCTCGAATCCCAGTAACTCCTGAATTAGCCTAGTGTCTTTTCCCTTCCTCTTCCCACCCCCAGCCCCTGTTCACGCTCTCATGGTAAATTTTTTTCTTTTTTAATCTTTAGGGAAAGTAGAATTACAAGGAAAACGCCTAGAGATTGAACATTCGGTGCCCAAAAAACAAAGGTAGGAAAGAGCTCTTTTCTGGGGGTTGGGGGGCCGCTGGGGTGTGCTGAGAAGCTGTGTTCAGGGGTCCATAGCGTCTCCAGTGGAAGAAACCCATTACTGGTCTTTCCCACCCCCAACTCCGGATGTTGGGGGCAGGGAGGGAAGATTGGCCAAGATCTTGTAATGGGTGGTTTACAGCTTGTAAAAAAAAAAAATAAGTTGGGGCTGGGGTGGGCTAAAAGATGTTGCTTGTAGAATTAAAGGGGAAAGAAAATCAATAGGGGAGAAACCTTTTGGAGTTTGTTCAACTTGTGGGGCCGTTTTTTGTGGGGAACCTTAAAGTCTTCGAAGAGTTCAGACTCAGGGCGATTTCTGCAACTTCGTAGCAGGCCTCATTTTCTGTTTTTCCCACTCTTTCCACACCATAATTCTTAAGTAGATTGCCCTTCTACTCCTAAGTGATGTGGAATCGGTTTCCCGTGCCCCAAAGAATCCCCTTATGCTTGTATTTTATTTATATTTCTGCAACAGGCAAAGACTTCTTATTTTCCATGGACCCCCCACCCCCAATCCCTCATATCTCACATCATCGCTCTCCCCAACTGGATTTTCCAAAGAATATGCCTTGGCTGTACTATCCTTTTCGAGCCCCCCTACCCCCACTCCTTCAGCCCATTGTTACAAGGGGACCATCTGGGGTGAGAGCTTTGTGTTGAGGCTGTGAGCTGGGGCTCTTTGGAGGGTCTAGAACTCCGTGGATGAATGGTGTGTGTGTGTGTGTGTGTGTGTGTGTGTGTGTGTGTGTGTTCCAGTACCCTCTATTCTCTCTCTTCAGCAAAATGGGGTACCTCCATCATGCTTACCGAGAATTCATGGTGGATTTCAAATATTGCATTGAACTCTGAAATCTTTCCTTGAACTCTGGCTGGGAAGTGTAAGGGCAGAGTCTTTCCACTTTTCTCAAATCAGACTTTAAACATGTTGACAGTGTAGAGTTTGCTCTCATGTCCCAAGTTGGAAAGCAGCCCCCAGTAAATCTTTGATCCTCCTCACCCCCATTTCAACTGAAAACTTGGTAAAATTCAGAATAGTCTCTGGCCTTTTCGGGGTGGGTAGATGGGGGGTGGTGACTGCTTTTTTTGGGGGACCATTAAGAGGGCCTAGAAAGTATAATGTGCGATGAAAATCTATTTAGTGGTTTATCTTGATATTTAAGTAACTTGGAACTATTGTGTCTATAGATCAATATGGCTTGTTATTACGTTTATAGAGCTTGCGATTTAACTTCAAATGCTTGAAATATAGTGTTATTGGAAAGGCAATTAGAGTTAGGTGTAAAGAGGTAATAAAATGGGAAGGAAGAAAAGAAGTCTTATTTGCTATTTTGAAACATTTTCTGGAGATGTGACCAAGGAACATACACTGACACCAGCAGGTTTATTGAAAAGGATATGGATATTTTAACTGAAAGCTGAGTGTTGATGAAAAATGTCCAGAATAAATGGAATTCTAAGATATATGAATTTTTTCTTTTGCTCTTGAGGATGGTTTAAATGTTAGGGAATAAAGTGAAAAGCAAGAGAAATAGCAAAACGTGATGAAGTGGAACTCAAAACATTTATATTTTAATTTTCATGGTGCCCTGTATTTATGAATCTTTTTCCCCAAGCCATTTGCTTGCTTTTAAGCCATTTCTAGGCTCCTTCTTGTTCCCTCCAAAATGTATTACTGAGGGCTCTTTTTTGAGTTGGAATGGAGAGGGAGTTTGTGAGAAGACTGGGTAAAAAAAAATCTCTGTCCACACCCATATTAAATTAGATCTTTTGTGTGTTCTCCCCCTTCCTGAAATAATTTTTTTAGCCCAAACATTGAGTCAATTGTGTTTTCTTTGCTTTGTATTTTGGTTGGTGGTGAGAAGGCACTTCATTTTTCTAGAATGAATCAATTTTTGAAGTCTCAAGATTTAAAAAAGAGTTTGTTTTCATTAAGTCAGTTTGCTCTATCATTTTGTGTCTTTGAGGAAGTATGTTGTGGTATGTGTCTTTAGTCTGTGTCTGAAAAGTATTTCGTCAGTTAGGTTTGTTACTGACTTTTTCCATCTCATGGATGTATAGAACAGGAACTAGTTAATTATGACTAACACATTCTAAGCAAAATGAACTACACAAATAATATTTTGTATATATGTATACTCTTGTATTTTCCTTAGGAACTCTTCTTGAGGCATTCAGTTCCAAATGAACTATGATTTCAATTTCTAAGATAATTCATAAAAACCCAACAACAAAATGTTCCTGGTGGTTTTGTTTTTTTTAAGAGGGGGAAATCAAACAAAAGATATGCTATAACAATACCTCTTAATGTATTTTGTTTTCAGTTTGAATTTATTTGATACATATAATTTGTACCTTTTTAAGAACTCAAGAGGCCGAACACTATGCATTTCAACTGAAAACAGCAATTAGCTTGAATTTTTTAAATGAGGTGATATTAAATTTCTCAGCGATCACCATCTCAAACCCCCTTTTAGTGTTGGAATTTGGTTAACAATTTGTGCTTTTTTGTTGAGAATTTGTTTATGTTCACTGCCAGATATTGAGACAAAAGAGAAAAACCAAATGCATTTAAAAACAGTTGTGGAAAGGGCTTGTATATATTTTATTCTGGGAGACTGAGGAGTAGTTGAGGTAAAGGGGGTACCATTTTAATGTGACTTGATTACTTTGAGACATGATTTGCTTTTTAAGGGAATTAAACCTTTGTTACGCTTGCCACTGTGGTGTGCCTTTTTCTAGAGGAATGTGACCTAAAGATAGCATATTCACTGTCAACTGGTGTCATCAAAATAAAAGGTGTTACTGTTAAGAAAAAAATGCAAGAGATGCACTGAATCATTTTTTTAAAGGTGAAATGTGTTCACAGTAAGGAATTCTAAGTTTGGTGATTTCTTTAGGCAGATTAATGGTCCTTCTTTCCTCTTCCTCTGTGTTGACTTAAAATGAGGTGGGCTAACTCCCTTAAATTTCCACCTATTAAACAAAATTAGTTTTATAAACCATTCATAAAATTGAGAACTCTCAAAAGAAAGTGTCCAAACTTGATTCCTATTTTTACAGTTTAATTTTCTGAAGTTAACAGCTTTAAAAATCTGTGAAGGGATGTCTTATAAATGGCAAAAAATATTTTAAATATATTTTAACAATGGTTTCTCGAGGTTCTGAAGAAATCACTGGATCACTAAACGTTTTCAAAACAACCTAAAAATTGCCTTCAGAAATGGATTTGCACTTAAGAAAAAAAAAACAAAAACAATCCCACCTTGTACTTTGGGGCTGAAAATGATTGAAGAGGGGTTAAAAAACAAGGGAATGAAAACTATTAGAGCAGCAGGGTTTTCAGGCACTTTTACTTTAATGGTTGTAATTATGGATTAGTATCCAAATGAAAAAGTTTTTAACTCATACGAGGTAAAAGATACATGTGACTCCTATTCAACAAGAAAGTTTGAAGTAGAAACAATTGATTACTCATTTAAAAGGGTTTTCTTATTAATATTAGGTTAGAATTTTTTTTTTTTTTTTTTTGCTTTACATAAGTGAAAAAAATGGTTGAATGTTAAGTTTTTGTGCACTGTTTGGAGGAAAGGTGGAAACTGGGGTACATTCTTTCCCTATTTTAATTTCCACCTAAAAATTAAACTTTGCAAATTCATAAATTAGTTTCCTTCACTGCTGGTAGAAGTCCTTAACTGCTCTGATTTCGGTGGTCAGTATTTCAAGATGAGAGTTTCCTAAGGGCAGTGGCAACTAAGTCCCTTAGAAGGCAGTGGCAACTAAGGCAGTGGCAACTAAGTCCCTTAGAAGAATTGTAGATTTCTAGAACCCCTTATTTTTCTGACCCAAATTAAAAAGATGAAATTTTACCATAATGGCTTCTCAGATGGAGAACTTTTTAGTAAAAAAGGGGAAGAACTGCAATTCCCATCACTAATTTATTCAAAGTATTGATTGTTGAAAAGGTAAAGTTTTTTAAAGTTTTAATGGCACAGCTTTTGGTGGAAAAAAAAACATTCTTATAATTATGTTTCAGAGATGAAATACATGACATTAGCAGTTGGAGGAACCTTGATTCAAAGGTTCTGAGCTTCTAATCTTTTAAAATTACCTTAATATGTATCATTTTAATCTATGTGTGTGGGTACTTTTAAGGCTTACTTTTTAAGAGTGTATTTATACTATACTTTAATGTGTAGCAGCCAGTTGACAAAGATACTATTGAGATAGTCTAGTGAGTATACAATTTTAAAACATTTTAAAATTCAGGTCTGGTTTAGTTGAGTGAGAAGTGGGGAACAGCAAGTGCTATTTGTTGAAGTTTAAAGGTTTTGTGAAGAGTTATTTAGTGGTTAGATCTGTTGATTTTTGTGTGTGGGGTGGTAGTGGTGGTGATGGGGTTGTTAGAATAAATGTATAAACCAAAGGCATTTGAAGAACGGACATTTTCCCAGCTGTTAGAATTTAAATTAAGTCTTGTTCGTTCCCCATTCTCTTAAAAGATTCTTGAAATGTGGCTAATGTCTTACAGAAAGTGCAGCTTAGAATTTGGGATGGGAGTGTTAGGGAAAGAAAAGGGGAGGAAAAAAGCAGCGGGGGAGACTGGAGAAATCAGACGAGTTAGTCCGGGCTTGGAAATTCCAGACGGGGAGGGGGGGAGGGAGCGGGGGGGGGGGGGGAGATACGGGGTTGGGTGGATTTCCCGCTTCCCTTTTAAAGGGGAGCGGCTGAAGGCTCACAGTGTTACCCACGGGAGAGGGGTCGGAGACGGGTGGTAGACTCAGCGCAGGGCAAGGCTATATTTGCTTTTGGAGTTGCCTGCCTTCCCTTCCCCTTTGAAAAAGAGAGGAGAGAGAAAGTGGCGGCGGCGCTGGAGGCTCTTCCTGGAGCGCTCGCCCAGGCCCGGCGGCCCTAACCTTCCCCGCCCGCCCCCGCGCTAGTCCCAGCCGGGCAATCTCGGCTCGGCTCGCTCTGAGGTGGGGCCGCCCGCCTGCCTTCTCTTAACAAGCCCCTGACAGAGCACATCCGCTGGGTCTCCGAAGAGGACTTCCCCTCTCAGATCCCTGAGACCCCTGGAGATCCCAGGCTGCTTGTGGCGCGCCTTAGTCCTGGGAACCCCCAGATCGCAAAGCTTGCAGCAAATACCCCACGAAAGGGTTCCCCCCACCGGCTGCGGGCTGCAGACCCTTCCCAGCACCTGGGCTGCCTCAAGAGCTCTCCATTCTAAGGCAAAAAGCCAGTGGGTAAATGTGAAGTGAAAAGAGGCAAAAAGAGAGGAAGAGTGGGTAAAGGGAAAATAGGATGAGAGAGTTGGATAGAAAATGGAAGTGCAAGTAGCTGTTGCTCTCTCCCAGTAGCTGGGGTCTTGGCCTGAGACACAGAACCTTAAAGAGTTAAGTGTCAATTTAAGTAACCTGCAATCTTTACAAAATGAGCTGTTTGTGTCTGTCCACAGGTCCTGAAGGCTGACCGAAACAATAACAGAGGCAGTAATAGTAGTCAGAGGTTCTATCCTGTCTAAAAAACATGGATTTTGTTTATCTTGTAAAAGAGAGACAACAGGCCTTCCAGTTGGCCACTGGCAAGGCTCTGAGGATCTTTCTCAGGGTCTCAGCCAGTCTTTGACTCCATGTTAGTATAAAACTGCACCCCATCCATTTCCACCTTTCCTCTCCTCCCCTATACCTTTTTAAATGTGTGTCAAAACGAAAAGCAGAAGGAAAGGTCTCTCAAACCTGTACTCAAGAAAATGTATGCCCATTTGGTTACTGATGGTTTGGTTAAAAATGATCCTGTAAGATAACACCTGGTACACACCATCGCAAGGAGACAATGCCAGCAGGAAGCTATTTAGTCCCCAGGTAGTGACTTCATTCTACTAGGAGAACTTGGGATGGCCCTTCAGATTTTGATCAGAGGGGACTATTTACTTACTGGTGGATAGAAGGGGGGGTCATCCTACTATTAAAATTTATTGCAGAGCCAACTTTGTAACACCTGCTTACTACCTTGCAGCACAGTAGGTTTGCAATAATACAACAGGCTGGAACAAACTTTTGCCCTAACCATAGTCGACTGACAAAATATGAGTTGATTACAGGTAAATCACAGAAAAGTAGGTTTGGACCTCATACTTTTAATACATACAGTTGGAAAAAACCTGATTGCAACACACTGAAATGTAACTGTGTGCAGAACAAACACCATCAGAAATGCAGTCCTTTTGCAGAAATCCACGTTCCCAGGAGCATGGCTGATCATAAGCAAACTGCTTTTGACTGAAATAGAGAGCAAACAGCTGGATGATTAAGAGAATTTTTGAGTGGATTGTGCAGATATTTTCAAGACCCCTTAGGACAAGTCTGGTTGTTAGACAAGTGGCATTTTGGTGGCTGGAAGGCATGTAAGGGATGTCTGATACGGGATGGCTGGGAAATTTTGCGTATAGTTTAGAGGAGGGTTGTGGAGAAAAATCCCATAATAGAGGAGGCAGAAGAGGGGAAGCTCTGCATTTTCTCTTTCCCTTTCTACCATGTCTGGTTTGTGGATTCTAGTCAATCCTCTCCACATTTCCTTATGTAAAGAGGGTTAAGGAGAACTTCAATTTTTTTTTTTCATTTTGAATTAATTTTAGTTAAAAACTCAATCACTCATTCAAGCCAGGCCTGGTGGTTCACACCTGCAATCCTAACACTTCTGGAGGCCGAATAGGGCAGATCACATGAGGCCAGGAGTTCAAGACCAGTCTGGCCAATATGGTGAAACCCTGTCTCTACTGAAAATACAAAAATTGGTCAGGTGTGGTGGTGTATGCCTGTAGTCCTAGCTACTTGGGAGGCTGAGGCCAGAGAATTGCTTGAACCCGGGAGGTGGAGTTTGCAGTGAGCTGAGATCGTACCACTGCACTCCAGCCTGGGCAACAGAGCGAGACTGTGTCTCAAAAACAGAAACCAACTCAGTCACTCATTTGGATGTTTTGGCCACTTGAAATGGAAAATGTTAAGTCTGAGTGAAATTTGTTTGGATAGTTTAGTTTAGTTGATTGGATATAGTTAGGATCTTTAAGCGGAGAAATCAGAGAATTCAGAAATATGTGTGTAGTGGTTGGTTGTGTGGTCTGAGCTCTTTGGCAAAGAGGAATGAGGAGGAAAGGAATCATTCAGAATTCTTAAGACTCCAGGAGGGTAGAAGTGCTGTTAGGTCAGAGTCTTAATGACCTACCCTAGGTCTCTCACTCATCTTTTACTGGGGTCTGGAGGAAAGGTCTTCCTCCCAGGAGCATTCAGTGTTTAAAAGCTTGAGCTCAATTTCTGTAACTGTAAAGAGGTGGTCCTAATAGTAGTACACAATAGCTCTTATTGTTACTATTTTGTTGTAGATATTGACTTCTGTCACTTCTGCCCTAGCCATTGTTTGTCCTCCTTTGAAGCTTTGCAGTTGTATCCTACTCTGCCCCATATAGCTGTGGTAAGCTCCATGAGTATTAGAACTGATCAAGTGTACAGATGCCTGAAAATGTGTCCATGAGAGTTTGTGTTTGAACTGTATGTGTGTCAGCTTGGGCTATATATCTAAGGCACTAGGAACAGTGATGGCTAGGCATGTTGAAGGGGGTCTGTGTGTAGGGTGCTTTGGTAACTCTACCTGTATGTTGAAAGGAAAAGCCATCTTTTAGTGGAGAGAGATGAAGCTCACCAGGGCAACCCCACAGAACCCCTAGATTATAGACTCCCCCAGTACATTCTCTGAGACAGAAGGCTTGGAGAGATGTGGCAAGCATGGCAGATAATGCTACTAATTGTTCATTAGGGGAAACAGGCCATTTATTCTGTTACCATTTATGCCCTGAACTTGGTCCGGGCTCCTAGCTGAAATTTCACACTTTAGGGCTACTGTCAAAGGTACATGTAGAGTAGGGACATTGGTAAGAGGGGAACTAACTCTGCATATAAGGTAGGTGTTGTAAGAATTCAGGATGAAGGGGACTGTATGAATCCTCCTGGGGGTCTGAGGAAGGAAGAAATGAGAGCGATGTCCCCCCTCTGCTTTGATGGGTATGTTTATTTTCATGTCCTGCTCTTGGTAAGCTAACAAAATAGGCATTCAGGAACTGGGGATCCCTAGATACCCAGGGGTGACCACACACATTGTTCCCTACTTCTTCTGCCTCTGTAGTGTACTCACGTTCTCTCCCTGGTTCCCTGGTCTGGAACCAGTTCCCAAAGATGCACTCAGAACCCACTTTTATGCCCACTTCTTCATTTCAGCCCTCTGCCCAAAGGCTGCATGCCATAATGCAGGCACATGGGTGGATTCATACACATACATACACACAGGTCCACAGCCCCAGCCCTGGGAATAAGGGTTGAACCTTCTTACTGGGATGGGGAGGAAAAGGGCTTCTCATCCGGATGTGGTTTTCAGTCTTTTAACAGGCTTGTGACTTTAATCATTTACTATAAAGGGTTTTACAATTAGTTTATGCAGAATGATGTGTGTTGCCTCTTTCTAGAGTGGCATTTGGGATTGCTTGGGGCTCGTCAACTTTCCATTAGGGACTCTGAGGAGGAGAAAATGAGGGGAGACAGGAACTGAAATGGGAGCTGTTGGGTGGAGTAAACTTGTTGAGGATGTCTATTCAAAGTTAGAAATATTTATTCTGCTTCCTCCTTAAGGTCTCTAAGTTGCTTGGGAGGAGAACCTCCAACTGTAATAGAGACCAGTTGCTTTGGCAGGATTTGGAGATGAAGTTCTAAATTAAAGGGCAGGCCAGGCGCAGTGGCTCATGCCTGTAATCCCAGCACTTTGGGAGGTTGAAGCGGGTGAATTACCTATCAGGGGTTTGAGACCAGCCTGACCAACATGGTGAAACCCCGTCTCTCCTAAAAATACAAAAATTAGCTGGGCGTGGTGGCTAGCACCTGTAATCCCAGCTACTAGGGAGGCCGAGGCAGGAGAATTGCTTGAACCCAGGAGGCAGAGGTTACAGTGAGCAGAGATTGTGCCATTGTACTTCAGCCTGGGTGACAAGAGTGAAATTCCATTTCAAAAAAAAAAAAAAAGTGAAAAAAGTTAAAAAAAGTAAATAAATTGAAGGGCAAAGATAATTCTTCACAGAGAGACATGGCTGTTGGTGGCTGCAGCCAGTGTATTCCAAACAAGGACTAGATGTACTAGGATGTTGGCTGAGGAAGCAGCTAGATTTAGAAGGATGTACTTTTGTTAAGGGTTTTCCTGAAACTTAAATTTATTTAAAATCTAGCTGACTGAGGTTATCTATAGGGTTTTCTTCTTCTCTATATTTATTACCATTTGGTTAAGATATGCTGCTGCTGTTGGCTTTTTAGAATAGAGTGGAGTGATTCCTGTCCAGAATGAGCTCTGGGTGTAGGCAGGAGGTGGAACAGAATGATCTTCACAAACCTCTAATATTTCTGTGAGATGATCTTTGTTCCACTCTTCTACCCTTGCCCCTCTTGCTGGCCATCTTGAATGAGTAGTTTCCTTTAAACTTCTAACTAAAAGAGGAATGCTGTCTGTCTAGGCCCAAACTCCTTTGCTGTCTTCTCTTAAAAGCCCCATGGTTAGCAACTGTAGCCTGGGAGTGTGTGTGGGGTCCTTGCCACTCAGTCACTGGCTGTTTGAAAAATAACTTAAAAATATATATTTACAGGCCGGGCACGGTGGCTCAAGCCTGTAATCCCAGCACTTTGGGAGGCCAAGACGGGCGGATCACGAGGTCAGGAGATCGAGACCATCCTGGCTAACACGGTGAAACCCCGTCTCTACTAAAAATACAAAAACAGGCGCCTGTAATCTCAGCTACTCGGGAGGCTGAGGCAGGAGAATGGCGTAAACCCGGGAGGCGGAGCTTGCAGTGAGCTGAGATCCGGCCACTGCACTCCAGTCCGGGCGACAGAGCAAGACTCCGCCTCAAAAAAAAAAAAAAAAAAAATATATATATATATATATATTTACAATGAAAAGCCATGGGAGAAAACATTTAATAAGATGCTGCAGACTTTTGTGATAGCTTGCACATTGCTGCAAAAATTGGTACCTCTAATGTAGTCATTGATTCATACATGCATACATTCATCCAGTTACTTTTATCTATTAAGAGTCTACTATTGGCCGGGCGTGGTGGCTCAAGCCTATAATCCCAGCACTTTGGGAGGCCGAGACGGGTGGATCACGAGGTCAGGAGATTGAGACCATCCTGGCTAACATGGCGAAACCCCGTCTCTACTAAAAATAGAAAAAACTAGCCGGGCGACGTGGCGGGTGCCTGTAGTCCCAGCTACTCGGGAGGCTGAGGCAGGAGAATGGCGTGAACCTGGGAGTCGGAGCTTGCAGTGAGCTGAGATCTGGCCACTACACTCCAGCCTGGGCGGCAGAGCGAGACTCCGTCTCAAAAAAAAAAAAAAAAAGAGTCTACTATTGCATGAGATGCCTTTTGCTTAGGTATTAGAAATACAATGAGGAACAAGTGAAAGACCCTGATCTTACAGTGCAGATGGAGGAAATATAATTTTTTTTTGTTTTGTTTTTTTGAGGTGGACTCTTGCTCTGTTGCCCAGGCCGGAGTGCTGTGGTGCCATCTTGGCTCACTGCAGCCTCTGCCTCCCGGGTTCAAGCGATTCTCCTGCCTCAGTCTCCCCAAGTAGCTAAGACTATAGGTGTGTGCCAGCATGCCCAGCTAATTTTTGTATTTTTAGTAGAGACGGATTTCACCATGTTGGCCAGGCTGGTCTTGAACACCTGACTTCAGGTTATCCACCCACCTCAGCCCCACAAGATGCTGGGATTACAGGCGTGAGCCACCGTCCCCTGCTAGAAATATAATTTAACGGATATTTCAGATATTTTTTCTTTGGAAACTTGTAGGTTTTTCTCTTTATCCTTGGTGTGTTTATCTATATATATATATAAATATATATATGTATATTTTTAAATTATTTTTAGGTTGGGCGCGGTGGCTCACACCTGTAATCCCAGCACTTTGGGAGGCCAAGGCGGGCAGATCACTTGAAGTCAGGAGTTCAAGACCAGCCTGGCCAACATGTGAAACCCTGTCTGTACTAATACAAAAATTAGCTGGGCATGGTAATGCATGCCTGTAATCCCAGCAACTCTGGAGGCTGAGGCAGGAGAATCTCTTGAACCTGGGAGGCAGCGGTTGCAGTGAGCTGAGATCTTCCCATTGCACTCCAGCCTGGACAACAAGAGCGAAACTCCATCTAAAAAAAAAAAAAATTGTAAAATACACAAAAAGGTAAAATTTAACACCTTTATCATGGTAAGTATATAGTTTAGTGACATAAATGTTCATGTCTATGCGCGGTTGCTCACGCCTGTAATCCCAGCACTTTGGGAGGCCGAGGTGGGTAGATCACCTGAGGTCAGGAGTTTGAGACCAGCCTGGCCAACATGGTGAAACCCTGTCTCTACTAAAAATACAAAAATTAGTCGGGCGTGATGGCGTGCGCCTGTAATTGTAGCTACTCGGAAGTCTGAGGCAGGAGAATTGCTTGAACCCGGGAGGTGGAGGTTGCAGTGAGCTGAGATTGCGACACTGCACTCCAGCCTGGGCGAAAAGGAGCAAAACTCCATCTCAAAAAAAAAAAAGCAACAAAAAACCACATTGTTGTATAACTATCACCTTTTTCTATCTCTAGAACTCTTCATCTTGCAAAATTGAAACTCTGTACCCATTAAATAATAAATTACCCATTCCTCCTTCCCTCTGGTCATTTCCAGTAAATAGTGCTGGGATTCAAAAAAAAAATGGCCGTTTAAAAACTATTGCCAGTTTTACTTTTTCGGTCACCTCTTCATCCTAAAGAAAATGGAAGCCTTTGTGTGTCCCTTTCCTGCATTAAATACTGATTATTTATTGAGTTTTTATTTAGCATTATTGGGTCTTTTCAGGTGGGGAAGTGAGACATAGAGGTTGAGAGGGCTCCCAAAAGAGAGAGGTACAAGGCCAAGTCTCTGCCCTCCAGCATTTTCACTTTAAATCCAGGAAAAGCTGAGAGTGCAGAGTCCAAGAGTCCACACACTAAAATGGGAGGCACATAAACTCAGGAACAAAAATAGAGGAGGGAGGCTTTAGAGCTAATCTAGGTTTTGGAGGCAAGGCAGAAAAAATATAGGAATGGGTTAAGAGGAGCCTCGTGGACCAGCCTGGCTAACATTGAAACCCCGTCTCTACTAAAAATACAGAATGCTGTAATCCCAGCACTTTGGGAGGTTGAAGCGGGTAGATCACCTGAGAACAGGAGTTCGAGACCAGGCTGACCAACATGGTGAAACCCCATCTCTCCTAAAAATACAAAAATTAGCTAGGCATGGTGGCGTGCGCCTGTAATCCCAGCTACTTGGGAGGCTGAGGTAGGAGAAGCGCTTGAACCCGGGAGGTAGAGGTTGCAGTGAGCCGAGATTGTGCCACTGCACTCCAGCCTGGGCAACAGAGTGAGACTGTCTCAAAAAAATAAACAAAAAAACAAAAACAAATACAGCCTTGTGGATGGACAGGGAGCTGTTTTTGGGCCGATCATTCACCTAGAAGAGGGAGGCATTAAGTGAGGATTCACAGAAATGAGGCTCTCAGTTAATAGGGCAGCCACTCCTGTTTATTTCTCTTATTGAGCATCTTTGCTTCTGAGCACTGTGAGGTGGTAAGGCTCAAAAGATGAGTTCTTTCTACAATTGCAGGAGCATTTATTGAGTATCTACTCAGGTCATACTGTTACTTCACCGAATCTCCCAAAGAACTCTGAAGGTATTATCATCTTCATTCTACAGAAGAATCTGAACTAAGTTCACACCTTCAATAAGTAGGAGTACTGGGATTTCAAACCCAGGCATTTCTATTTCCAAAGTTGAGCTCCCTTAAAAGGTGCAAACTCTGGAGGTTGAGGCAGGAAGGTTGCCTGAGCCTACGTGTTTCAAGTTACAATAAGCTATGATGGTGGCATTGCACTCCATCCTGGGTGACAGAATGAGACCCTGTCCCTAAAAAAAGAAAAAAAAAGAGAAGGTTGGGAACAGGTGATCCTCCAGCACCCGGAGGGGGTGAGGTCTTCTTGAGCTTTTTTTGCAGGGGCTGGGAAGTGGGGCGTAAGCTTAGCAGATACAATTTCTCCTTGCTCTGAGCCTTCCCAGGCATTTCATACCTACTTGCCGTTGAGATTTTCAGATTATCTTCAGTGGTTGAAGACAATTGACTTTTTAAAAAAAATTTATTTATTTATTTATTTATTGGGAGATGGAGTCTCGCTTTGTCACCCAGGCTAGAGTGCAGTGGTGCAATCTCGGCTCACTACATACAACCCCCGCCTCCTGGACTCAAGTGATTCTCCTGCCTTAGCCTCCCGAGTAGCTACAGGCATGTGCCACCATACCTGGCAAATTTTTGTACTTTTAGTAGAGAAGGCGTTTGCCATGTTGGCCAGGCTGGTCTCGAGCTCCTGACCTCAGGCGATCCTCCCTCCTTTGCCTCCCAAAGTGCTAGAATTACAGGCATGAGCCACTGTGCCTGGCCAGTTGAAGAAAATTGAGATTGGATGGGTCCAAATTTTCTCCCTTTGTCTGGGCAGCTAAGATGGGAAATGGGAATTCTGTTGGAATGAAATAATACACTGAGAGGAAGCTGAACAAAGTGGAAGAAGGATCTGAGTGGTGTTAGAACTTAGGTGTCAGTCTCAGCCTGTCCTTTTGCAGATGTGTAAGGTGTGGGATCTGGGGTCACTGTCTATTTTCCTGGGACTCTGTTTCCTCACCTGAATCCTCCCCATCTCCAGAAACCTCATAAAATAAGCTGGATGAGTGTTTTGAGTTCTAGGAGCCTCCATCCTTTGACGCTTCTGGAAGGTACCAGGGCTGGAGCTTTAGGCTGATCTTCCCACCCCCCCTTTTGTTTGGGTTCAACCCACGGGAAAATGGGAGCTTGGGGGGAAGGGCGGAGATTGAGATGCTTCCTTTTCCCTCCTCCTCCTCCTCCCTCCTCCCAGCAGGAAAGGACAAAGAGTTGACCTTTGTTCCAAGTCTACAGAATCATAATTCATAGTTCCAACATGTTAGTTTTTCTTTCTTTCTTTAGACAGGGTCTCCCTCTGTCACCCAGGGTGGAGTGCAGTGGCATGATCACAGCTCACGGCAGCTTTGACTTTACCAGCTCAAGCAAGAGCCCGAGTCTCCCAAAGTGTTGGGTTTACAGGCACCAGCCACCACGCCTGGCTTCCATACGTATTAGTTTCTAAAAAATCAGGAACCCAGTTACTTTTTTTTTCTGGCAAGTAGGAACAGGCTGCACAATGTAGTGACATTTGCTGGCCAGTGTCACCTTGACCTCTCAGCCCGTTTTCTGATCTGCAGAACGGAAGTAGCAATATTCTCAGTCTCCCCTGTTGTTGAGAGGCTCAACTCAGCCTCTTGTAGTGGTTCCAGATTCATAGTGTGGGCAAAGAGAAGTACTTTGTGAACTCTAAAGCACCATGCAAAGGTGAGTTAACAAGATCATTAATTGATGATACCCCAAAAGGGCTGAAAGGTCATTCTCACCCCCAAACAAATGCCCTACTCTGCATGGGGGCAAGTATGACTTCTATTGTGACTTTGCTATGGAGCTTCCCAGAAGGCCTTGGGGACTTGCACGGGAGGAGAGCGTTCTTCCTCTGCCGGCGCCGAAGGCTCCTAGTTCCGTGCCCACCCTGCTCCCAGGCCTTAGTTCCTGGCCTCACAGTGGGAGGCCTCCCGCCCCGTGCCGCCTCCTCCCGAGGCCCAGCCAAGGTCTCTAAGGAATCCCGCCTCCCGGGCCATTTTCTCCCCTCCAGCCTCCGCGGCCCCATTTCCAGCCTCTCCCGGGCTCCCTACCCCCAACCGGTTGCCACTTAAATGCTTGCAGGCCTGGTGCAGGCGGGAAGCCCCCTTCCCCCACAGGACCACCTCAGTCACAGCCCTGACCACAGGGAGGTCGGGTCTGGATTTACTAAAGGACCCTGGAGGGGGAGACTGCCCCTCGCCGGCTGCCTGGCTTCGCCATGGGGTCGGGTTTCGACCGGCCGGTGGCTCTGGAGAGAGACAAAGGGCAAAGTCCTGGTCCCCACCCCCACCCCGCAGCCCCTGGCGCGGGTCCCCTCCCCCTCGGGGCCCAGGGCGGGTAGCCGAGGGCCGCTGGTCCCTGCCGGACAGGTTTGGAGCGAGTCGGGGCGCCCAAGGGGGCTTTGGCGGTAGAACATTCGAGACCGTGCGGAGCCTTGTAGCGGAGGGGCTGGGTGGCTGCTCTGTCCCCCTACTTGTGTGCTGCGGCCTCAGCCCACCCAGAGGCCGGGGTGGGAGGGCGAGTGCTCAGCTTCCCGGGTTAGGTGAGAGGGGCTGGGGAGGGGGCGGAGTGCTCAGCTTCCCGGGTTAGGTGAGAGGGGCTGGGAGGGGGCGGCCGTGGGCACAGGCGGGGATAGCCCGCCCCTCAGCTGC
This sequence comes from Piliocolobus tephrosceles, assembly GCF_002776525.5. Taxonomy (NCBI): domain Eukaryota; kingdom Metazoa; phylum Chordata; class Mammalia; order Primates; family Cercopithecidae; genus Piliocolobus; species Piliocolobus tephrosceles. Next base: position 45,514,162 of record NC_045449.1, on the reverse strand, counting down.
GCCATCTCAGTTCTCAATTGCCCGTTCACGAGGGCGCCCCTCCCCCGCCTCAGCTGCCGCCGCCCTTCCCAGGCACCGCACTATCCCCCTTAGTGGTTCTCCCCACAGTCCCCGTCCCCCTCAGTCTCCCTCTCAGTCTGTCTCTCATTCTCCCCCTCAGTCCCTGTCCCCCTCAGTCTCCCCTCAGTCTCTCATTCTCTCCCTCAGTCCCTGTCCCCCTCAGTCTCCCCTCAGTCTCAGCCCCCCATATCGCCGTCCCCCTCAGTGGCCCGCTCTGCTGCGCTTTCCCCTGCTCCACCGCGAGGGGCCGTGTTCACCGCCTAGGTCCTCTTGGCTGTCCCCTCCTCCTGGCCAAGGATAGGCGAGAACCATCTTGGAAGGCACTCAGTCCTCCCAGACAGGATCCTTGGTGGTAGAACATTCTAGACCGTGCGGAGCCCTGGGGAGGAAGACCTACCCTGAGAGGGCACTTGAGGGGGAGGAGGGCCACGCAGGGGCCGGTGTCAGGGGAGAGACTGGCTGAAGCGCCCGCCAGGAAGAAGCCAGCAGCAGTGCCTGTTTCCCACCAGCAGGTCATGGTTGGCAGCTAGGGGGAGATGCGGATCCCTGAGGGCTCCTGCGCCGTGCCCGCCACTCACAGATACGCAGACGCTTGCTGGGCTGGTGCCCAGATGTTTGCCTCTTCTCACCAGGGGGCACTAAGGACCCCGAGGAGCACGCGGATGTCCGTCGAGTCCTTTTCATGGTGCAGTGGGAAGCTGCCGAAGACTGATTGATTTGGAGGCTGGTCTGGTTTCCTCTCCTTGCTCCTGAGAGGGCCACCTTGGCTGTTCCCTCTCAAGGACAGAGCCCGACTCTGTCCCTTTCCAAGGCACCTCGCATGACTCCTTCCACTGGGCACCAGCTCCATCCTCCGCCGGGCCTCCGAGACCCCGAGTGCCCAAGCGTGTGCTTTGTCGCCGAGGCTGGAGTACAGTGGCGTGATCTTGGCTCATTACAACTTCAGCCTCCCAAGTAGCTGAGATTACAGGCACGCGCCACAACACCCGGCTAATTTTTGTATTTTTAGTAGAGATGGAGTTTCACCATGTTGGCCAGGCTGGTCTTGAACTCCTGACTTGAAGCGATTCGCCCGCTTCGGCTTCCCAAAGTACTGGGATCATAGGCGTGAGCTAGTTCACCCGGCTGTGAGCTTATGGCTTTTAAGCTTTCTGGAGAGAGGCTGGCATCTCCACCAGGGGCGAGAGCTAAACCAGCATCTCCAGGGAGGCGGGGCCGGGCCGGAGATGGTCTTCCTGCCCCCCACTCATCCCTGTGTCGGAGCTTAGTAACCTTCCCGACCCCCGGGGAAGATTCTGAAACTTCCCTTCCCCCTGCCAGTCTGAGAAGGATGGTGAGCAGTGTGCCTGAGGGGGGCCTCCCCATCTCTGCTTCCAGCAGAAAGGCTCAGTTGCACAGCTCCTGTTGGGTCATCTCTTTCCCATTTGTCCTCATGCTTTAGGTTTGTCCTGATGGTTTCTTCTCCACATCCCTCACTCCACCCCAGGGACCCCCGTATTCTCTGTGCTTCAACATGACCACCGCTCCCCTTTGGGAGCCACTTAAGGTGGAGGAGAGGGTGGCAGTTAGCCCAGGCTGATGTGGAATTTGTCTGGAAAGAGCTGGGCTGTCCCAGAGCTTCGTTTTGGCCTCCTTGGGGGCTGCTCAGATGGGCTTTCTTGTCAAACTATTTCCCAGATAGGCAAATTGAACAAAGTGTTCTTGCTGAGGTTGGCTTGACCCCACCGCCACTTAGTACCTTCCACAAGTTGCTTTCTTCCTCCCCCAGAGCAAGATGACATTTTGCATGGTAGGAATTTTTGGTGAGTACCCTTTCACCCCACTAACCAATCTCCCTGACAGCCATCCAGCCGTATCATAGGGCACTTAGCTCTTCTGCAAGTGAAATCCCGTGCCCAAATTAGAGCCGCATGCAGTAAAAGCCAGTTGGCACGCGCTTAACCATACAGAATATGGGCACTTTTCCTGCTCCTGACGTTGGGGCTGTTCAGGCTTCTGCTGTATTAACACTTGTCTTCAGAGAGAAAGCAGAGGAGTTTGGTGCAGTGAGCACAAGCAGCCTACTAGTCCTGCCTCCAAGTTGGCAAGTCTGTTTCCTTCTCTGAGCCTCAGTTTCTCCATCTGTGAAATGAAGGTGACTGTTTAGTATCCTCTCAGGCTTCAGAGGCTTACCCCGTTTCATTTCTACCTCAGTGTATCAATCTGATGTTTTTCAACTAGAGCTTACTGGTGACAGATTAAGGGGTGTGTGTGTGTATGTGTGTGTGTGTGTGTCTCTGGTCATATAAGCTAAGTGATTTCCTTCTTTCCCCTAAATATGGGTAGAAGAGCCCTCTAGAGGAGTGGGAGGAAGGGTTCAGCCCAGAGTAGCTCTTGGTGACCTGCTTTTCTTTCCTACTTTTCCCCAACAAGTAGTATAGGAAGGAGGCAGTGTGTGTATGCCACATACATTAAAAGACCTTGTTCACAGGGTGATAGTTGCATTCCAGTGGTGTCCTTACCTTCCAGTCCCCTCACACTCTGGCTTTCTTTGTGGTGGTGGCATCTGCTCTGCTCAGTCCCACATCTCCCAGTAGGTCAATGTTTTCTGGCCTCTACCCCTGCCAGCCTGCCACCCAACAGCTCGCCCGCCCGCCCGCCTGTCCTCCTGCCTGTCTGGCTGCCCTGCCTCTGGATCAGCCTGGCACAGAGCCCTGGGCTTTTGGCCAGCTCCTCCTCCCCTCCCTGCCCCCGCCCCTTTTCTCAGCTACTGCCATGCCTGAAGCGTGCCAGGTCCGCCCCCTTCAGAAGTTTTCTTGGACAATTTTTTTTTCACCGCCTCTCTACCCTGTAGGGATAAGGAGGTGGGGTGGGGAGGAAGGACTGAGTCAGTGGTGATTTTCTGGAAAAGGCAGAGGTTGGCACCTTAGGGCAACTTCCAGATGGGAGGGACAACTGGGAGAGGGGCCAGCTTTGGGAGGGGGCTTCTACTCTGGTGTCAGCCACATGGAACCCTCTTGTTGAAGAGTTAGCAGAATCATCTACTTCTGAAGGGGTCCAGTGAGCATCCCTCCCTCACTCTCCAGTTAGCTTTGTCTGTTCTCTTATCCCAGACCAAACCAAATCAAACCAAGTCCCCTACTGGACTGTAAACCTGGTGAAAGCAGGGACCATGCCAATCACTGTGTGCTGGGTACTGTAGCATAGTTGCCCAGCACTGTCCAACAGAAATGCAATGTGAGCCATACATGTAAGTTTTTATTTTCTACGAGCCATATTAAAGAAACAGGTGAAATTAATTTTCAAGATAGTTAATATATAAAAAATGATTTCAACATGCAATCAGTATAAGTAATTATTAAAGAGATATTTAATCTTTTTTTGGAGGGTACTCAAGTTTTAGAAATCTAGTATTCTAAACTAGATTAAAATTATTATTTATTTATTTATTATTTTTTGAGTCAGAGTCTCACTCTATTGCTCCGGCTGGAGTGCAGTGGCATGAAATCAACTCACTGCAACCTCAACCTCCTGGGTTCAAGTGGTTCTTGAGCCTCAGCCTCCCAAGCAGCTGGGATTATGGGCACCTGCCACCACACCCGGCTAATGTTTTATACTTTTAGTAGAGACAGGGTTTCGCCATGTTGATCAGGCTGGTCTTGAGCTCCTGACCTCGGGTGATCCACCCACCTCGGCCTCCCAAAGTGTTGGAATTATACAGGTGTGAGTCACTGCACCCGGCCATATTTTATTTTATACTTAACAGCACATTCCAAATTCAGATGCTACATTTTGACTGGAAACACTTGCTCTGTTTTTAGATTTCATAAAGTTTACAGTTGAAAAAGTTAAATAGTTAATGTTTTTGTTTTTTTTGAGACGGAGTTCTGCTCTGTTGCCCAGGCTGCATGCAGTGCAGTGGCATGATCTCTGCTCATTGCAACCTCTGCCTCCCAAGTTCAAGCGATTCTTGTGCCTCAGCCTTCCCAGTAGCTGGGATTTACAGGCATGCCCACCATGCCCAGCTAATTTTTGTATTTTTAGTAGAGACAGGGTTTCACTTTGTTGGCCAGGCTGGTCTCAAACTCCTGACCTCAGGTGATCCACCTGCCTCGACCTCCCAAAGTGCTGGGATAACAGGTGTGAGCCACCACGCGCGGCCTAACACTTGAAGTTACAGAATGAAAAATTTAGTTGCTCAGTTGGACTGGCCACACTGCAAGAGCCTCAGCAGAGCAGCCAAATGTAATTAGTGGTTCTTGTAGTGGACAGAGAAGGCCCAGTGTGTAGTGGCTGTCAAGATAACAACAACAACAATGAAGAAATGGCTCCAAGCAGCTGGACTCTTACCAGAAACCACCAGCTTCTTGACTTCTGATTAGAAATCTAGTACCTGTTAGATGATGTGAGCATGGTGTGTGTGTTTTTGCAGGTTTGAAACATGTTTGTTGCTTATTTTCCAGCATCGGGGAACCCCAAACTGGCTCCCAGTCTAGCTTTGTTTTCTAATTGCCTCAGGCTGATGCCTTCTCTACTTGTTGAGATGCCTGCAGCGTTGACTGAAGACTTGGATATCATTGGGATGAAGTTAAAAGTGTTAGGTGGGGATGGGGGTTAAGCAGTGTGTCTTTACTTTGGGATTATGGATGGATTCGAAAGTCTTCATTAACCCCTGAAATCTTGAAATGATGTGCAAAGTGCATTTTTCTGGTGGAGTGTTCTTGCCTTTTATCCTAATAGGAACTGTCTCAAAAAAAAAAAAAAAAAAAATTAAGAACCAGTTATTCAGACTATTAGGGCACAGAAAATCCATCTAATTAAGAAGGTGTTTCTTTATAGGTAGACAGGGTTGATCCCTGTCTGGGGACATAGGACCCTCTGAGATAGATTAATCCTACTCCTAGTTTCCCAGATGTGAGAAACTGAGGTCCAGAGTTGAAGGCTTGACTTGTCCAAGACCACACATGGAGCCGGAAGCTTGGCCTGGGGGAGGGGTGGAGGTGAAGGTTCTAATCTGAAGATCCCGGTTTAATCCTACTTCTTTGCTGGAGATGAAAGTCCAGGCTTGACTCATGACAGGGGCCCTAGGGGAATTGGGGCCCCAAACTTGACAAGATTCCAAAACCTGCTCCCACCTTGCCCTCCTCCCTTCCTTCAACTGGCTTGCCCCACCCCAGTTTAAAGGCACTTCTCCCTCTAGGGAGGGGTGAGGGAGGCCATAAACATGATTGAAAATGGCATCCTCGCTTCTGGGTATGGAGGCTGAAAGACGAGCAGGTTTGCAGAGGATTAGAGAAATCCCAGTCCCAGAGGCAGTTTTCAGCCTCCCTCCCTGAGACCTAGAGTTCCCATTCACACTGTGCACACTGCTTTCCTGGGAGGCCTGTTTCTGAGACCGTCTCATCTGGTGCATTTGCTCCTTCCTCCCTTGGACCCCAAGCCCTAGTCTCCTTCCAGCCTCTGTAAGCTTCTCAAGGTTCTGGATTCTTTCGAATAGAACACCAAAAGGGAAATTTCATTACTTCATACTAGTTTCTATTAATTTTGAACTGCTTATGACTTCAGAACTGGGTGAGCTGGAATTACCAGTCTTTTTTGTTTTTACCTTTTCATTATGGAAAGAAATACAAACATAAAAGTAGAAAGGATAATGAAATAACCCCTCCATGTACCACCCATCACTTAGCTTTAACAATTACCATGCATATGCAGTCTGTTTTCATTTTCCCCTGCGCTCTGATTATTTTGAAGCCAATCTTAGACATGTCATTTTATTTGTAACTTTCAGTATGTATTTCTAAAATGTAAGAATTACAATATGACTTTAAAAGATTGACAACAGGAGTGAGCCATCGTGCCTGGCTCCTAACTTACACTTTATTTATTTAGTTTGAGACAGGATCTCACTCTGTCACCCAGCCTGGAGTGCAATGGTGCCATCTTGGCTAACTGCAACCTCTGCCTCCCAGGCCCAGGTGATCCTCCCATCTCAGTCTCCTGAGTAGCTGGGACCACAGGTGCCTGCCTGGCTAATTGTGTGTGTGTGTGTGTGTGTGTATATATTATATATGTATGTTGGGGTGGGGTGGGGTGGGGTGGGGGACAGAGTCATGCTATGTCACCCAGGCTGGAGTACAATGGTGCGATCTCACTGCAACCTCCCCGCCTCTCAGGTTCAAGCGATTCTTCTGCTTCAAAGTAGCTGGGATTACAGGCGTGCGCCACTATGCCCAGCTAATTTATATATTTTTAATAGAGACTAGATTTCACCATGTTGGCCAGGCTGGTCTCGAACTCCTGACCCCATGACTCACCCACCTCAGTCTCCCAGGGTGCTGGGATTACAGGCGTGAGCTACGGTACCCGGCCCTAACTTCTACTTTAACCGAAGGAAATTAACATGCCAGGCTCTGAGATTCATTATCTCATATAATCCTCCGTACCCGCTAAGGTGGTATCAATGGATGTTTTACAGACCAGGATACTGAGATGGGGAGGTTGAATATCTTGTCTGAGTCACACAGCCACACAGAACCACAGCCAGAATTTGAACCCAAAGCCTGTTTGAATCCAGACTCTTTGCACTGTCCCTGTGCTGCCTTTTTGAAGACGTAAAGGGGACAGAAAGCCTTTGCCAAAGTAAACTCACTTTAGGCTGGAGGACAAAATAAAAAACACTTAAAGAGTTCACACAACCCAGTGAACAGTGGGTCTGTGCCATGGAACTGCACTCCGATAAATCAAAACATCCCACCTATAATTCTTTAAACTATTAACTTCTTTTTCCAGGTTCCTATTTCCATAGTTAGTTGAAAAGTGAGTATTTGGCATATTGAACATTGACTAGGTATTTGATGACGTCAAATTATTGTCATCCTGGTGTGGTGGCTCACATCTATAATTTCAGCACTTTGGGAGCTGAGGTGGGAGGATCGCTTGAGGACAGACAGGAGTGTAAGACCAGCCTGGAAAACATAGTGAGGCCCCATCTCTACAAATTAAAAAAAAAAAAAAAATTGGAGCCAGGCGTGATGGTGCATGTGCTGGTGGTCCCAGCTGCTCAGGAGGCTGAGGTGGGAGGATCGCTTGAGCCTCGGAAGTCAAGGCTGCAGTGAGCCAAGATCCCACCACTGCACTCCAGCCTGGATGACAGAGCAATACTCTGTCTCAAAGAAAAGAAAAAAGTAGGCTCTTCCCTAATTGAGAACTGTTTTCTTTTCTCTTTGGTGTAAGTCAGTGACACTTCTCTGAACTCTTGAGGTATGAAAGGATGAGAACTCTCAGCCCAGGGAGAGTTCCCAATCTCATCTCCCTCCCAGGGGCCCTCTCCTTGTGCTCCCTGAATCTTTTACTTCCTACATAGCTTCTTAAGCTGTTGCAAGGATGCTCTTTCCCTCTGTTTTCTCCTGAATCCCCCCTGGGCTTCTGGAGAATGGTCACTCCGTCTTGGTCACTCCGTCTTTGTCGCTCTTATGCCCCCTCCTTGGCCCAGCAGCCTTTGAGAGGTGAGTCCTCAATAGCTACTATATATCTGGAAAGCTGCCGCCCCTGCCCCCACATGCCCCACCCCTGGCCCAGGACCTGATAACTGCTCTGTAGATCAAGGCAGGCAGAGGGCACCAGAAGCCACAGCATGTTGGCACCCAGGAAAATAGGCTGGTGCAACTGTTGCCTTTATTGCCAGGGACTGGTTGCTTCATTCTTTGAATCCACAGGTTTATCAGCTATAGGAGGGTGGAAGAGGGTGGGGGGAATTAATGAACTCAGAGTTCACCTTTCTTTTCTGAACAATGGATGTTCATTGGTTTCGGCAATCCAGGCATATAGAAGGTGCCCAGGAGATACTGCCCACAGGGCAAAGGCACTTCGCAGCTCTGGTAGAAGCTGGTCTACTGAAGTACTGGAGTGGGTCCCTGGTCCCTGGTACCTGGACCCTTTAACTGGGAAGATGGGGGAGTGGGGTGGGCTCTAGGCAGTGGTATTTTTCACTATTTTCCCCACCAGTGCATAAGTAAAATCTTAATAACTGTTACTATCGTCAACCCTACCCGCCTGCCTCTTTCCATGCTAGTCTGGGTACTCCAGTTCCCTGGGACTGGGGACTTGGACATGGACTGAGTGCTTACTATATGGCGAGCAGCTTGTTTCATACAACTTCTCTTTGAAGTCTTCGTAAAAGCCTTATTCAAGTTTCACAGGAGGTAACTAAGGTTCAGAGTGAAGAAGTAACCAGTTAGGGTGCTCTTAGCTTCCATCTGGATCCCCCAAGTTCACAATACACTGCCGGAGCCCAGCCCACGCCAGGCCTCCTCTAAGTGTTTGTGGAATGAATGAGACTGGGACCAAGGGAAGGAAAATACAGGTTACAGTTCTCAGCAATGCCCCATGTGCTTTGGGCCTGAAAGAAATTAGGTAGCACCATACTTAATAGAAACTGGGCCAAGGGCTTAAAAGACAAAGGTTCTTCATGGCCTCTGTGCCTCCCTGCCCCCTCGTTGTGTTTTAATCAGGGCTGGGGGCTTTGCAGAAAGGAGGCCTGGAGGGGCCTGGAGTGGGTTCCCAGGGTGGGTTTTGTGCCCTGGAGGGCTGGGTGAGTCTCTGCTGGTTGGGGGCGGGGGAGGGCTGCCAGGATGTCTTTTCTTTCATTGGTTGGGTGGCCCTGCCCTCCTCCCCCTCCCTCTCCTGGAACATTCCAGACATTCCAGACGATCTGCCTGCCATTGCTTTCAGGATATGGATTAACATCCCATCAGAGATTTGATTTCACCACTGCCACCCTTCTCCTCCCCCCATCCCCTCCACGAAAGAAAGCCTCTAAAACTGGGAGTTTGAAGTGTAAGGGAATTTTGACCTTTGACCTTAGATTGTACTAAGGGACCATCTTGAAAGAGCACACTTCAAACTGGGCTCCGAAACTGGGGTTCCCTTAGGCCCTTACTGGTTTGAACTCCCAGGTAAGCCACCCCCACCTCTCTGCCCTTCATCCAGAAGTGTTCCCTTGAGGGAGGTCCTGGGCCTGGGCCTGGACAATACCTGTTATAGGTGTTAAACTAGGTCTGTGTTCTCAATCTTCCAATGGCGTGGCCATTTCTTTTCCTCATTTTTTCTAGCAGCTTTGCTTGCATTGTGAGGGCTTCTACATTTTCAGTCTGTCTAGTTGGTCATCAGATGAGTTGTGGGAAATTCCTCACAAGGGTAGAGGCAGGGGTTCCCTCTTGGCCAATGAATTGAATCACAAAAAGGTAGTCTGATGGCATTTGGGGACCTGGAACTGGATTTGTATCTTATTATTTTTGTCCTGCTATAATCTGACCTACACTTAGGTCAAGTTCATGAACAAACCAAAGAAGAAAGCCGCAGAGATTCTCTTCAATACTTATTTCCTTCTTTCCCCATTATTTCATCCCTTGGAGAGTTTTCCTTAACATATTTAGAATTGCAGGCTAGAAAATATCATAAAGACCTTGCTTGTACCCACTGTAAAGCTGGAGATATTGAGGTCACATGGGTGAAGTGAGTGAACTGGCTCAGGATAGCCAAGGTCAATGCTTTTACAGCTAGAGCTTAGCATCCCTTTTCCCTGGTGGTCCCTTATGTTTTCAGCACCCTTTCCCCCAGGCTTGGCAAGGGCTGGCATGTCAGATAGGAATACTGAGGCCCGAAGCTTAAGAGAGGCTTAATTAGAGGAATAGCCAGTCGGGGGCAGGTTAAGGGCTAGAACTAGACTTTCTTACTTTCTAGTTCAGTTATCCTTCAAGCCACTGGAGTTTTTTTGGATATTGTCGTTGGACTAAGAGTTTATAATCAAGGATAAACAAAGATACAAATGCAATTGACCAACACATTAAGTCAATTTAAAAGTCTTAAACCCAGGGATTAGCGCATTGATTTGGGTGGTGAGCAAGTGATCTGGGAGTCAGCCCTGAACTTGAAAGCCTTCCTTAGGGAAAAATACCTTTTTTTTTTTTTTTTTTAAAACGATTCTCACTCTGTTGCCCAGGCTGCAGTGCACTGGTTTGATCTCGGCTCACTGCGACCTCTGCCTCCCTGGTTCAAGCGATCCTCCTGCCTCAGCCTCCTGAGTAGCTGGAATTACAGGCACGTGCCACCATACCCTGCTAATTTTTCTTTTTTGTAGAGAGGAAATTTCAGCATGTTGGCCAGGCTGGTCTCCAACTCCTGACCTCAAGTGATTGGCCTGCCTCGGCCTCCCAAAGCATTGGGATTACAGGCATGAGCCATCACGCCTGCCTAAAAATTGCATTTTAAAGATGGGAAGAAGAAATTACCTGGGCATAGTGGCATGCACATGTGGTCCCAGCTATACAGGAGGGTGGGAGGTGGGAGGATCGCTTGATCTCAGGAGGTCTAGGCTGCAGTGAACTGTGTTTATGCCACTGCACTCCAGTTTGGGTGACAAGAGCACTTTACAAGATTGTTAGTAAATAATAATCATAATAAAGCTGGGAAGAAAAAAGTACTGTATAGTTACTGGGAGAGAGGAAAGTAGTGGCATTATGCTGACTTGTACCTGTGTTAATCACTCCCACCTTAGTATTCACAGATACATCTATTGTTACACTTTAAGTACTTACATTTTCTAGCATCACCTACCACCCTGTGAAAGAAATGGCCTGGAAGAGGTCAAACAATCTTGTAAAGGTCAGTACTAGTAAGTGGAGCATAGGTTTAAATCCGTATCTGTGCCAAGGACTTAACCACTGCACTATATCCTGCTGTGATTTGTTTGCGTATATTATCTCACCTAATAAATTGTGAACACCTTCAACCAGACATTTGTCTCTTTTGTTTATTTCTGTGTTTCCAGCATCTAGAACAAAGTAGTGTGTGAAGTAGGTATTAATTAAATGGTTGTTAGATTAATTAATAATAGTGCCTTGGGCCAGGTGTTGTGGCTTATGCCTGTAATCTCAGCATTTTGGGAGACCAAGATGGGCGGATCACCTGAAGTCTGCAGTTCAAGACCAGCCTGGCCAATATAGTGAAACCCCGTCTCTACTAAAAATACAGAAATTAGCCCGATGGGGTGGCACACACCTGTAATCCCAGCTACTCGGGAGGCTGAGGCAGGAGAATCGCTTGAACCCAGGGGGCAGAGGTTGTAGTGAGCCGAGATCGTGCCATTGCACTCCAGCCTGGGTGGCAGAGCGAGACTCTGTCTCAAAAACAAATAAAAAATAAAAAATAATGTCTTATTTAGCTTTGTATTCCTAGTGCCTGGAACATAGTTATGGTAACCTGCTTACTGAATAAAGGAATGAGTGAGAAAGTAGTGGGACAAACAAAACAGTTGTGTGTGTGTGTGTGTGTGTGTTTTGTTTGAAATGTTAACTGAGTGCTTAGAACACCTGATTCTGCATTCCTAGGTGTGGTAGCATTCATGATAATTTTGGTCTCTAAAGCGAGGTACCCCTACTGCAAGTTTCCATTCCTAAAAGTTTATTCTTAGATTTTAAGACTATGGTGTTGGTGAGCTGAAGGTAGGGAAATAGAAACTGGGACAAGGATTAGAAACTGCGAGTTTACAGACCCCTCATGTATTCAGAGCTTTCTTTAATTCTGCTCCCTCTTTACTTTCAGGAGCCGGAAAATTCAAATCCGAAATATTCCACCTCAGCTCCGATGGGAAGTAAGTGTTTGGGGGAAACTCTAAATGGAGTGGGATACTGGAGCCTGGAAAGTACATCTGGACCAGCTGGAGTTGCCAGAAATGATTGGGGAGGTCTGGGGCCAGGCCAGGGAGGCCTGGGTCCCATCTGTCTGTCCGTCCGTCCTTCCGTCTGTCCTTCCTTCTGTCCGTCCTTCCTCCCGTCCTTCCTCCTGTCTGTCCTTTCTCTCTCTCTCCTTTTTTTTTTTTTTTTTTGAGATGGGGTTTTGCTCTCTGCCCAGGCTGGAGTGCAGTGGCACGGTCTTGACTCACTGCAACCTCTTCCTCCAGGTTCAAGCGATTCTCCTGCCTCAGCCTCCCAAGTAGCTAAGATTACAGGCGTGTACCCCCATGCCCGGCTAATTTTGTATTTTTATTAGAGACAGAGTTTTACTGTGTTGATCAGGCTGGTCTCAAATGCCTTACTTCAAGTGAGCCACCGCGCCCAGCGTTATCTTTTCTTAACCCACAGCCCCATCTTTTAGGTTGTCCCTATGGTGAGAGGCATTAGGGAGATGGTGGATGAGTGTTTCCTAAGCCCGAAACTTGGTAATGTGGCAGAAGATAATTTAAGGACCCAGGCAGCCTAGGTCTGCTTCCCAAAAAGCCCTTAAGGCAGAACTTAAGTACAGTCCTGCAAAGACACCCCATCCGCATTAGCACCCCAGAAAAGTCACACTGGACAGGTAATAATGCTCAAACACTCCTATGACTCTGTCTGTGCCCCATTGCTTTAGGATGCGGGGTGTCCAGTGGCAGCTTTGCAAGGGTCCTGGGACTCAGAGTTAAGTGTACTTCCCTTCTCCATGCTCCTAGGTACTGGACAGCCTGCTGGCTCAGTATGGGACAGTAGAGAACTGTGAGCAAGGTAAGAGTGGGCCGGGCATGGGGTGGTGCTTGTGGTGGGGGTTGGAGGAGTTTGGTGCATTTGCTCTGCTTCACTTTGTTTCTTTCTTTTTCTTTTTCTTTTTTCTTTTCTTTTCTCTTTTTTTTTGAGATGGAGTGTTGCTCTGTCACCAGGCTGGAGTGAAGATGGCATGATCTTGGCTCATTGCAACCTCCACCTCCTGGGTTCAAGCAATTCTCCTGCCTCAGCCTCCTGAGTAGCTGGAATTACAGACACGTGCCACCATACCCAGCTGATTTTTGTATTTTTTAGTAGAGACGTGTTTTACCATGTTGGCCAGGATGGTCTCATCTCCTGACCTTATGACCCGTCCGCCTCAGCCTCTTAAAGTGCTGGGATTACAGGCGTGAGCCACTGCGCCCGGCCTCTGCTTCACTTTCCATGATCAAATCAACATTGAAAACCAAAAGAAGAAAGGCAGATAGAATGTGTTACACAGGGAAGTACATTGGATTGGGGGCCTGGACTCCTGGCCTAGGCTTCGGGTCTTAGTTATCTGTGGAACTGGGTTTCTCTTCTGTTTAGCAGGAGGCTTGAACAAAGCCACTCCTTCCCAGCATGGGGTCTCCAGGTTCTTAGGGATCAACCAAGGTAGAAATGGCTATCCCAGGATTTTAGAAATAGTCTAAGAACAGAAATCTTGCATTCAACCTGAGTTACCCTGCAGCCATTTTACTTTAAAAGCTTCATGTTTCTTGTTTTTGGCTGGAATAATCAACCGGTTGTCTCTTTTTAAAGCTCTGATTGGTAGCAACGTATGTCTTTTTTTTTTTTTTGAGACGGAGTCTCGCTGTGTCGCCCAGGCTGGGGTGCAGTGGCCGGATCTCAGCTGACTACAAGCTCCGCCCCCCGGGTTCCCGCCATTCTCCTGCCTCAGCCTCCCGAGTAGCTGGGACTGCAGGCGCCGCCACCTCGCCCAGCTAGTTTTTTGCATTTTTTAGTAGAGACGGGGTTTCACTGTGTTAGCCAGGATGGTCTTGATCTCCTGACCTCGTGATCCGCCTGTCTCGGCCTCCCAAAGTGCTGGGATTACAGGCTTGAGCCACCGCGCCCGGCCAGCGCAACATATGTCTTTGGTCAATTAAAATAAAAAGCAGAGGATTTAATACTTAGTTAATGTAGTTCGATAGGTAAGCAAAATCGTTTGAAGAGTAGGCCCACAGAAGGAAAAATGATAAAAGAATTCTAGGTCATAAAAAGTTTGCCAGCTGGGTGCAGTGACTCACACCTGTAATGCCAGCACTATGGGAGGCCAAGGTGGGAGGATCTCTTGAGCCACAAGAATTTTGAGACCAGCCTGGGAAAGAACGAGACTCCATGTCTACAAGAAATTAGCTGGGAGTGGTGGTGGATACCTGTAGTCCCAGTCACTAGGGAGGCTGAGGCAAGAGGATTGCTGGAGCCCAGGAGGCCAACGCTGCAGTAAGCTGTGATTGTGCCACTGCACTCCAGCCTGGTTGACAGCAAGACTCTGTATTGTCTCAAAAACAAAATAAAACAAGTTTTGTCCATTGAGTAATGGAAAGTGACTTTGGTTGGATATAAGGTGGTCTTTAGGCAGACAAGATACTGGGTTAGGTTTGGAGATCTTAAAGAAACAAGTGGATAATCACTTGGTTTGAGATTTAAATATTCCTCTCCAAATTATTTGTGGAAAGGGGTAAGCTATAAATGATTATAAATGATGAAAACCTTCACCCACCCAAGAGTAAACTGATGAATCTATCAAACACGTTCTAACCATGCTCTAATCTTGTAGCTTGCCTTTTATCTTAAATGCCAGGATGCAGCAGGACTAACTGATAACTACTTCTCAGTACTGTTCACAGTTTAGACTAATGAATACGTTACTCCTGGACAAACAGTAAGATTGAGCAGTGGCTTGGGAGCAAGTGCATGCTGAATTTCACTGAGTGGTGTATAAGGAGTCAACACTAGTTTAAATTTATCCAAGCCTCACTAGGGAGCTGTAACACACTCTATCTGGAAAGATATCTGTTACCTGGAGAGAACCGTATGGGAAATGTTTGACTTTGTTGGACAATAGAGAAAGTCCTTAAGTCTGCTCAAAAGTCACTTTGTGAGTGAGGTCCATTCTTTCTACCTATCTCATCCTCTTTCATATGATTTATTATTATTATTAGTTTTTGAGATACAGTCTCTCTCTGTCACCTAGGCTGGAGTGCAGCGGTGTGATCTTGGCTCACTTCAACCTCTGCCTCCTGGGTTCAAGCAATTCTTCTGCTTCAGCTCCCAAGTAGCTGGGACTACAGGCACCCACCACCACACCCAGCTAATTTTTGTACTTTAGTAGAGATGGGGTTTCACCATATTGACCAGGCTGGTCTCGAACTCCTGAGCTTGTGATCTGCCTGCCTTAGCTTCCCAAAATGCTGGGATTACAGGAGTGAGCCACCACACCTGGCCTCATCTGATTTATATTTCTCCATAGCAGTCATCACTGTCAAATATTCTGTAGAACTTGCTTATTTATTATACTTATTGTTGTCTCTCTCTCCATAAACTCCACAAAGGCAGAGGTTTTTTTGGTTTGCTATATTTCCAGTCACTGGAAGATTGTTCTTGCAGAAGCTTCCTTACCACTGAGGAGGGAGAGACCTGCTGATGCAGGCCAGAGCAGTTAAGAGTGGTCTGGGGCCTAGTGTGGTGGCTCATGCCTGTAATCCCAGGACTTTGGGAGGCTGAGATGGGAGGAATAGCTTTAGCACAGGAGTTTAAAGGCTTCTGTGAACTCTGATTACGCCACTGTACTCCAGCCTGGGTGACAGATTCTTTGCACTGAAGTTTGTGACCAAGTGCCTTCTCTGTCCTTAGTGTTGTGGGAGCAGAGGCTTAATTTAAGCCATGGTCCCCCACCCCATGGTTGAGCAAGCCCAGGGGACCCAAATTCACAAGACATTGGTATAGGAGAAAGGAGGTTAACTTTATTTATTTATTTATTTGAAACAGAGTCTAGTTCTACCTCCTAGGCTAGAATGCAGTGTTATCACAGCTCACTGCAGCCTCAAACCTCTGGGATCAAGTGATTCTCCTGCTGCCCCAGCCTCCCAAGTAGCTGGGACTGTCGGTGTTTACTACTGCACCCGGCTGATTTTTTTTTTTTTTTTTAATTTTTTGTAGAGACGGGGTCTCCCTGTGTTGCCAGGCTGGTCTCAGATTCCTGGCACGACCTTCTGAAGTGATTCTCCCACCTCAGACGGTTAATTTTAATAATTGTAAGTGAGAAATATGTTTCTAGACTGCTTGGGATTCTAATGTCAGCTTGCCAAACCATTCTCCTAGAGCCAAGAATTTTGATGGGATCAATGGCTAGCATCCTGAGGCTACAATGGCCACATCCAAGACAGGAAATCCTTTCCCTTGGAAAACATGCAAATTCTTTTTTTTCTTTCTAGACTTGTACAGCCATTCCTGTCAGTCCATTTAGCAGGATTTTTTTTTTTTTTTTTTGAGATAGAGGCTCGCTTTGTCACCCAGTCTGAAGTTCAGTGGCACAATGTCTGCTCACTGCAACCTCTGCTTCCTGAGTTGAAGCAATTCTCCTGTCTTAGCCTCCCAAGTAGCTGGGATTACAGGCATGCACCACCACACTGGGCTAATTTTTGTACTTTCAGTGGAGACTAGGTTTTGCCATGTTGGCCAGGCTCGTCTTGAACTCCTGACCTCAAGTGATGCACCTGTCTCAGCCTCCTGAAATGCTGGGATTACAGGCGTGAGCCGCTGTGCCCGGCCTCTATTTAGCTGGATTTTAATACACGTTGGTCTTGTGTCCTTGAGAATACATAGACTGCTAGAATGGATTTAGGTGTTTACAAGTTTTGTCAGCCATATCTTTGCAGGCCATTTCTTGGGATGTTTACTTCTATAAATTGCTAATCTCATTCAGCATGTGTTGATTTTTTTTTTTTTTTGGAGACAAGAGTGTTGCTCTGTTGCCCAGGCTGGAGTGCAGTGGCACCATCTCGGCTTACTGCAAGCTTCACCTCCCAGGTTCACGCCATTCTCCTGCCTCAGCCTCCCGAGTAGCTGGGACTACAGGCGCCTGCCACCACGCCCGGCTAATTTTTTGTATTTTTAGTAGAGACGGGGTTTCACTGTGTTAGCCAGGATCGTCTTAATTCACTGTGTTAGCCAGGATCGTCTTGATCTCCTGACCTCGTGATCCGCCCGCCTTGGCCTCCCAAAGTGCTGGGATTACAGGCATGAGCCACCGCACCAGGCCACATGTGTTGATTTTTAACTAGTTCAACTTTTTTTTTTTTTTTTTGAGGCAGAATCTTTCTCTGTTGCCCAGGCTGGAGTGCAGTGGCATGATCTTGGCTCACTGCAACCTCCACATCCGGGGTTCAAGCGATTCTCCTGCCTCAGCCTCCCAAGTAGCTGGGACTACAGGCGCACGCCACCACGCCCAGCTAATTTTTGTAATTTTAGTAGAAATGGGTTTCACCATATTGGTCAGACTGGTCTCAAACTCCTGACCTCAGGTGATCTACCTGCCTTGGCCTCCTAAAGTGCTGGGGATTACAGGTGTGAGCTACCGCTCCCGGCCAACTAGTTTAACTTTCTAAAGGGAATTTACTCCCTTTAGAGTATGTGGAGGTGGGTAGTAGTGTTTGCCTTGCCATATAGCCTTGTTGTGCAACTGCTGATAGGGCGGCTACACCCATTTGTATATCTACTCTCTTGGGAACTGACTGAGCAAATTACAAAAAGCAAGAAGGTAAATTTGAAGTTTCTTTCTTTCTTTGTTTTTTTGAGACTGGGTCTTACTCCGTCACCCAGGCTGTGACTGCACAATCTTGGCTCATTGCAACCTCTGCCTCCTGGGTTCAAGTGATCTTCCCACCTCAGCCTCCTGAGTAGCTGGGACTACAAGGGTGCAGCACCATGCCTGGTTAATTTTTGTGTTTTTTGTTAGCGATAGGGTTTTGCCATGTTGACCGGGCTCGTCTCTCAAGCTCAAGTGATCCACCTGCCTCTGCCTTTCAAAGTCCTGGGATTACAGGCACGAGCTACCATGCCCTCCCTGGTAAATTTGAATTTTCAAGTAGCTCCCTTGAAAGGGGAAATTTTTTTTTTTTTGCCTTTTTATTCAAGTTGGAGTATCTGCCAGATGTCTCCTTTTTTTTTTTTTCTTTTTGAGGTGGAATCTCCCTCTGTTGCCCAGGTTCGGAGTGCAGTGGCACGATCTCAGCTCACTTCAACCTCTGCTTCCCAGGTTCAAGTGATTCAAGCAGTTCTCCTGCCTCAGCCTCCCCAGTAGCTGGGACTACAGGCGCGTGCCACCATGCCCAGCTAATTTTTGTATTTTTTAGTAGAGACAGAGTTTCACTGTGTCGGCCAGGCTGATCTCCTGGGCTCAAGTGATCCGCCAGCCTCGCCCTCCCAAGGTGCTAGGATTTGCAGGCGTGATCCACCACCGCGCCTGGCCTGCCAGATGTCTTCTTGATCTCAAAATGTGGAAAGCTGGAGTTGGAGATTCATTGGTTGGGCCTCCAGATTTCCCTGCTCTGACGCTGTCCTCTCTTTTCTCTGCAGTGAACACTGAGAGTGAGACGGCAGTGGTGAATGTCACCTATTCCAACCGGGAGCAGACCAGGCAGTGAGTGGGTTGGAAAATGGGGCTGGGGGTGGTGGGGGGGCTCTGAGGAGGGTGGTGTGAGCCTGGTCCCACTTTTTTCCTCAGGGGGTCTAGGCAGGCTGGGGTCCCCATCCAGGGTTCTGTTATTAGCCCAAGCCAAACCGAGAGCCTTGCATGAAAGGTTTCTTCAGGGGGTCTCCTTCATGTCCATTGTTTCAGGGATCTCAAAGGCTCAGAAACATCAAGATCGATAGCAAAAATACATAGAAGGAAGGGACCCAAAGCCCTCCCAGAGAAGTGGGAAATTCCTTGCGGAGAAAATGTCCCCTCCCCGCTGATAGGTTTCTGGTTGCTCTGGGACCTTAGAGTCCTTTGCTGTGTTCTTGGCGCCATCTAGTGATAATGAAGGGGAACTTCGGGGTTCCAAAAAGATTCCTCAACCTTGGGATGCTGAGACAGACATTTTATTGCAGTGATGGTCGTGAACCTAGCTGGTGATAGTTTTGGGGTCCTTTTAGTCCCATCGTACCAACAATTTTAGCTCCTAGCCCTTTGGTTGAGCAATTATGCTTCTCACTCGCTGTTACAGACAGACTACACATTTTACACATTACTCATTAATATCTGAGCCTATTATAGGCTTTTGCCATATTTTGCTTTGGGCTTTCTTGCTTCTTCAACATGCCGCTTTCTCCAATCTAATAATACTTTGTAAAATCCTACCTGTTATTAAAATACCTACCGTTTTCTTTTAGATACCTCCTGGGCTCAGAATTTTCTAGAGATTCCTACTGCCCCTTGTGGCCACCAGGGTTTGGCTTTAAAGCTCATGTCAACAGTTGCTCATTCTCTCCTGCCTACTATTGCCTTGTTCTTGTTTTTTGGAGACAAGTCTCACTCTGTCACCCAGGCTGGAATTTAGTGGCATGATATCAGCTCACTGCAGCCTCAACCTCTTGGGCCCAAGCAATCCTCCCACCTCAGCCTGCCAAGTAGGTGGGACTACAGACACGCACCATTATGCCTGGTTCATTTTTGTATTTTTTGTAGAGACGAGGTTTCACCATATTGCCCAAGCTGGTCTCGAACTCCTGGGCTCAAGTGATCTGCCTGCCGTGGCCTCCCAGAGTAGTGCTGGGATTATAAGCTTGAGCCACCTCGCCTGCCCTTTGTTACCTCATTAACATTTCTGGGTTGGGTTTTTTTTTTTTTTTTGAGACTGAGTCTTGTTCTGTCTTGCTCTGTCGTCCAGACTGGAGTGCAGTGGCGCAATCTTGGCTCACTGCAACTTGCGCCTCCTGGGTTCAAGCAATTCTTGTGCAAGAAAGCCCAAAGGAAAATGTGACAAAAGCCTGTAACAGGCTCAGATATTAATAAAAATGAGTAATGTGCAAAATGTGTAATTTGTCTGTAACAGCCTCCTGAATAGCTGGGACTACAGGTGGTACACCACCATGCCCAGCTGGCTAACTTTTTTTTAATCTTTTAATTTTAATTTTTTTCTTTTTGAGATGAAGTCTCACTCTGTCGCCCAGGCTGGAGTGCAATGGCATGATCTCGGCTCACTGCAACCTCCACCTCCCAGGTTCAAGTGATTCTCCTGCCTCAGTCTCCTGAGTAGCTGGGATTACAGGCGTGTACCACCACACCTGGCTCATTTTTGTGTATTTAGTAGAGATGGGGTCTCGCCATGTTGGCCAGGAAGGTCTCGAACTCCTGACCTCAAGTGATCCACCCACCTCAGCCTCCCAAAGTGCTGGAATTACAGGCGTGAGCCATCACACCCAGCTGCCTTGTTAACATTTCTAACCAGTGTCAGCCTTGGGAATGGATGATGCTTGTGCCCTCCCTTTAGTCTTATTCAGCCCCATTTTACAGACATACCAAATAGACTGAGACTCTAGTCTCCAAGTGGTAAGCAAGCCATTCTGTCTCCAATTCCGACGTCTTTGCCACAGTTTAAAAAAATAATAATTATTTTATTTTTTGAGACACTCTCTCCCTGTTGCCTAGGCTGGAGTGCAGTGTTGCAAACACAGCTCATTGCAGCTTCAACTTCCTGGGCTGAGGGGATACTCCTGCCTCAGCCTCTCAAGCAGCTGGGATAACAGGCATGCACCACGATGCTGGGCCAGTTTTAAAATTTTTAATATTTAGAGATGGGAGTATCACTATGTTGCCCAGGCTAGTCTCAAACTCCTGGTGTTAGCGATCTTCCTACCTCAGCCTCCCAAAGTACTAGAGTTATATAATGGTTTGCCTTTTTTTTTTTTTTTTTTTGTGAGATGGAGTCTTGCCTAGGCTGGAGTGCAGTGGTGCAATCTCTTCACTGCAGCCTCCACCTCCCGGGTTCGAGTGATTCTCCTGCCTCAGCCTCCCAAGCCTACTGGACTACAGGTATCCACCACCATGCCCGGCAATTTTTTGTATTTTTTGGTAAAGATGAGGTTTCCCCATGTTGGCCGGGCTGGTCTTGAACTCCTGACATCAGGTGATCCGCCCACCTTGGCCTCCCAAAGTGTTGGGATTACAGGCATGAGTCACTGCACCTTGCCTTTTTTATTTATTATTTTTTTAAAAACCTCAGAATCTTTCAAAGTGCGGTCAGGCTTAGTGGCTTGTGCTTGTAATTCCAGCCCTTTGGGGGGCCGATGCAGGGCGGGTTGCTTGAGCTCAGTAGTTCAAGACCAGCCTGGGCAACATGGCAAAACCCCATCTCTGCAAAAATTACAAAACATTAGCTGGGCATGGTGGTACATACCCAGCAGGTTGAGATGGGAGGATTGCTTGAGGCGGAGGTGGAGGTTGCAGTGAGTTGAGATCATGCCCCTGAATTTCCAGCCTGGGTAAAAAAGTAAGACCCTGTCTTAAAAAAAAAAAAAACCAAAACAAAAACCGAAAAACCAAAAATAAAACTTTTCAAGATGGAATTCACAGAGGTGGATTCAACCAAAGAAGGTGCCAAACTTAATAGGTGTAAAAACGATAAATTCCTTAATTTATATAATAAATATATGAAAACATAATGTTTTCACTTGTGATTGTCACATAAATTCTGTAAGATATGCAGTTTTGGCTGACATTGATAAGCTGATCTTGAGGAAATGCAGGAAGACCTTAACAGTCTTGAATAAGAAGAACAAAGAAGAATTAAACTCTCAAATTTTAAAACTTACATCAAACTATGGTAATCAAATTAGTGTGGTACTGGCATTAGGATAAACATACTGATCAATGGAATAGAATTCAGAGCTTAGAAATAAGCCTTTATGTTTATGATCGGCTGGGTTTTGTTTTTATTTTCAGACAAAGTGCTAAAAAGACAATTTATTAGGAAAGATAAGGTGATTTCAGCAAATGATGCTGGGGCAATTCGATGATATCCACATGACAAAAGATGAATTTGGACTTCTACCTTACACTGAGCATACAAATTAATTCAAAATGGATTACAGACCTAAATGTATGTATTAGCTGTAAGGTAGGCAGGGCACAAGTAGCAGTTTCCCTTTACAGTTGATGAGACTTAGGTCTAGACTAGGTTGTAAGTTTTCTGCTTCACGTAGCTAATGAGCAATAGAACTAAGATTGGAATACTGGTGTCTTAACTCAGTTATCTTTGCCCCGGGAGCCTGGGCGGACACGGATGCGTGGTGCGCTGGCTGGTGGCAGCGGTCTGGGGCAGCGGCCTGTGGTGGGTAGACTGAGACCGGGCAGCCTCCCCACACGCACGTGGCGCCTCCCTGTGGGCGTGCACCTGGAACGGTGGGGGTGACTGGTGCACCTGGGAGCAGGGATTCCCTGCCCTCCGAGGTCTCCCCCAGGCCACCGCCCGTGCCATTTTCTGGGCTGTTCGCCTTCTAGAAGTTCCTGCAGGAAGCTGGTGATGTGTCCTCGCTGACCCAGGCCTGTCCCCCCACCACTTTGCTGGAGTGGGAGTCAGATTCCAGCCAGGATACGTAGCAGCAGCTTGGTGGCAGGTGACAGGAAAATGGGCAAAAGCCCCAACTGGCTGTAAGACAACCCCGAGGGCAGGACCTCCTTGCAGGAGGGCCCGGGACAGGACTGCACTAGGCGGGAGTGGAGGCCCCCAGGCTGGTCTCAGCCTGGTAATAATTTCACACTGCCAGCCGGTCACTGTTTAAGACACTGTGTACCATTTTACTAACTTAATTCTTATGGTGGGCCAACTGGTGCAGGGTTGACTGGAAGCGACTGGCATAAAGCTTGGCAAGTATATAGTATAGTAAATGGCTGCCAGCGGTAATTTTGAAAGTTGGCTTTGTGAAGTGTTGGAGCTGCGGCATCTGCTGGTGGCGTGTGATATTACAGCACCGCGCTGGCTTACCCCATTGGGTTGGGGAGGGTTGTGAGACTGTGGCCCCAGAGCCAAGTGGGCAGTTAGGGATCTCTGGGGACTGTGGAAGGAGGGGTAGCACAAAAGACAGTGGACGTGTTCGCTTTGACAGCACATATACTAAAATTGGAACGGTACAGAGAAGATTAACGTGGTCCCTGCGCAAAGATGACACGCAAATTCGTGAAGCGTTCCATCAATAAATAAATAAATAAATCAATATATATATATTTAAAAAAGACAGTGGGAGACTGCGAAGGAGCTAAAATTTCAAGACTGCACTTTTGTGTGTGTGTGTGTGTGTGTACCAGCAGCTCAGAAAAGTTCCCCAATTGCTGCTGCTTCACCCACTGTGATGGCGCTGGACCTGGCAGATTAATTTAACAACTTTCTGATGGGTTGCCCTGAAATTTCAAAAACAGTGGTTTGGGCCGGGCGCGATGGCTCATGCCTGTAATCCCAGCACTTTGGGAGGCTGAGGCAGGTGAATCACCTGAGGTCGGTAGTTCGAAACCAGCCTGACCAACATGGAGAAACCCCGTCTCTACTAAAAATGCAAAAATTAGCCAGGCTTGGTGGAGCATGCCTGTAATCCCAGCTACTCAGGAGGCTGAGGCAGGAGAACCGCTTGAACCTGGGAGGCGGAGGTTACAGTGAGCCAAGATCACACCATTGCATTCCAGCCCTGGGCAGCAAGAGCGAAACTCTGTCTCAAAAACCAAAAAACAGTGGCTTAAGCAAAGGCCACAAGAAATAATTGAGATCAAAGAGGAGTGTATGCCATGGCCATGGAGGGGTTTCAGTTGTGAATCATGAAATGTCATGTAAACCATTTCAAGCATTTCAAGGAGTTTGAATTTTATATCAGAAACAATGGGAATATGCTGCAAGTTTTAAAGCAGCATCTCAGACATGTTGAAAAAGATGTTTGGATCCCTAAAATAATGAGAGAAAAGGCCAGAGAGAGGTGTTCTGAACAACTTCAAGATTTTATGAAATGTTGCAAGAACTCTGGAATCCTTACGGTAGAAAAATGCCGTAAAGAAAATCCTTTATTAAAAGAATATCTAACTGCTCACTATAATGATCCAGCCTTTTATGAAGAATGCAAAATGGAATACCTGAAGGAAGGAAAAATGGAGAAAAACTGGAATTTCTACAAAGAGAAGGCTACAGAAACTTCCTATAAGCCTGTAGGCAAATATTCAAACGATATTCAGGAACTCTAGTATTCAGGGAAGTCATTTATATTATAAATTTACTTAAATAATGGACTCAAGAATGTGTGTTTGCTCTATCTTAATTATGGAAATATTAATTTTTATCTGAAAGATTTTATTTCAAAAACAAAAATAAACCCCATACTTCATTAGGGCAGGATTAACATTTGAATTCTACATACATACATCTCAGTCTCCTTTGACCTTGGTTTCATTGTCTCTAAAATTAGGATAATGTAGTAGTAGTAGTTAGCAGTTGGTTTCCTCACCCTGTGGTAGGCATTCTTCAATCCAGAAAGTGTACGTGTTAGCTTTGCGGAGCCTCTTCAGGTCTGTGATATGCTCTCCAGTTGGCATGGGAGGACTTTGAGATCTATGGCTTGCTCTTCCTTACCCTATACTCTATTGGACTAGAAGCCCATTTCTCTGATGGTTCCAGTGGAAGGCCTTTGTGAACATTAAATCCCAACTAAGTTAGGGAACACTGTATTTATTTACTTTTTCTTTGGAGTCTGATGCCATTTAGACTGGAAAGTTCTGAAAAATGGAGGTGGGAGTAGTGGGCAGGCGACTATCTCCTTTTCTTTAGTGTGTTCCAAGCTGTAACTTACTAGAGTGCTTTGGCCAAGAGAGCATCTGGTATGATTGGCATGGATTGGAATGACTGTAGACTCTCACTCTGTCCCCAGAGCCATCATGAAGCTGAATGGCCACCAGTTGGAGAACCATGCTCTGAAGGTCTCTTACATCCCTGATGAGCAGATAGCACAGGGACCTGAGAATGGGCGCCGAGGGGGCTTTGGCTCTCGGGGTCAGCCCCGCCAGGGCTCACCTGTGGCAGCGGGGGCCCCAGCCAAGCAGCAGCAAGTGGACATTCCCCTTCGGCTCCTGGTGCCCACCCAGTATGTGGGTGCCATCATTGGCAAGGAGGGGGCCACCATCCGCAACATCACAAAACAGACCCAGTCCAAGTGAGTCCTGGCTCTTGGGAAATGGAGGCTGGTTGCTAGGGAACAGTGGTTGGTACCTAAAGAGGCCCACTAGAAGCCTGGAAGCATGCCGGGGACATCAACATTTACCTTTTAGGAAATGTTGCCTGGAGCGTTCAGGGGTCACTGCTTCCAATACCAGCCTCCTGGGAAAGGGAGGGCAGATAGGGAGGGAGAATGGGTCTTGGGGTGCTGGGCCACACACTTGCATTAGCAAGAGATGTTCTATAATTTCTCGTGCAGTTTCATAAAAAAGTCTCCAAGCAAACCTCATTTTGATGAGTCAGCCACTCCTCAGTCCTCTGTGATTTCATGACCACTTAATGTGGTAACAAGGCGGGCCAACCTGTCCAAAATTAGGACCCTCATAATTGTGCCCCATCTCCCATTCTGCCACTGCCACCTTCTTTCTCTAATCTTTTTTTTTTCTTTTTTCTTTTTTCTTTTTTTTTAGAGACAGAGTCTCGCTCTGTCGCCCAGGCTGGAGTGCAGTGGTGCGATCTTGGCTCACGGCAACCTCTGCCTCCCGGGTTCGTGCCATTCTCCTGCCTCAGCCTTCCAAGTAGCTGGGATTACAGGCGCGTGCCACCATGCCTGGCTAATTTTTGTATTTTTAATAGAGACAGGGTTTCACCATGTTGGTCAGGCTGGTCTGGAGCTCCTGACCTCATGATCCGGCCGCCCCAGCCTCCCATAGTGCTGGGATTAAAGGCATGAGCCACCACACCAGGCCTTTTCTCTAATTGTTCTATCTTATCAGTGTACTCAGTGGCAAAGAACATGTCACATTATGTCCTTATCATAGTAACTCTTGTTATTTACTTTGAGTTTGGGGCACAAATATAAAGAGTATCCTTTCTCTATATTTGTTTCAAGGGGGACATATGAAATTCAAGTGGAAATGCAGCTTTGGAACTGTGGGCTGATAGTTCCCACTCCTGCATTTGTGTCATAGGCTGTGTTCTTGTCCCCAGCCACCGCTTATTTATTTATTTATTTATTTTTTATTTTTTTGAGGCAGAGTCTCACTGCGTCACCCAGGCTGGAAGACAATAGTGTGATCTCAGCTCACTGCAGCCTCCTCCCAGGTTCAGGCAATTCTTGTGCCTCATCCTGCTTAGTAGCTGGGATTACAGGTGTGCACCACCACACCCAGCTAATTTTTTTGTATTTTTAGTAGAGACGGGGTTTCACCTTGCTGGCCAGGCTGCTCTCGAACTCCTGGCCTCAAGTAACCCACTCGCCTTGGCCTCCAAAAGTGCTGGAATTACAGGCATGAGCTACCGTGCCTGGCCACCAACCACCTGTGGATTGAGGCATTGCTGGTCTGAGACAGAATCCATAGTAGCAGATGGATCATATTTCTCCAGTCCTTTCATTGCCCTTCCCAAATTTGTACTTGATTGGCCTTATTCCAAGAAGAGCAGGTTCTATGCCTTTGACTGAGGAGTGGTGGTGGGGGTGGGGAGCCTGAAGTACTGGTATCACTGGAGATGACTAACCAGCCTTGTCCTTGTGGCCCCCAGGATAGATGTGCATAGGAAGGAGAATGCAGGTGCAGCTGAAAAAGCCATCAGTGTGCACTCCACCCCTGAGGGCTGCTCTTCCGCTTGTAAGATGATCTTGGAGATTATGCATAAAGAGGCCAAGGACACCAAAACGTAAGTCTCCAGCTTTTCTTGGCTCTTCAGGGACGGCTAGTCCAGTTATCCTCCCCAACTCAACTTCCAAGCTATAATACAGACATATAAGAAATACAGTCAGCAATTGCACAAAAAGATGTAAACTGAGAAATTTTCTTACAGGGACTCTGTCACCTAGGCTGGAGTACAGTGGCATGATCTCAGCTCACTGCAACCTCTGCCTCCGGGTCTCAAGGGATTCTCCCACCTCAGCCTTCCGAGTAGCTAGGACAACAGGCATGCACCACCACGCCTGCCTAGTTTTTTGTGATTTTTGTAGAGATAGGGTTTCGCCATGTTACCCAGGCTGGTCTTGAACTCCTGGACTCAAGTGACCCACCCAGCTCAGCCTCCTGAAGTGCTGGGATTATAGGCGTGTGCCATCATACCCCACCCCTTCTTACTCCTGTTGTATGACCTCCTAGAAATTCTGTGCGCTCACAGGTGTGTGTGTATATTGTGTATGCGTGCCTACATGTATGGATATATGTGCCTGTGTGTATTCATGTGTGCGTGTGAGCACATGTGTTTTAGCTCAAAGAGAATCACACTGAACAGGCTGTTCTGTATTTTTTTCATTTTCTGTATCAGCACGTATATTAGTACAAATGGACAGACCTCATTCTTTTTATAACTGCATAGAATTCCACAGTATAGCTATCCATAGTTCATGTGATCAATCTCCTATTTCTTGATTGGTGTTTAAATTGTTTTAAACTTTTCCTTATCATAAAACAGTGATGCAAGGAATCTCCTTAGACATGTTCCTTTACACACTAGTGCTATTTAAAATAGCTTTATTGCCTGGGCATAGTGGCTTATGCTTCTGATCCCAGCACTTTTGGAGGCTAGGAGTTCTAGACCAGCCTGGGCAACATAGTGAAACCTCACCTCTACAGAAAATAGAAAAATTAGCTGGGCGTGGTGGCCTGTGTACGTAGTCCCAGCTACTCAGCAGGCTGAGAAGGGAGGCTCGCATGAGCTGTGGTGAGCCTTGCATTCCAACCTGGGTCATAGAGTGAGACCCTGTTTCAAAAAATAAAATAAAGCAAATTGACTGTATAGATGTTCAATTGATGTATAATAAATCATAGTTTTTTTTTTTTTTTTTTGAGACGGAGTCTCACTCTGCCTCCCAGGCTGGACTGCAGTGGCCGGATCTCAGCTTCTGCAAGCTCCCCCTCCTGGGTTTACGCCATTCTCCTGCCTCAGCCTCCCGAGTAGTTGGGGCTACAGGTGC
This sequence comes from Piliocolobus tephrosceles, assembly GCF_002776525.5. NCBI lineage: Eukaryota > Metazoa > Chordata > Mammalia > Primates > Cercopithecidae > Piliocolobus > Piliocolobus tephrosceles. Next base: position 45,486,458 of record NC_045449.1, on the reverse strand, counting down.
CCGCCACCTTGCCTGGCTAGTTTTTGTTTTTTGTTTTTTTTGAGACGGAGTCTCGCTCTGTCGCCCGGGCTGGAGTGCAGTGACCGGATCTCAGCTCACTGCAAGCTCCACCTCCCGGGTCCACCTCCCGGGTTTACGCTATTCTCCTGCCTCAGCCTCCCAAGTAGCTGGGACTACAGGCGCCTGCCACCTCGCCTGGCTAGTTTTTTGTATTTTTTAGTAGAGACGGGGTTTCACCGTGTTAGCCAGGATGGTCTTGATCTCCTGACCTCGTGATCCGCCCGTCTCGGCCTCCCAAAGTGCTGGGATTACAGGCTTGAGCCACCGCGCCTGGCCTTTTATTTTTTTATTTTTTTATTTTTTTGAGACAGAGTCTGGCTCTGTCGCCCAGGCTGGAGTGCCGTGGCCGGATCTCAGCTCATTGCAAGCTCCGCCTCCCGGGTTCACGCCATTCTCCTGCCTCAGCCTCCCGAGTAGCTGGGACTACAGGCGCCTGCCACCACGCCCGGCTAGTTTTTTGTATTTTTTTAGTAGAGACGGGATTTCACCGTGTTAGCCAGGATGGTCTCGATCTCCTGACCTTGTGATCTGCCCGTCTCGGCCTCCCAAAGTGCTGAGATTACAGGCTTGAGCCACCATGCCCGGCCTAGTTTTTTCTATTTTTTAGTACAGATGGGATTTCACCATGTTAGCCAGGATGGTCTCGATCTCCTGAACTCGTGATCTGCCCATCTCGGCCTCTCAAAGTGCTGGGATTACAGGCTAGAGCCACTGCGCCCGGCCAATCATACATATTTTTAAAGTATGCGGTTTGATAAGTTTTGAGATGTTTTACTTGGAAATGCCAAGTCTAGGATGTCATGGTGATTGAGTCTTCATGATGCCCACAATTGAAGGAGCTGTTGTCTTCCACTTCTTCCTTTGTCTTCCCAAGGGCTGACGAGGTTCCCTTGAAGATCCTGGCCCATAATAACTTTGTAGGGCGTCTCATTGGCAAGGAAGGACGGAACCTGAAGAAGGTAGAGCAAGATACCGAGACAAAAATCACCATCTCCTCGTAAGGCTCTCTTCTATTTCCCTATTTATGAGTGGGGGATGCATGGAGGCCAGGGTCAGTATTTCATCATGCAATCTTGACATGTGCTCCTTTAAAATGGATGCTCTTTCTGCCTCTTGAAGGAAAAAGAGTAGAAGTGATAAAGAGCATTCAAAAAATCTCTGTAAGGACTGGATCTGCCCATTTCCACTGCCATATGGGGTGGGGTGTTGTAGGGTGCTGCCTCTACAGTCCACGTCCAACCACATGACAGCCCTCTTTCCCTGTGGCTTGCTGACAGCCTGCAGCTAGGAGCCAGGGACTCAGGGCTGTAGTCCTGTCTGTCACTGTGAGAAGTGACCTTGGCCCTTTTCTGTCTGTGGTGGGCTGCTCCTGCAAGCAGTGTGCTTCTTCATTTCATCAGAGACTAGCCTGTGGGCAAAGTAATTGCTCTTGTCCAAAAAGGTACAGGACATGGATTATGTAGAATCAAGGGAGAAACTTAGACACACAACCTTAATCTGTCTGACATTGGATCCATTGCTAACAGAGGGGTTTGAGTTGGGTGTTGTCATCTCTCTCCGTCTTACTCCCTGTCCTGGTTATAAACTGGGGACACCAAAGACTGGAGATGCAGAGTTATTTGCTAGAAGTTGAATAGGCTGCAGAAGTGGCGGGCGTATGACTCAGCTGGCCTCTCGTCTTTGCTCCTGCTGGGGCCTGGTCCTGGCCTGCCAGTGGAAGGACACGACTCTGCTCTTCCTGCCAGGTTGCAAGACCTTACTCTTTACAACCCCGAGAGGACCATCACTGTGAAGGGGGCCATTGAGAATTGTTGCAGGGCTGAGCAGGAAATAATGAAGAAAGTTCGGGAGGCCTATGAGAATGATGTGGCCGCCATGAGCGTGAGTGCTGGGTAGTACCCTCTGCTTATCCTTTCCTGAGTCTTAGCAACAGCAACTTGTGGGGTGGGGGGTGATGGACATGTGCCCTGTGCCGTGCGGCTTTGGAGCTTTAGTTGATGCTTTTGGATCTCGACTGTCAGAAATAGTATTTAAATAGTATTTAATTAGCAAGGATTCTTCACCTGGTTCCTAGAGTAGGGGTCCAATCTTGGGCTTTGAGTCCTGTGATTCCAAGTATGTGTACAATTTGTGTTTGTGTGCACTTTAGTGAAATGCGGGGATCCATCATTGTCATCTGATTTTTTTTTTTTTTTTTTTGAGATAGGGTCTTGGTCTGTTGCCCAGGTTGGAGCCCAATGGCACAATCATAGCTTACTGCAGCCTTGACCTCCTGGGCTGAAGGGATACTCCTGCTTCAGCCTCCCAAGTACCTAGGAGACTACAGGTGTGCACCATCATGCCCAGCTAATTTTAAAAAATTTTATTTTTTGGAACAGGGTCTTGCTGCGTCACCCAGGTTGGTCTTGAACTCCTGGGCTCAAGCGATTCTCCTGCCTTGGCCTCCTAAAGTACTAGGATTATAAGCATGAGCCACTGCACGCAACTCATCTGATTTTTAAAGGAGACTTGGGGTTGGTGTACAGGTCCAAAAATGTTTAGAACCACAGTCCTAGAAGTCAGATGGAGCTATCTCCATGCCTTTTTCTCATGTAGGGGATTATAGTACAGTGTCATGAGTCTGTCGTTTGTCTCCAGCAGTCTGAACAGCCAGAGAGGAAGCTCCTGAGGGTGTATAACTGTTTGGCATTTCTGGTTGCAGTTGCTAGCCATTAGTCCAGTGAGAACATCATATCACTTAAAATTCCACACCCAAAGTGTGTAGGTGAGAGTGTATGAAAAGCACAGAATAGGCTTTTGTGCAAAAGCATGTAATTCCTGTTTTTGGCCCACTTCCCCCTGGGGCTACTCGCCTTTTGTACAACCAGGGCCTGTCAGGGTGTGCTGACTCCTCCTCCTCACCTTTCTTCCCCAGCTGCAGTCTCACCTGATCCCCGGCCTGAACCTGGCTGCTGTAGGTCTTTTCCCAGCCTCGTCCAGCGCAGTCCCGCCACCTCCCAGCAGCGTTACTGGGGCTGCTCCCTATAGCTCCTTTATGGTAGGTGGAAGGTCTCATTACATGGGACCCCGAGCCCATATGTGGCTTGCCTTAAGGGGGACTCAGCACCCTATGGGAGTTGGATGCTTGGCAAGTTTGCAGGGAGAGGGAAGGTCTCATGGGCATCCCTCCTTTCCAGTTCTCCTAGCCACTGGCTCTGAGGCTCCCAAATGTCTGCCTAGAAAGCTCCCGGGGCATAGGCAGCACTGTAACCTCACTCTTTCCTGGCCTCTTTCCTTTAGCCCTGCTGGGCATCGGAAGAGCTAAAGAGCGCACAGCATCCCTTGGCAGCCCAGGGTGGCAGTTTGGTGCCTGTACTCCTTCCTTCTTGAGGATGCAAGGCAGGGGAGTGGAGGGTTTCTGGGCCATGCTACTTGGGCCCCCTGGTAGTAACGCCCCCCTGTCCTGGCAGCAGGCTCCCGAGCAGGAGATGGTGCAGGTGTTTATTCCCGCCCAGGCAGTGGGCGCCATCATCGGCAAGAAGGGGCAGCACATCAAACAGCTCTCCCGGTTTGCCAGCGCCTCCATCAAGGTGATCTGCTCTGTGGGTCTTCCTGTTTCTGGAAAGGGAAGGGGCTCTGCTTTTATCACTCTGCACTTTCTCTCACATTCCCCCTACTCATTTGAGAATTCTGTGTGTCATGTGAGGGACCTTTCCCCCATGGAATCAAAGTTCTCTTTGTTTTTGACCTTGCTTGGTTCCCATGGGATGGCTTCAGTACTTCTGGGTTTTCAGGCTGGGCAGGGGCAGGGTTATAACATAGAAAGAGAACTTAGGTTCTAACACCAATTGACTTGGGTTCAAATCCCAGATCCACCTCATCACCCCCTTCTCCCAATACACTATATGATCCGAGCCTCACTTTCCTCATCGGTACAGTATTATGAAGCGGTGTAGCCAAAGAAAGCCCTTCACTCATATACTAACACCAAGTTAAGTGTTAGTTGTCTGTCACCTTCCCTGGCCAAGGTCCAGGGGAGAGAGAAGGGAGAATCTGTCATAGTGAAACAAGGGTGCTGTTAAATTTTTACGAACTTTTTTTTTTTTTTTTTTTTTGAGACGGAGTCTCGCTCTGTCGCCCAGGCTGGAGTGCAGTGGCCGGATCTCCGCTCACTGCAAGTTCCGCCTCCTGGATTCACGCCATTCTCCTGCCTCAGCCTCTCGAGTAGCTGGGACTACAGGCGCCCGCCACCTCGCCCGGCTAGGTTTTGTATTCTTTTAGTAGAGACAGGGTTTCACCGTTTTGGCCAGGATGGTCTCGATCTCCTGACCTCGTGATCCGCCCGTCTCGGCCTCCCAAAGTGCTGGGATTACAGGCTTGAGCCACCGCGCCCGGCCGATTTTCACGAACTTAAATCCAGTTGCTTTAGTTGTCTTAAAAGCTTTGAGCAAAAACCTTGATTGTTCTCCACTGGAGGTACAGTCACTGCCCTCTATCCGTTGGTCATTTCATTTGTGTCCTTGCCTGTTGGCAGGACTCCACTGAAACCTCTCTGGGAGATTGGGAGATTGGTAAGTAGAGAGAGCAGGAGGCCCTACTTAGAAAGTGTCATTGAAGCCAGTCCTTCTAACTGACCACCTCTGCCCTCCTAATAATTCTGGTGTGCAGGCGTAATGATGTGGGCTTCAGAGTCTTTGTTCTTCCTTCCCTAAGTCTTCAGAATGGGTATTTGGGAGTAAGGGTGGTAGAAGAGCAACTGTGGACATGGTGGGGGTCTCCCCATAGAGGGTCCTTCATTGACAAGCTTTTCGCTTTTTAGATTGCACCACCTGAAACACCTGACTCCAAAGTCCGTATGGTTATCATCACTGGACCGCCAGAGGCTCAATTCAAGGTTTTAGTCTTTATTGTTTTGCAAGCTGAACATGGAGGAATTGAGGTTGAGTATTTCCCCTGAGGTAGGAAAAAGGCTGGGGCAGTTTCCTAGTAGCCGTCAAGTCCTCATCACATCTTTAAGCCTTCCATGCAGGATAAAGGGCTGCAGAGCTATTTTCAAATTGGCATCAAACTGGATTTCTGTTGACTTCGTCTTCCCTTTTTAAGGTCCATAGAAGAAGATGGGAAGGAAAGAAGTCCGACGGCATCTGTTTGCACTCTGTCTTCATTTCTAAGGAAGGCCTTTAATGCCAAATTTTCTTATGTCCCCACTAAATCCTAAGGTTCTTGAACTTCTGATCAGACAGCCAAAAAATGAACGATCAATTAGCTTAACCTAACATATGTGATGATAGAGGAGTGGGACAGCTCTCTGGGCCACTGGAGAGTCAGACAGGCCTGCCCTCTGTGTGACTTGATTAGTTGCCATTCAGGGCCTTGAAATGCTGGTCAGTGCCGCGTCCAGACTCCATAGGTCTGGTTTGTAGCTTGTGAATTACATTCCTCTGGGAACTGTTTTTTCCCTTGGGAAGTGTTTATTCAGTTACTCATAACTCATAATCTCCACCCAGGGTCTCCAGTATGATAGCTAAGCAGAA
>NC_045449.1:45461817-45480875 GCF_002776525.5 Piliocolobus tephrosceles | reverse complement strand
AACTCATAATCTCCACCCAGGGTCTCCAGTATGATAGCTAAGCAGAAGGAGTGTTTACAAGCTGCCCACCTGAGCCTTGCCCTTCACCTGCCTTAGATGGTTAGCCCACCCAGGATGGGGAGGGCCTGTGGGCCAGAAAATATGGGCTGGAGCTTCCTTTTTCCCACTTTTCCCTTTTGTCACAGATATGTGAGCCACTGATTAACAATTACCTCCTCTTCTCAGGCTCAGGGAAGAATCTACGGCAAACTCAAGGAGGAGAACTTCTTTGGTCCCAAGGAGGAAGTAAAGCTGGAGACCCACATACGTGTGCCAGCATCAGCAGCTGGCCGGGTCATTGGCAAAGGTGGCAAAACGGTGAGCTGTGAGGGCCAGGTTGAAAGCCCTGGACCATGGTCTCCAATCTCAACAGCTCTCTCTGGCCTCCTGTACTGCTCAACCTCAGGACTCCTGATTTGCTCATTTACTTGATTCTACTCCCCAAGCTCAGGTCCTGACTCTTCCAGTTTCTCCCCACTAGTTAACCCTGGTTCCTTCCTCCAACCCCACCCATGCTTTCTTGATGGCACCCTGAGCTCCTCTCTGGCCACCCCCAGGTGAACGAGTTGCAGAATTTGACGGCAGCTGAGGTGGTAGTACCAAGAGACCAGACCCCTGATGAGAATGACCAGGTCATCGTGAAAATCATCGGACATTTCTATGCCAGTCAGGTACATATGGTGCTCCCCCATTGCGGGAGGGCTGCAGGAGCCCAGGGAGCAGAGAAGCAGAGACTCCAGAGGTTGACCTGCATGACCTTGACAAGTCCTGGGGCCTCTGCCACATCTGCCTGCCTCTGGGCTAGGTTATTGCCCTCTTTCAGGTGCAGAAGTGGGATGTGTAGATGACATATTCCCTCTTATTATTCTCTAGGGAAAGTGATTTGACAAGTTTAATGTATATGTATTGCATAGATATATATGTTCTACATTAGTCCCTCCCTAACCCCTTTCTACACTGGTTATGAAAGAAGATTGGTTTTGTTCATGGAATAATGATAACAGTACTAATACCCTGGATTGATTACGTTTTTGAAATGCAGTCCCTCTGCCTTTCTCAGAATGGCTGTTCTCTCCCTGGTTTCTGCTCTTCACCCTCCCATTCCTTTCCCAGAACTCATCATCGCTGTTCAGCACTTGGACAGGCTCCAGAGTCTGAAAGGGAAGGCCAATATCAGGTTCAAATTTTGCTGAACCTCAGCAAGGCAAGCAAACAGGTGGTTGACAGCTAATGGTGTTTTCCTAAAGTCTTAAATCCATCAGTGTTAGAACTGGAAAGGAACTTTGGAGACTGTTGATCACAGTTCCTATAGTTCATAGAGAATATCCAGATCTTAGCAGGCTTGTGGTCTGCTGGGGCTGCTAGAGCAATTGGGGCAAACTGGCTCTTGGTTTTTTGGCTTCCAGTGCCATATAGTATAGCATCAAGTACGGAGGTTTTGGAGCCAGGGAGCTTTGACCTCAAACTTCACATACATAGCCTTTCTGCTATGTGACCTTGGATAAGTAACTTTCTCTGGTAACCCTTTGAGAGAAGTATTTATAAGAGGCTTTAGTTACATCTCAACAATATGTATATAAAATAACAAATAACAAAGGAAGTATTAATAAGAGCCATAAAATAATAATAATATCTAAGATTTATGGGTGCCTTTGGATATACCCAGCACTGTTTTTTGTGGTTTATGTATATTAACTCATTTAATTCCCACAACAATTTCATTTTATAAATGAAGCTTAAGAGGGTAAATGTGAATCTTTAATTCAGCTTTTTTTTTTTAAGAGAGTAAATATCCAAAGATGCACAAAGCCAGGATATATTAATATTAAACACGGAAGCAATTTTAGCTGATCAGAAGGAGAATTAAATGAAAAGCTATGTAAAACATCAAGCCATGGTTGATGGAGTTGGACCTCTTATTGACTCCACATTATTTTCCCAACCTAGATCAACTTCCTCTTTTTCTTTTTCTTTTTTTTTTTTTTTGCGACAGGGTCTCACTCTGCCACCCAGGCTGGAGGGCAGTGTTGTGACCACAGCTCACTGCAGCCTCTACCTCCCAGGCTCAAGTGATCTTCCCACCTCAGGCCCCCCAAGTAGCTGGGACTACAGGTAGATACCACAACACTCAGCTAATTTTTGTATTTTTTTTGTAGTAATGAGGTTTTACTGTGTGGCCCAGGCTAGTCTCAAACACTTGGGCTCAAGTGATCTCACTGCCTCAGCCTCCCAAAGAGCTGGGATTACACGTGCGCATCACCACGCTTGGCTAATTTTTGTATTTTTAGTAAAGATTGGGTTTCACCATGTTGGCCAGGCTGTTGTCGAACTCCTGACCTCAGGTGATTCACCCACCTCAGCCTCCCAAAGTGCTAGGATTACAGGCGTGAGCCACCGCTCCTGGCCATATCTGGACATTTTATTCCTTTTCCTGGGGTATTAAAATGAAGCATGGATTTCTGATGATGTCTCCTAAGTTATAACCCTCTATAACAGGGGTCCGCAAACTCCGGGCCACGAACTGGTACTGGGCTGCACAGCAGGAGGTGAGCGGCAGACTAGCGGGCATTACCTCCTGAGCCCTGCTTCCTGTCAGATCAGGGCGGCATTAGATTCTCATAGGAGGGTGAACCCTGTTGTGAAGTGCTCCAGGGATGTGTAGTACATGTGAAGGATCTAGGTTGCACACTCCTTATGAGAATCTAATGCATGCTGATTTGAGGCTTCATCCTGAAACCACTTCCACACCCCCACCTCCATCCGTGGAAGAAAAATTGTCTTCCATGAAACCAGTTCCTGGTGCCAGAACAGTTGGGAGTTGGGGACCACTGCTGTACAATGCGTAATATATTTCTGCCTAGAAACTCTAGGCATTCTGTTTTGGGTTTGGTAATGTGTATCAACTTTGTCAAATTTTAAATTCTGATGAATGGATTGATACTACTGTTTCTCCTTCCTTCATGTCCCCCAACCCCATCTCCCAGTTAAACCCACCACGTTTGCTCTATTTTCCAGGGGATGCTCAGGCTCCACTGGAAGCAAAGAAATGTAAGGTCACCCCACCCCTCATTCTTCCTCTTTATCTTTCCTCTGAGTCCCGTGTGACCTGTTCTGTTTATTGCCTGTGTCTGGACCTGATGACCTCTCTTCCGTGGAAGGCTGTCTCCTTGGAGGTCCTCACACCCACCCTCTTGCCTGTTCTTGCTGCAGATGGCTCAGCGGAAGATCCGAGACATCCTGGCCCAGGTTAAGCAGCAGCATCAGAAGGGACAGAGTAACCAGGCCCAGGCACGGAGGAAGTGACCAGCCCCTCCCTGTCCCTTCGAGTCCAGGACAGCAATGGGCAGAAATCGAGAGTGTGCTCTCCCCGGCAGGCCTGAGAATGAGTGGGAATCTGGGACACCTGGGCTGGGCTGTAGATCAGGTTTGCCCACTTGATTGAGAAAGATGTTCCAGTGAGGAACCCTGATCTCTTAGCCCCAAACACCCACCCAATTGGCCCAACATTCTCTGCCCCTCAGGGTGTCAGAAATTCTAGCGCAAGGCACTTTTAAACGTGGATTGTTTGTAGAAGATCTCCAGGCCCCACCAAGAGGGTGGATCACACCTCAGTGGGAAGAAAAATAAAATTTCCTTCAGGTTTTAAAAACATGCAGAGGGGTGTTTTAATCAGCCTTAAAGGATGGTTCATTTCTTGACCTTAACATTTTTCTAATTTTCTTCCCCCTACTTGGGTAATTGATTAAAATACCTCCATTTGCTGCCTCTTTCTATATTTACACTAATTGTTTTATCTTTATTGGTACCAGAAAAAAATGCAAACGAATGCATTGCTTTGCTTACAATATTGACTCAAGGGAAAAGAACTGTCAGTATCTGTAGATTAATTCCAATCACTCCCTAACCAATAGGTACAATAGGGAATGAAGAAGAGGGGAAAATGGGGAGAAAGATGGTTAAAATACATAATAATCCACGTTTAAAAGAAGTGCCCTTGTGGCTGATCTGTTCCAGATCACCATCTTCAAATTGGCACAACTGAAATTTCCCCACTGTGTTGGGGCTTCCCCACCACATTCACGTCCCTCTCCCGTGTAGGCTTCACATTATGTCCAGGTGCACATAGGTGGTATTGAATGCTCAGCAGGGTAGGGGCTGACCACTGTCCCTGATTCCCATCGTTCTCAGGCGGATTTTATATTTTTTTAAAGTCTATTTTAATGATTGGATATGAGCACTGGGAAGGGGACGCTAACTCCCCTTGATAAAGTCTCAGTTCCATGGAGGACTTGAGTGGCCCCAAAGGCTGCCACGGTGCCCTCACCCCAGCCCATGTGCTCCCATAAGGGCTGGTTCTTAGAGGCAGGGGTTGTGGGGCACTCCCAGCCACGGCACTGTTTCCTTGGTGGTGGGACTTGGAACCCAACCCTGAGCTCCCGATAAAGCTAAAGTCCATCATCTGGCAAATTGAGTAAATTGGAGAGTACTTGCTTCTGTTTGTATCTGAGAAATTTTTAACTGACGGCTTCTGTCTCTATGAATCATTATCAGCATGATGAAAGGTGTGTCTAAAAAACAATTCAGAATACCAGCAGCATTGTACAGCAAGGGGTAAATATAATTTATTGATTTACCAGGCTTAATAAGATCCTATGGAGTGTTTAGCCCTTGTGGGGGACAGAAGCCATCAGTTAAATGAGGCTAGGCCTCCCCTCCTAATATACTGATTGACAATGCATATTAGCCAGGTAATGCACTTTAGCTACCCTGGACAATGCTATCAAGTGTGCTGGGAAGGGAGGAAGGCCTCTCTACATATGGAAAAGCCCATGCGTGGAGTTCCCCTCCTTTCAACATTGCAACAACAGTAACAACAAGACAACCGCAACATGTGGGCGTAGTCAGGCAATGCTGTGTGCGAAGTAAACTACCTCAAGGTATGAAGTTACCTCAGCAATTATTTTCCTTTTTGTTCCCCCCAACCCCATTAAAAAAAATTTTTTTTTTTGATTTTTGTTTTTTTGCGGCTTGCTGATATTTTATATAAAAAAGAAAAAACAAAAGAGAAGCTGATAGTCTTGAATATTTTATTTTTTTAATGAAAAGAAAAAACAAAGTTATGTTTCATAATTTCTTACATGAGCCAGTAATCCTTTAGGAACTCTCTATGGAGAACAGGCCTGATGGGAAAGGCTTTGGGGGCTGCCCCCTTAGGAGGAGGCTAGTGCTAAGAGGAAAGGCCTGGGTTTGAAAGAGCCCAGAGGGGCAGAGCCCAGAGCCTTGTTTGGCCCTGATCCCTGACTTCTTGAGCCCCAGCTGCTGGCCACTGCTGGAATATCCTACCTGATAGGATTAAAAGGCCTAGCAGAGCTGGGGGCTCTCAGTGGTTAAACAGTGCCCAACAACCAACCACCTGGGCCTTGGTCTCTTCTCTTTCCTCCTTTGGTTAAACAGCATCTCAGCAAGCTTTTCCCACCAGTGGTGCTGTTGAGATATTTTAAAATATTGCCTCCGTTTTATCGAGGAGAGAAAATAATAACTAAAAAATATACCCTTTTAAAAAAATCTATATTTCTCCGTCTAAAAATATGGGAGCCGAGATTCCGTTCATGGAAGAAAGACAAGGCCACCCTCTCGCCCTCAGAGAGGTCCACCTGGTTTGTCATTGCAGTGCTTTTCATTTTTTTTTGTTGTTGTTACTGTTTCATTTCAATTCCGTCTTGCTGTTCTTCTTAATCTATATCCATAGATCCAGGGGGCAAACAGATACTAGTTAACTGCCCCTGCCTCTGTCTCCCTGTCTTCTTTAGATCGGTCTGATTGATTTTAAAAGTGGACCCAAACTTAGGGAATTCTTGATTTAGGGTGGCTCATGGCAAGGAGGGGCAGGGAATATGGGGACGTGACTGGGACAGGTTCCTGCCTTATCACTTTCTCCCTAGGACATTCCCTTGTAGCCCCCGGAACTGGCCCAAATTGAAGAGAAGCAGGAAAGCATTTAGGGATCACATCAGGCCAGTAGAATTAAGCCTCTCCACCTGTCCCAACCATAAAAAGGATCTCCCAGCTCTCCATCTCTGGCTCTGTATGCTTTGTCCCAAAACAAAGCAGATAACATTCAGACGTCGGCCATTTAATAATTTAAAGCGAATTTCCAGCAGCAAGCATGCTTTGATATCTGGTTCAGACTATCATCAGGAAGAAAAAAAAAAAAGATCCCACAGTACCTGAAATTTGATTGTTGCAGTGTTCAGTTTCCTTGGGGGCCTGCTCCCTTCACACCTTGAGCCGAAGTCCTTTTCCGTTGGCTGATTCAGCTCCCAGAAGAGACCAGGAAGTGTGTGGCAAGGGACTGGAAAACTTCACTTGCTTGGATTAGGCAAGGCTCCACTCATTGTTGATATTTGCCCAGCAGGAAAATCGTGGAAGTTACACCACCAGAAAGCAAAAGGAGCATGGTTTGGTGGTTAAGGTTTAGTGGGATGAAGGACCTGTCTTGGTGGGCCGGGCCCTCCTGTGCCCCATAGGCTAGGTCTTAGGGCAACTCCTTGCCCTCCTGCTCAGTACCTCCATTTCCGCATCCTTGGTGAGATAACAAGCTATCGCGAAAAGCACTTGGGAGATTTGGATGATTTGAGAAGAGTGACTTAAAAAAAAAATGCTTCTGTGCTCTAAGATATATATGTGTGTGTGTGTGCTACATATATATTTTTAAGAAAGGACCATCTCTTTAGGATATATTTTTAAATTCTTTGAAACACATAACCAAAATGGTTTGATTCACTGACTGACTTTGAAGCTGCATCTGCCAGTTACACCCCAAATGGCTTTAATCCCCTCTCGGGTCTGGTTGCCTTTTGCAGTTTGGGTTGTGGACTCAGCTCCTGTGAGGGGTCTGGTTAGGAGAGAGCCATTTTTAAGGACAGGGAGTTTTATAGCCCTTTTCTACTCTTTCCTCCCCTCCTCCCAGTCCTTATCAATCTTTTTTCCTTTTTCCTGACCCCCTCCTTCTGGAGGCGGTTGGGAACTATTCTTGTTTATGCCTCACTGTTGACAGAAAAGACCCCATTTAAAACTCAGAGAACACTGGAGGGGGATCCTCTAGTTGGTTCTGTGTCCATTTTCCTCTGTGCCAAAGACAGACAGACAGAGGCTGAGAGGCTGTTCCTGAATCAAAGCAATAGCCAGCTTTGGACACATACCTGGCTGTCTGAGGAGGAAGGCCTCCTGGAAACTGGGAGCTAAGGGTAAGGCCCTTCCCTTCAGAGGCTCCTGGGGGACTAGGGTGTGGTGTTTGTCAAGCCAAGGGGTAGGGAGCCGAGAAATTGGTCTGTCAGCTTCTGGTTGCACTTTGGGGAAGGAGAGGAAGTTTGGGGCTCCAGGTAGCTCCCTGTTGTGGGACTGCTCTCGGTCCCCTGCCCCTACTGCAGAGATAGCACCGCCAAGTTCCCTTCAGGCCTGGCAGACGGGCAGTGAGGAGGGACCTCAGTTAGCTCTCAAGGGTGCCTTCCCCTCCTCCCACCCCAGACACACCCTCTGCCAAACTGGGAACCAGCAGTGCTAGTAACTACCTCACAGAGCCCCAGAGGGCCTGCTTGAGCCTTCTTGCTCCACAGGAGAAGCTGGTGCCTCTAGGCAACCCCTTCCTCCCACCTCTCATCAGGGGTGGGGAGTTTTCTTTCCCCTGAAGTGTTTATGGGGAGATCCTAGTGGCTTTGCCATTCAAACCACTCGACTGTTTGCCTGTTTCTTGAAAACCAGTAGAAGGAAAACAGCACAGCCTGTCACAGTAATTGCAGGAAGATTGAAGAAAAATCCTCATCAATGCCAGGGGACATAAAAGCCATTTCCCTTCCAAATACTCGATAATTTAGATGCAGAACATTTCTCTTAGAGTAACACCAGCTGAAAACTTCAGTTTCTTACCTTTGGATACATAAGGCTTCTCTATCGGGGTACGGGACAAGGAGAAGTCCTCATGTCTGAAGGGGGATTTAGGGGCTAGAGCCCCAACCCTGACCCTTGGCCCTGTGCACCGCTTTGGGGCACAGTCTGATGGCGCCTTTGCTGGTGCCTTAGTATGGTTGACTCCGGACGGACAAAAGAAAAAAATTTTTTTCTTGAATGAAATAGCAGGAAGCTCTTCGGGAGCATGTGTTTTGACTAACCGCAGGTGATGGATGCTACGAGTATAAATGGATTAACTACCTCAATCCTTACAGTAAGATTGGAACTAAGGGCAGGGACTCGTGCATAAGGGTATGAATCCCAGCCAGGACAAGTGAGTTGAGGCTTGTGCCACAAAAGGTTTGTCCTTGGGGAACAGGCAGGCCTGCCAGGATCCCCCCCCCCCATATCGATTGGGCTGGGAGGGCTGGCTGTGAGGTCCCCACTTTCTGCCTTCCTTGCCCATGTGTCACCCCTTTGGCCTCCAGCTTGTCTCTGTCTCACTTTCTATAGCTTTGTTGGACCAGATGGTGAGGAAGGGAATGGCCTCCTCCCTTCTAGAGGGGAGTGGCTGGAGTGAGACCTGGGGCTTGGCCTGGAACCCACCACACAGCCCCAAAGTCAGGAAGCCTGGGGAAGCCAGAGCTGAGACCTCTTCAACAGGGTTTCTTTGAGATCCTACACCTCCATTGGGCCCTTTCTCAGTCGTCAAGGGGGGCCCAGTTGGCTCTAGAAGGAGAAGAGGTGGAGCAGGATCCTTTGCCCTGGTTGAGTCTGAGGGCCCGGTCCTTGGACTCATTCAGGCCGTCTTTGTAGTTGGGGGAGTTCCACTGGGCGATCCCAGCCTCTCCCCACCCTCTAATGGACCTCCTCATAGAAGCCCCATTTCACTTTTGTTTTATCTACCTCTTAGCAAAACAATAGATAAATTAGGTAGTGGCAACTCCACTTGCTTAGGTTAGGGGGGGAAAAAGATTTCTTTTTCCAAAGGAAAAAAATATTACCTTGAGAATACTTTCCAAAAAATAAAATAAAAAAAATAACCAAAAAAAAAAAAAATTTTTTTTTTTTAAAGAGGGAGACATTTTCCAGTGACCACTGGATTGTTTTAATTTCCCAAGCTTTTTTTTCCCCCATAAATAAGTTTCACTCTGGCGATTTTCTTCACTTGTGTAAGATAACGTGCTAGCTAATCTAACAGGTAACAGCTTTCACTGTCTGCCCCTGGCTTGTCTCACCCCATCCCCCACCCTATTCCTGCCAATGAGTCCTTCCTGTGCTTCTCTCCCTTCTCCCCTCCTAGCCAGCTGACTTCAGTCACCCCCGCCCCTCCCCCCTGCCAACAAGCCCCCCAGGAATAAAGGCTTTGTTTTGGGGATGCTTAAATCTTGACTGCACGTCCCCGCTGTGGGGGCTGGGGAGCCACTTGTAACATTTCTGTGCAGATTTTATGTTAGCCACTGCTATGTAAAAGCACGTTCAAAATGAATTTCAGCAGATTGTGTGTTACCATAATGAATAAACGTCCTCTACCACATTTGGAGTCTCCCTTTTCTCCAGAATCTTGATCCTGGTCCCCAAAACCAGAATGAATCAAAAGAGCTTCCTCCCCTGAGGCAAAGTGGATTTGTAAGCAGTTCTGAAACATCACTTACTCAGAAGAGGGAAAGATGTATTTTGATGAGTGCAAATCGGGAAGGGCTGGAGGCCTACTGCTTGGGACTGGTTTTTAAAAAATATGAGTGCTACCTTATTCTGTAATTGCAGCAACTTTGAAAATTGTATTTTACTGGAAATCTGCCGGCCATCACCACCCGATTTTGATTGTACCCTTCCTCCCATCCTTTAATCTGTTCATTGCTTTGGGGGAGGTGGGGCAGCTGGCTCACACGTTGGAGTTTGTTCTTTGATGGATGAATGAACACTCCAGTTTTCTTTCCCGTGAAGGTTGTTTCAGCCACAAACCACTTCATTTTGCTGTTTCAATTTCAAAATAAAAGGAAACTTATATTGAAAGACAAGTATGTCTGTGTCTCAGGGTTTTTGGGTCTGGGAGCTGAGATGCTCAACCTCAGCCTGGGAGCCCTGGTTCCCAGGGACCTGAGTCATCCAAATGCAAAGTAGGCATTTTTCTTCAACGTACAGAAGAGTGGTTTTTAAATGGCGCCCTGCTCTTAATTAGCTTTGCATGTTGGGAGGGGGGCAGGTCAGGTGTTTGGAATGAGGGTTCCAGCATTAAAGAAGATGTTGGGACATCACTGCAGAGAAGTAGCTGTCCAAGAAGTGATGAGGGTGTGTCACTCTTCCTAACACCCTAAGAAAAAAAAACACGTAAGTGACCTATGTTTCTGGGTTTCCTGTTAAGGGAAAGGTCTATTCTGACCTTACCCTCCATTTTTTTTTCCCAATTTGGGTTTTTCTTTGTTTTTGAGGATATTGCTCTGTCGCCCAGGCTGGAGTGCAGTGGTGCGATTTTGGCTCACTGCAACCTCCACCTCCCGGGTTCAAGTGATTCTCCTGCCTCAGCCTCCCAGGTAGCTGAGATTACAGGCATGTATCACCAGGCTGGGCTAATTTTTTTTTTTTTTTGAGACAGAGTCTCGCTCTGTAACCCAGGCTGTGAAGTGCAGTGGCGTGATCTTGGCTCACTGCAGCCTTCTCCCGGGTTCACGAGATTCTCCTGCCTCAGTCTCCCGAGTATCTGGGACTACAGGCGCCTGCCATCACCTGGCTAAGTTTTGTATTTTTAGTAGAGATGGGGTTTTGCCATATTGGCCAGGCTGGTCTTGAATTCCTGACCTTGTGATCTGCCTGCGTTGGCCTCCCAAAGTGCTAGGATTATAGGCATGAGCCACTGCACCCAGCCACCTGGCTAATTTTTTTTTTTTTTTTCGGAATGAGGTCTTGCCATGTTGGCCAGGCTCGTCTCAAAACTCCAAGCCTCAAGTGATCCACCTGCCTTGGCTTCCCAAAGTACTGGGATTACAGGTGTGAGCCACCACGCCTGGTTTAAATTTTTTTTTTTTTTTTTTTTTGAGACGGAGTCTCGCTCTGTCGCCCAGGCTGGAGTGCAGTGGCCGGATCTCAGCTCACTGCAAGCTCCGCCTCCTGGGTTCACGCCATTCTCCTGCCTCAGCCTCCCGAGTAGCTGGGACTACAGGCGCCCGCTAACACGCCCGGCTAATTTTTTGTATTTTAGTAGAGACGGGGTTTCACCGTGTTAGCCAGGATGGTCTCGATCTCCTGACCTTGTGATCCGCCCGTCTCGGCCTCCCAAAGTGCTGGGATTACAGGCTTGAGCCACCGCGCCCGGCCTGGTTTAAATATTTTAATAACATGATTAAGATACTCTAATTCAAATAATCAGTCCAAATATACTTCATGCTGACTACTGAACTGATCCATTAGGATCAAGAACAAAACCCCAAAGATACTGCATAACTACATTTTAAAGTTTATGGGCAGGACAATACAGTGAGATACTAAATGGAAAAAAATTAGTATAAAAAGCATAGTCATTATTTGCAACTAATACTGCATTTTCAGGAAGTCGAAAAAGTTAATAAATTTTTTTTTTTTTTTGAGATGGAGTTTCACTGTTGTGCAGGTGGGAGTGCAATGGTGCTATCTCGCCTCATCGCAACCTCTGCCTCCTGGGTTCAAGCGGTTCTGCTGCCTCAGCCTCTGAAGTAGCTGAGATTACAGGCACCCACCACCACGCCTAGCTAATTGTATTTTTAGTAGAGACAGAGTGTCACCATGTTGGTCAGGCTGGTCTCGAACCTCTGACCTCAGGTGATTCACCGGCCTCGGCCTCTCAAAGTGCTGGGATTACAGGTGTGAGCCACTGTACCGGCCCTTAATAAACTTATAATTTAGTAAAGGGGACACTTAAATATAAATATCCTAAAGAAAAACAACCAGGCTGGGCACAGTGGCTCACACCTGTAATCCCAGCACTTTGGGAGGCCTAGGCGGACGGATCACCTGAGGTCAGGAGTTCGAGAACAGCCTGACAAACATGGAGAAACCCTGTCTCTACTAAAAGTACAAAATTAGCCAGGCGTGGTGGTGCATGCTTGTAATCCCAGCTACTTGAGAGGCTGAGGCAGGAGAATCGCTTGAACCGGGAGGCGGAGGTTGTGGTGAGCAGAGATAGTGCCATTGCACTCCAACTTGGGCACAAGAGCGAAAATCTGTCTCAAAAACAAAAACAGTTTTAAAAGTTGTAAGTGGGCTGCTGGGTGCGGTGACTCACGCCTGTAGTCCCAGCACTTTGGGAGGCCGAGGCGGGCGGATCACGAGGTCAGGAGATTGAGACCATCCTGGCTAACACGGTGAAACCAGGTCTCTACTAAAAATACTAAAAAATTAGCCAGCTGTGGTGGCAGGCACCTGTAGTCCCAGCTACTCGGGAGGCTGAGGCAGGAGAATGGTGTGAACCTGGGAAGCGGAGCTTGCAGTGAGCCGAGATTGCGCCACTGCACTCCAGCCTGGGCGACAGCAAGACTCCGTCTCAAAAAAAAAAAAATGTGATAAGTGGGTCAGGTACAGTGGCTCACGCCTGTAATCCCAGCACTTTGGGAGGCAGAGGTAGTGGGTCATCTGAGGTCAGGAGTTTGAGACCAGCCTGGCAAACATGGTGAAACCTCACCTCTACTAAAAATGCAAAAATTAGCCGGGTGTGGTGGTGTGCGCCTGTAGTCCCAGCTTCTCTGGAGGCTGAGGCAGAAGAATCACTTGAACCAGGGAGGCAGAAGTTGCGGTGAGCCAAGATCAAGCCAGTGCACTCTAGCCTAGGCGACAGAGCAAGACTCCATCTAAAATAAACAAACAAACAAACAAACAAACAAATAAATAAAAGAGAAGAATTAGAAGACCACAGCAGTGAAATCTAGAATAAAAAAAGAGCAAAAGAGCAAAGCAATACAAAATAGAAAAG
The DNA here is from genome assembly GCF_002776525.5 of Piliocolobus tephrosceles. Lineage (NCBI taxonomy): Eukaryota > Metazoa > Chordata > Mammalia > Primates > Cercopithecidae > Piliocolobus > Piliocolobus tephrosceles. Next base: position 45,467,947 of record NC_045449.1, on the reverse strand, counting down.
AAGAGCTAAGAAATACAAAGGATAGTTATAGAAGTGCTAACATCCAGACAGTTGTGTTAAGAGAGAAAAACAGCAGGAGAAATATTAAAGAAAAACAATAGAGATTAATTTCTGAGAGTTCACAAACTTGTCAAACCTCAGATTGAAAGGGCCCATAGCTTGCCAAAGCTAATAGAGTTGGAAAATACCACATCTACATACATTCTAGTGATATTTAAGTAGGTCAAAGCCAAAGAGAAAATTCTAAGAGCAAATTGCATATAAAGAAATAAGAGGCTGGGCGGGTGGCTCACGCCTGTAATCCCAGCAGGAGGCTGAGGCAGGTGGATCACAAGGTCAAGAGTTTGAGACCAGCCTGGCCAATATGGTGAAACCCCGTCTCTACTAGAAATACAAAAATAAGCCAGGTGTGGTGGTGGGTACCTGTAGTCCAAGCTACTCGGGAGGCTGAGGCAGGAGAACCGCTTGAACCCAAGAGGTGGTTTCAGTGAGCTGAGATCGTGCTATTGCACTCCAGCCTGGGCAACAGAGAGAGACTCCGTCTCAAAAAAAATAAATAAATAAAATAAAGAAAGGGTGCGGTGACACACCTGTAATCCCAGCACTTTGGGAGGATAAGGCAGGTGGACCATGAGGTCAGGAGTTTGAGACCAGCCTGGACAATATGGTGAAACCCCGTCTCTACTAAAAATACAAAAATAAGCCAGGTGTGGTCATGGGCGCCTGTAGTCCCAGCTACTCGGGAGGCTGAGACAGGAGAGTTGCTTGAACCTGAGAGGCGGAGGTTGCAGTGAGCTGAGATTGTGCCACTGCACTCCAGCCTGGGAGACAGAGTCTTGCTCTGTCTCAAAAAAAAAAAAAAAAAAAAAAAAAACCAGACTGATAATTGTATTTTTTAACAGTAATACTAGGTACAAGAAGATATTGGAGAAGTAAAGAAGTTTTAAAAATATGGAAGCACAATAACTTAAAATACAGGTTTTTTACATCCAGCCAAAGTGCTCAAATATAGGTGCCTGGTAATAAGATCCCCAGGAATGCAAGGCTTCAGAAGTTTTGTCCTGCAAGGTCTTACAAGCAAATAAGCAGTTTTGGATGAAATATCTTAAAAAGAGGTGAGACAAGACAAGACAAGGAGATACTGTAAGAGATATATGAGAGTTTGTTGTCTTAACAGAATTAACTGAGGCCAAAGAAAAAAGAAAAGTTTTATCCATTATAATCCAGAAATAAAGAGATAAGTCTAGAAATATTAGCACCATGAAGCTGGAGGAAGCAACCAAGCGGTGTGTGAGTGTGCTGATGATGGAGATAGACAGATAGCTTTTTTTTTTTTTTTTTTTTTTTTTTTAGATTGTGTCTCTCTCTATTGCTTGGGCTGGAGTGCAGTGGCACCATCTGGGCTCACTGCAACCTCTGCCTCCTGGACTCAGGTGATCCTCCCACTTCAGCCTCCTGAGTAGCTGGGACTACAGGTGCATGTCTGATTTTTTTTTTTTTAAATAAGGGATTTAGAAAGAAAATGAAAAGAGGTCAGCTATTTGGAATGGAAAAGCAAGGCAGAGGGTAACAAGAGGCCTGAGATGGAACCTGGGGGAGATAGGAGGGACACGGTGACCAGCCTCAGGTTTTTGTTGAAATGTCACCTGAGAGCTCAGAGACACCTTCTATGACCATCAAGGGGTCTTGCAACCTCTTTCCCAAACCCAACATGCTCTCTTCCCTCTGTCAACTTCAATTTTTCTGTACAGAAAACTCTCTTAATTGACTGGGGCATGGTGGCTCACTCCTGTAATCGCAGCACTTTGGGAGGCTGAGCGGGGCAGATCACGATGTCAGGAGATGGGGACCATCCTGGATGATACGGTGAAACCCCGTCTCTACTAAAAATACAAAAAAATTAGCTGGGTGTGGTGGCACGCAACTGTAGTTCCAGCTACTCAGGAGGCTGAGGCAGCAGAATCACTTGAACCTGGGAGGTGGAGGTTGCAGTGAGCTGAGATCATGCTACTGCACTCCAGCTTGGGTGACAGAGCGAGACTCCGTCTCAAAAAAAAAAAAAAAAAATTCTCTAATTTACCATTGTCTGACAGACTGTTATACTTTCCTTATTTAATCTGTACTTCATTGTATATTTATTTTACCTTTTGAATTTAAGTATAGCACACATACAGAAAAGTGCACAAATCATAAGTGAATTAACTAATTCACAAACTGAAAATGTACCGCTATCACCAACACCCAGATCAAGAAAGAGGACATCACCAGCACCCCTGAAAGCCACTCATGCTTATCTCTTTCCCATCCCCAGCAAAGGTAGCCACCATTGTGGCTTCTAACTTATTTGCTCTCTGCCATACCTCTAGAATCTAACCTCCATGCAGGCAGGGATCTTTGTTCTGTCTGTTCTGTTTTCTAGTAGGGGAATAACTCTGCTATGGCACCATGGTGACCTTGCATGTATTCACGCAGGCAAAGGCTTGAGACACAGCCTCCCTGAGTTTTGGCAGAATGCCTTGTGATCCTCCCAGAACACGAGGGTCCTGCAGGCCTGTAAAGGGCTACTATGAGGTCAACTCCCACCTGCCTCTCTCTCCCAGAAGACTGTCATGAAACTGTTTTTCATGACTCTTGGATTCTGATTACTCAATCTGCCCCCTCCCTCCCTCAGAGTAGAGTGCAGGATACCAAACCACAGAGCTGCAGCCTCAGCTTGGCTCCTCCTCAGTAGGGTGTTCCATACTTCGTAGGACAAGGATCATGGGAGCAGGCGCCTTTGGCTTATCCTTCTTTTCACCACTGATGTAAGTACTAACGTGTCAAATCTAAGAGTGACTCGTATCTTTTTTTTTTTTTTTTTTTTCCTGAGATGGATTCTTGCTCTGTCACCCAGGCTGGAGTGCCGTGGTGCAATCTCGGCTCACTGCAACCTCCACCTCCTGGACTCAAGCAATTCTCCTGCCTCAGCCTCCCAAGTAGGTGGGATTACAGGCGCCCGCCACCGTGCCTGGCTAATTTTTGTATTTTTGTAGAGATGGGGTTTCACCATGTTGTCCAGGCTGGTCTTGTACTTCTCACCTCATGATCCGCCTGCCTCAGCCTCCCAAAGTGTTCAGATTACAGGCATGAGCCACTGCACCCGGCCTCATTGTATCTTTACTGGTTGAATCAGTCAGATCTTGGCCTTGCCTTATCTTGTACTCAGGAGTTTGACAAATTTGCCACCCAATGGTGGGGACTGTAAAGTTACAGTGCCCTTAAAAGACAACCCAAAGCTGAGTATGGTGGGTCATACCTGTAATCCCAGCTAGAGCATGAGGATGGCTTGAGCTTAGGAGTTCGAGACCAGCCTGGGCAACAAATCGAGACCTTGTCTCTACTTTATAAAATTAAAAAAAAAAAAATGACTTGAGGCTTTGTGAGATAATATAAGGGGATGATCTGTGTGCCCCAGTATCTGCTAGCATGGCCTTCACCTGAGTGGCAGGTGAGAGGGAAGGAGTAGGATCTTCCCACTCTCCTACTTGTTCAAGGGCTACATGGATCCAGTTAGGGGATGGGACTTCCAGGGAGCAGGCAGCTCATGCCACCTTGTTGATAAACACTGGGAGGCAGGCCAGGGTGGTGGCTCACACCTGTCATCCCTGCCCTTTGAGAGACTGAGGCGGGAAGAGTGCTTGAGACCAGGAGTTCAAGGCCAGTCTGGGCACCATAGTGAGACCCTGTCTCTACAAAAATTAAAAAGATTAGCTGGGCATAGTGGTGCATGGCTATAGTCCCAGCTACTCAGGAGGCTGAGGTGGGGAAAATTCGTTGATCCCGAGGGTCGAAGCTACAGCTACCATCGTGTCACTGCACTCCAGCCTGGGTGACAGAGGGAGACTCTGTCTCAAAAAATAGAATAGAATAGAATAGAATAGAATAGAATAGAATAAAATTTAAACAACACTCAAAAAATGTATTGGATCCACATTGGGTGGTCCAGCAGCTAGAGGTAGGATTGGCGCCCAGGTGTTGAAGGTGAGTTGGAGGCTGAGTTAATGGTCACTTAAAACCAAAAGTAGTGCAAAGCTGTGCTCCCTGGTGTACATTACTCCGTGTGCTTCTAGCTACTGCATAACTCCTGCAGTACCTGTGTTAAAAGTCCTTGGTCTGTGTTTCTGTAAAAAAACTACCTAACATATTAGGCAAAAAACTTGCAGCGAAGAGGGGGGAAAAAGGATAAAGTGACTTTGCAAATGAGACTCCAGCCCATTCACTGTAATGAACTATTGTAAAAATGTGTCATTGGTGCTGAAATGTGTTACAAGTTTGAATTGTTTTGTTTTGTTTTTTTTTTTTCTTTTTCCTGCCCCTTGCAGAGCAGGGCTGTAGGCAGTGTGCCCAGAGTAGCTACATGTTTTGATTTTGAATGTGCATAAAGTGCTGGAAAATTCTTCTGGTGTCCAGAATTTCCAGTCTATAACGATGTCTTGCTGACTGGCAAGTTAAAGGCCTCATTCTTAGTGGCCTTGGCTGCCTGCCAGTGGGAGCAGCCCCGACCCATAAGCCCCAGTAACACTCAGGGCCTGCTTGCCAAGTAAAGTATTTTAAAACAATGTAGGTGGATTTACAACACTGAATTTCTCTGGCAGTCAAGGAGAAACTTCTGTCTTTTACAAAGTAAGAAACTCTATGTTCCTGATACAGAACTTGTAACTCAGCAAAAGTTGGCCAAAGAAGGCCTGTTTGTCTTGCTATAATACAGGCTTTATTAGTTTCTTAAGGTGGTTGTAACAGGTTACCACAAAACGTGTGGCCGAAAACAATAGTTGTGGAGGCCAGAGGTCCAAAATCAAGGTGTCAGTAGAATGCCCTAAAGGATAATCCACCCCAGGCCTCTCTCCTCGCGATCCTTGGCATTCATTGACTTGTAGACACATCACTCTACCCCGCTTGCATCTTCACATGGCTTTCTTCCCGGTGTCTGTCTTTCTCTTATAAAGACACTCATTGTTGGATTTAGGGCCCACTCTAATCCAGGCTGATCTCAACCCCAAATCTTTACCTTGATTATATCTGCAAGAACACTTTTTCCAAATAAAGTGTTGGACTTATTCCCAGTCACATTCTTTTTTTTTTTTTTTTTTGAGACGGAGTCTCGCTCTGTCGCCTGGGCTGGAGTGCAGTGGCCAGATCTCAGCTCACTGCAAGCTCCGCCTCCCGGGTTTACGCCATTCTCCTGCCTCAGCCTCCCGAGTAGCTGGGACTACAGGCACCAGCCACCTTGCCCGGCTAGCTTTTCGTATTTTTTAGTAGAGACGGGGTTTCACCATGTTAGCCAGGATGGTCTCGAACTCCTGACCTCATGATCGCCCGTCTCGGCCTCCCAAAGTGCTGGGATTACAGGCTTGAGCCACCGCGCCCGGCCTTCCCAGTCACATTCTAAGGTCCCTAGTAGGCCTGTCTTTTGGGGACAACATTTAACCCATGATAGAGGTTATACTACAAGAAGCTTTGGGCCACCTGCTCCTGACAGGTTGGCAACATTGGATTTTTAACCCTTTCCTCCTGGAGGAAATAAGATCACAATGCCCTTTTGTAGAAAGACAGGTGAGATCAGCAGGCCAACCAGCCAGGTACCGATCAGGACACTTGGATGGTAGTGACCTGTATGCTGAAGCATTTAGTGACAAGGGGGTCAAGTGGCACTCGCCTGTTGCCCTGAAAAACTTAATGGTTTGCATTGGTGGTTGGACTTAGAAATAATGGGAAAAGGGCCCCATAAAGCTATGAAAAGCGCATTGTGATTGTTGTTCAAGGCCCTTTAGGGCTACTGGGAAAGCAAAACTGCTTCCCTCTGACCAGTAACCATGACTACAGATGAGATGCTCCCTGGTCATCAAGAGCAGTCAGTTATGCAGAGATGCACTGAGGTCCACTTTTGCAGTGAGTGTGAAAGGAGGGTTGAGACTAGAGAGGTCGCTTCCTGGGCTATAGATTGGGAAACCACACAGGTGTGTGCTATTTGAGGAGTAGAAATCACTTGGTTGCCTAATGACTGACCCCAAGCTCCAGGCCAGCCTGGCCACCTCCACCTTGCTGATGACGCGAACGTGGAGGAAGAACATGTAAAGATCAATCAGGAAAC